>NC_090677.1:3997500-4305000 GCF_013368605.1 Nyctibius grandis
TGAAGATTTGTTGTACAAAAAGAGGAGAATAATAAAAAAGTTTTATGTTTTTGTATTACTTGATGTGGAAAAAACCTGGCATGTCAGCCCTTCCTGAAGTCCCCACGGTGCTGCTGAAGTAGGAGATCTGCTTTGAAGCTAACGGGATGGGAGCTGCAAATCACGCATGCCTGGAGCCTTGGGAAACGTCCGCCGCATCTGACGGCTCCTTGGCTTACGGCTACGAAGGGGTTAAAGTAATGTTTTTCTCTTTGTTGTGTTGGAAAACTCACCGAAATGATGCTCCTTTTTGGAAATGGGCGTCTTTGTCCCCTTCTTCTGGCCCCTGCCAGTGCAGAAGTCTCTAAGGAGGAGGAGAGTGAGGTATTGGGTACCCTGAGAAATAGCGGGGTGCAATGCCTGTGTGAGCAAGGAATAGGTAGCTGTCCTCCCTGGAAGCTTTTCTCCAGGGAAATCCCATCTCGGGGTGGGGGAAAAGAAGAGTTTCTAGAGGGAAAATGAAAGCAGGAGTTGCTGGGGAGGTGGTTTAGAACAGCAGCCCACCAGGTCTGTACCTGAGCATGAAGACCACCAAACCTGTGCAACCTGGGCATTTTTGTTCTGCCTGAAAGAAACAACCCAAAAGCCACTGCCAAGTTACGGAGCAAAATGCACGCAAAAAAGAGTGCCTTTTTTTCCTGTTTTTGAGAAACAGATGTGAAATCTCATCAAAAAGTGAGAAACTTGATGTCAGCTTCATGTGATCATGGAGCCCTGGGTAAGATCGACTTAAATCCACTTAGAGAGGCTGGCTTGTGCCATCATTAACTCTGTTTCTTTTCTCTTTTTCCTGCTAGATGATCCCCTCAAAAGCAGCACATCCTACCTCCCCTTTCTAGTTTCAATCGAAAATATCCCAATTCTCATGCTTGTGACAAGCCAGCTATATCTCCTGGACATCTCCTGAATGTTAGAGGGATTTTTTTTTTTTTCTCCAGATCAAGTCGAATAAGGCCCCCATCTTGCTTCACAAGAGGTGCAGTTTCTCTGGACGCTGTCATGGGCATTAGAAACTAAAATTACCAACTGTGTATTACACAGGGGATATCAGTGTGAAAAAAAATATGCTCTTTTCTGAGTAGAAAGAAATTGGATGCGTGCGTTCATATGCACTCCAGATCTGGATACTGCATCATTGTGAAAGGGAGATGAGGTGGAGAGTATCTGGGGTATTGGTATGCAAATGAGCGCTTTAATTATTGCAGTCTGATTGCCGATTTCCCATGTCTGGTGCCGATTTCCCATGTCTGGTGCTGCCGGAGCACCTGGATCCTCTATGGATGTGGAGTTTACTTGGGTCAGGTGAGCAGCTGGGGTTTCATAGCTGCTGCTGGCACATCTGGGCAAGACATGGGAAATACCTAACCTGGGGTGGGAGGTGGGGAAAAAAAACCCCAAAGATGACAATGATTTTGGTGCTGTAACATGAAGACTCCTCTCAAAAACCAGGACTGAGGCAGAGCAGGGATGCCAAGTGCTCCCGGGAGCTCCAGGCTGACCCCTCCGGGCTCTGCCTGCTTTCCTTGCGCTGCTAGCACAGTGTTTCCATGCCAAATATTGACTCAAGGCTCGCTCAGATGTCCTGCCTATCTTCCTTGTCCCCTGCACGCCCCGCTCCCCGCTGCCTTGCCGGGAGGTGGGAAGCCCCCGGCCATGCCAAGGCTTTGCCTCCTCATTATCTCATGGATTCCCCCCATCTGCACCCTGGGCTTTTCACAGACCCCCATTATTTCCGATCCCCTTCACTTGTCAAAAGTAATTTGGCGACTTATTATCGGTCAGACAAAACAGCTCTGGGCTCCGCTGGCCCCGATGAGGGGCCTGGGTCCTTTCAAACTTTTCTCCCCCCCCCACTCCTCGCGGGCTCCTCTCTCTCTGGGCAAAGCCGCCGAGTGAGCACGCGGCAGGCAGATCCCAGCCCCAATTAGCAGCCTTTGCAAAAGGGCAGGAATTTTAATTAGTCGAGCAGTCAGTTCTATCAATGGACACCCTTTGCTCTCTCCCCTTGCTCCCCTCTCTTCCGCCCCACAGCTGTCTCCCCATCACCCCTCTTGCCTTGCTGTCCATGGGCAACGCTGCCCGCCCCTGCTCCGAGCCCTTTGCAGGCACTGCCGGTGGGACCCGGTTGTCCCAGAGCCCGGTGGTGGCTGGTGGGTTTGTCCCCTCTGAGGCACGGCCGCATCCCTGACCTCTGCTTGAACCAGGACTTCATGCCCTCCCAGACCTGCCCTGCCAGCAGTGGTCTGGAAAAGAGGGGAGTTGAGTAGGAAAGTGCTTCGGATTAGCACAGCCAGAGGCTTGGGCTCAGTTTTCTCCGTGGGAAGTCAGGGAGAGGGATGGGATGGGGAGGTTTCAGGAGATGAGCCTCTCCTCCTCTGCATACGTGGCTCTTGATACTCATCTGACTGTTAGCTCTCCTCTGAGATGGGCTTAGAAGTTGGGGCACCAGGGAAACTTCTGGGCTGTTAATACTGTCACTCGCCTGTCAGGAATAATCCCTTCAGATCTAATCTGCCATTTCTATTTTATTTGCATCCTAAAATTGCCTTCACTCCTGCACCATGCATCTCCAACGTAGCTGAAGGTCACTTCTACCCACCACTGCTTCTTGACCTAGTTGGGGCATCAAATGGCTGTCCTAAACACGCTGGCCATTGCCATTAATTTAACTCTTCCTACGTTTGATGTTTCTTATCGTTTCACTCTAAGTATGACTCTCTTGCTGTAAGATTGAGCTACAAGGAGTCCTCACATCTGCATGAAACCACATCCTAAAGTTGCTGGACATGCTTTGCAACGTAATGCAGCTGATTAGTCACAGAATCAACCAGGTTGGAAGGAACCTCTGGGATCATCAAGTCCAACCTTTGACCTAACACCACTGTGTCAACTAGACCATGGCACTAAGTGCCACACCTAGTCTTTTCTTAAACACCTCCAGAGATGGTGACTCCACCACCTCCCTGGAAGTTGATAGTAAATAGATAAGCTCCTGCACAGTCATTACCAAATGTTGGTCACAGAAGCTGGCCCAGGTCTCTTCTGCACAGCAAATGCCTCTTCCCGGGGCGTGAAGCAGCTTGGTTGTCCATCCATCATCCACCTATCCATCCACCCGCCCCGCCTTTACCCTGCGGTGGGATCTAACCGCATCTTAAGCAGCACATTAAAGACTGAGCCTGTGTAAAGCTGAACCCCCGACCCTTTGGTGCGGAGGTGCGAGCGGTGGTAATTGAGTTGTAGTGACACATGCTGATTATCTCCTGTACTAATTACCAGGTGTTTAACAGCCATCGGAGGGGGAAGTCCTCTCCCACAAGTTGCAAGCTCTGGGTTTTGCAAGCAGAAATGCGTAGCGGTGTCGCGCGGGGACACGCGTGCAGGTGTTATGGTATGCATGGGCAATTACCATGGGCACCTTTTTCCCCTCTGCGGGGGCTATTATGTATCGGCAGCGGTAGCAAAGATGATCGGGAGCTGCTGCTACGTGATGGGGAAGAGATTCTGAAGCCATCTGTCTGTACCGAGTGTGATATGGGTAACATCTGGTGGGCACGTGTAAAAATAGGATTATGAGAAAAAAAGTGACTGCGGGAACATCGTCTTGCCATCCTGCCTCAATCCACCTCTTCCCCTGATTCACTGCGATCTCGGATGTTCTCAGGTTGCAAGGCAAAGTGTTTTTCTTCTGTTCATCAAATATATACAGTTTAATAGCTGGGTATTTTCATATGCTCCAAGCACAGGAAGAATAACTGGGTCTGTTTCCACTTAAAATGGAGAAGATGGGGAAAAAAGGTTGGAGGCAAAGCCAAAGGCCATGAAAGAGACCGTGATTTGCTGTTGGTCATTGAGCCAATTAGTGGCAAAGAGACAGGGATGACTCCCATGCCAGGACTACGCTTGCTCTCCTGGAAGGTATGATGTACGCTTGGCAAGGGACTGGTAGAGCCTCCTGATCTCAGACCAGCATGATGTTAAGTGGATAAAACCCTGTGCAGAAACTCAAGTGAGATTTCCTACCAGGGAAAAAAAACAAAGATGAGGTGAACGAGGGGGAGAGGAGAAGGCCATAGTGAGACTAGGAGAAAAGAGTTGATCCCATGCTTCCCTGTCAAGTGTCTCTCTTGCTTTGATTGATCTCCATGAGGAGGAAAGCCTTGCCAGGCTGCCAAGTGTCTTGTTGATCCCATGCTTCCCTGTCAAGTGTCTCTCTTGTTTTGATTGATCTCCATGAGGAGCAAAGCCTTGCCAGGCTGCCAAGTGTCTTGTCACCCTGGTTTGGGTTCCTCCCTCTATTGTGAATGCAAGATCCGAGATGAACTTGTCTTGCTCAAGATTTAGCTGTGTTCCTTCTGTTTCTGTCATATCGAGCTGCAAATATTCCAGGATTAGACCAAAACTGGTAATTCTGTTACTTGTAGATGATGCAGAGCAGGACAGGCTTTGACTCTGAGGGGCTGGTAACAGTGAATTGTCAGTTTTCTCATTAAATCAAATAGATGTGGCCCAGGAGCTAATAAATGTGTGCGAAGTGGCTCATTTTGTGCCTGTAGAAGGGGAGCAAAGGACGTGCATCTTTTCTATCCCCCCGTTTCCTCCTTTGGGGCAGAGATTCCTATAAACACCCATGATGCAAGATTAGGATCAGCTTTTTCACACCCGTTCAGCCTTCACTCAGGACCCTAAATAACAGCCCAATCCTTTCGTAAGGACACCTCATCCAGCAGCTCTTAATATTGCCAGGCTCACTTGAAAATACCGGCTGTAATGGCTGCAATTATGAATTGATGGCCTTAAGTTCACCATCAGACCTAATGCCTAGTTTGTCTGTCTGGTTCTTGATTCCATTCTGCCTTTCCGTTGGTGTTCCACAGCCACAATTATTTGTCATTAGTCATTAATCTTGAAAGCATCAGCTTTTTTTTCCTGTGTTGTTTTTTTTTCCTTTTCCCCAGGAACTGTTGCCTGCTCCATGGTTTTATTGTTCACCGTTTTCCATCACTCTTTTCTTGCCTCAGTCTAATCAGTTTTGTACTGCTCGAGAAAGTGTGTGTGGGTTTTTTTTTGTGTGTTTTTTTGTTGTGTTTGTTTTTTTTTTTCCCCGACGGGGGAATAGAGCAGCACAGTGAACATGCCCGAGAGATGTGTGTGCAGCTGATGCTGCCTACACCTACGGGGTGTTTATGCCCTGCTTACAGCCCAGCCCGCTGGGGAGGGGGCAGCATTGAAGTGTTTCTCATTACACCTGTAACAATCCTGGATTTTTCTGGCTCATACAGTGCCCAAGTCCAAGCACGGATGATGCCTACAAGCCTGTTGGCAGGGGATGGGCATGACCCATACTCACCCCATAGACTTCCCACCTCAGCAGGAGAGCCTCTGTGGGGTCTTTCGCTGGGGACCCTGGCTCGTGTGAAGCTGCTGCTCTCCCTGCAGAGCCCAAATCTCATTAAAAGGCTGGCGCAGGTGGTTCTCGGCCGGGATCCTGATGGAAAATGATGATATGATACAAGAGGGACAAATCCATCTGACCTTTGACTGGCATCAGAGGCGAGAGCAAAGGTGTAAAAAAATTAAGGCCGTGTCTGAAAGGGTGTAAAAGACCTCAACAACACATGAGGGTGTTTAATTCAGCACTGCTCTCTTTCTCTCGGGAAGAGCTGTCTTGCCGGAGACAGGTTAGGATGGGTCCTCACTGCTAAGGCAACATAAGCATATTGAGATACCACCGATGTGCACTTCTTACAGCATTAATACATTTCCAATTATTTGAATCCTTTGCCTAGAAAAAGTCATCGCGGTAGGGTTTTTTTGTTTCTTTTTTGACCCTCCTCTGGCTCGGGACACGAGGAGGTGCGAGGAAAGCTGTTGTATTTAATGTGCAGAGGGTTTTGGCTCGCTGGGTGTGCCGGTTTGTAAGCCGCCGATAGACACTGAGTGAGAACTGGTAATTGGCAGGCGGGGAGTTGCACCTTGGAGCTGGATGGACCTGCTGCTGCCAGAGCAGCAAAACATCTCCCAGCTCTTGTTGTCTTCATAGAATCACAGAGTCAATCAGGTTGGAAGAGCCCTCTGGGGTCATCGAGTCCAACCATTGCCCTGACACCACCACGTCAACTAGACCATAGCACTAAGTGCCATGTCCAGGCTTTTCTTAAACACCTCCAAAGATGGTGACTCCACCACCTCCCTGGGCAGCCCCTTCCAATGGCTAATAACCCTTGCTGAGAAGAAATGCTTCCTAATGTCCAACCTGAACCTCCCCTGGCGAAGCTTGAGGCTGTGTCCTCTTGTCCTATCGCTAGTTGCCTGGGAGAAGAGGCCCCAGGGACAGCTCTGTGTGGGAGGGGAGTGCTGTAGTGGGTTGCGTCTCGTTTGCCTTCGGTCATCCAGACAGTGTCTTGGTCCCTCAGTAGAAACAGATGCTCCTAAAAATTGCTTCTTACTCGGAGATCTCCATCGTCTTCCTTCGCCCTCTCTGAGACTGCCTGTGACAATGTTTTTCGCTGCTTCTGAAGTTCTTTTCCTTACTGTTGCCAGTTTGTGTTTTGTTTTGTTTTTTTTTCCTCCATGTTTCCACCCCCCTACCCTCCCTGGATCCTGAGTCTTTCCAAAGAAATGGCAGGAGCATTTATGCTTCAGCTGCTACTGGCCCCTCTGGTGCCTTCCAGATGGAGAGAGCCAGCGTTGGTCCAGGTTTTCCTTCCTCCATGCACACGCAGACTGGTAGGACAGGATGAGGATGGAGGAGGGAGGGAGCCTGCAGAGGCTGCTTGGGGCGAGAAGTGAGGGTTTGTGCATCCATCCCATCAGTGGGAAGAAAGCAGAAGCAAAGCAGGGGCAACAAGAAGCAGTTTAAATCAGGCACGTGTCGTGACACTCATCCGTGAGACCTTTTGGCAAATGTGATCAACAGTGGCAAAGCACATAATCTCCCATAGCTGAGCAATTTGTGGCTTTAATTATAAAATTCACCAGGGCTCTGATGGTACATCCCTCGGCAATAGGAGATGGGGGGGAGGGAGGCAGAAGAAGAGAGTCTCTGGGCAGCAGCAAAGTTGATTTTTGTTTCCCCCAGGGTGTTTGTTCCCCCCACTCAGGTGAGACCAAAGGCCCTTGTCATACACAGACAGCCAGAGCCGTCTGGTTCTGGGTGGCCTTGATGGGAGCAGACAGCATGAGATCATTGCTAGATGGAGGGCGATGTGTCTTGTCAGGTGCAGCATCGTTTCGGCGGCGGTTTGTGTTTGGCCGTGTCACGTTGCATCCGTCTGGGCGTGCTGTCAGGCGGCTGCCTCTGAAGTCAGGAAGGCAGAACAAACCTTCTGGTGGCAAGGAGAGCGTGCCACCCTAAGGGGACCTGGCAAGGAAGACACCTCGTGGTGAGCTTGCAGGGAATGAATGGTGCCAAACTGGGAGCAAACTGGACGTTTTGGGGAGAAACAGGACAAAAAACATCTCTCGGGAAGATAATAACTGATAAAATCAGAGTTGCAGGAGGGAGAGAACTTGTGAGGTTTAGGGAATAGCCTAAAACTCAGGTGGCATGACCAACAGGGTGAATAGCAGACCAATAGTGTTGTAATATTTGGGGGCCAACTCCATTAAATTAGTGTTGCTGAAATGTGCCAGAATCAGAGTGGTTGGGGTTGAAGAGACCTCTGCAGATCATCCAGTCCAACCCCAAAGCAGGGTCACCCAGAGCACGTTGCACAGGGTCATGTCCAGGCAGGTTTTGAATATCTCCAGAGAAGGAGACTCCAGCCCTCCCTGGGCAGCCTGTTCCAGCACTCTGGCACCCTCAAAGTAAAGAAGTTCCTCCTCATATTCAGATGGAACTTCCCATGTTTCAGTTTGTGCCCGTAAACCAACCACATGTATGGCCTCCACATGTATGGCCACATGTATGGCCTCGTTCTCTACTATTAAACGTAGGCAAATGGTGGTTGGGAGGAAGAGGGTAGAAAAGGGTTCTTTTTGTTTAAATACTGTGGGACTAGAAAGGATCAAAAGCTGTGCTGAGTATTCCCTGAAGCACTAAACATTTCTCATGCCAGCCAAGTGCCCAGAACTTGGCAAGCCTTCCTCAACTTGATCGCTATCCAGTAGTCAAATGCTGCTATGGAAATCTTCCAAATAGCTGATGACTGATCATTAGTATTGTTTAAAAGCATGTTCAGTTTTTAGCGCCGGGTTAAAACACTAAGGAATGTTGGAGGTCCCTCACCTTTCAAAGTGGAGTTTAACGCTTCCCAAGGCATCGTAGCTCCCTCAACCCTGCGTCTGCCTCTGCTTATAGACAGGGAAGGTGAGATTTGGGCTATGCTATCAAAGCTGGTGAGGTTGTTTTTGGCTTGGTACCAAGTCCCCTTGGTAGCAGCCCCTGGCTTGCTCTGTGTCCCTCCCTGTGGTTCCCTCAGCAGTCCTTGGTGGTTGTTTCCCCACCTGCAACGCTGCAGCAATGCCATGCAGCAATTTGACTTGGCCTCTTGTGGGGAAATAAACGGCCCAAGAGTAAGAACGGAGGATGACAGGCATCGTAAGGGGACATCTCCAGCTAGCAGACGTCCGCTGTGTATGCTTCTGCCTGTGTGCACGCCCAAGGGAACGAAGCTCTGCAGAGGATATATGCCTTCTGCTCAGCAGCTTTCCACCCCGTTATTGCTGAACGGAGAAGGGAGGGGGCAACACCTTTTTGACTCGCTTTCCAACCAGGAGTTGCCCACCAAGGTTCTCCTTGCCCCTGTAGGTGAGGAGTGCTGGAGATGTCAGTCTGCTGCTTTCCTGCTAATCTCCTCTAGCTACGGGCAGAGGAGAGTCATGGGCTGGCTGTGGCAGAAACAGATGGGGAACTCGCAGTCCAAAAATCTTCCTCCTCTGCTTGGTGTGGATGTGTTGCCTACTCTTGGCAGCAAAGGCTTGGAGACCTCTCAGCTAACCCAGGTCAGGTACTACCTCCTGCTGCTGTGGCCGGAGGGCCCTGATGTCCTTCCCAGGTGGTCGATGGCAGGAGCGGGGTGACTTTGGGGAAGGGTTGTCCTGATCCTTGGAGAGGTGGGGAAGTGTACATTGCCCCTCTGTGCTGAGGAGAGGAGGAGAAGACCTGGATGGCTCTGAGAACCCTCCTTTCTGTTCTTACCCTGGCTGCATCGGATCACCCTGCTAGGACAGTGGGATTTAAAGCTCGTGGAAGGGAGGGAACGAGCTGTGTGTGACACAGATTGTCCGATGTGGCTTAAAAAATGCTCATGTGTTCATAGCGCTAGAACTAGCCAAGTGTTGGAGCGGGGCTAAGGGGAAAGACATGAGCCAAACACTCTATTTTCCCATCTAAAACTGGCTAAGATGGATGTGGGAGAGACTGAGAGGGAAGAACGTGGGCAAAGCGGATCCGTAAAGGCAAGGTAGCAAAGGCGAGTCCTCAATTTCAGCCCACAGCGCCTGCCCTTTCTTGCTGCCTAGCAGAAATCAAAACAAAAATGAGCTGAAAAACCTTTTTTCAGCCTCGTTTTCAAAGCCATCTCCGGCCTGGAAATAGCCCTGAAATGAGTCTGAGAAGTTAAGGGCCGCACAGGGAGGCTTCAGGAGGGCCCTGCTGGTGTGCTAGGGAGGTTTGTTTGTGTGCAAAATGTATTATTACATATCTCGGAAAACAGATGACTTTATAGTGCTTTACGTTTGCGCTGGTTTTGCTTCAAGGCTCCGGCGTGATTTGTGGTGGTGGGGCCAAGGGAAGATAACAAATGGGTGTCAGGAGCATGTGAAGAATGGAACTTTCCCCCCTTCTGTTATAGTATTAAATAACTATTTGTATTACAGCAATTTTTTTTTTTGTGGTGTGCTTAGATAAAAAAAAACCTTTATTTGCTAATGCCACATTATTTAATTTAATCAGGCTGAAGTACACCTTTAATAAATTTGCCTCCAAAATGAAAAATTACAAAGATGTGGCAGAAGAATATTTTAATGAAAACTGATGATGTAGCAAGTTAGAGCAGAATTATGTCCTCTTCCTGCCCTTCCTTACCACCCAGCAGCACCAGAGAGCAGCCGATATCTCTCAGAAAATCAAGAGCCGTGGCATACAAGTCTTTTTTGTTTTCCTATCCCGAGATCTACTCTCTCATGGAGTTGTGTTCTGATTTCTAGATGACCTGCCAAGTAACAGCACTGAAATAAGGGCAGGCAGCAGTAGCTATCGGTCTGCAGGCTGTGGATGCAAGGCTGGACTATCCAGGTGTTGAGGTGTGCGTGAGGGGGTTGTTCAAGGGCAAGGGATGCATGACAAGGAGGACTATTCTTAGATGGATCCTCAAGTGGTCTCGAATCCACCCTGCCGTCCTTCCAGATGATGGCACTCAATGGTGCCAGCAAATATTTACCCAGCCCCGAAGCAACCTTGCTGCTGCTTGTGCTGGGAGAGCAGTGATTGATGGATGTGAAAAATCAACATTTGCAAGTATATACAAGGAGGAGGATCTACGTGCGCTTGGGGATGCTCTTGGGAGAGCTGAATTCAGTGAGGCTGATGCCAGCCCCTTCAAATAACAGGGTCATTGCTTTCTGCCCCCACCAACGCTGGAATTTAGTCTTTGAGCATTTCCCTTTTATTCTGTGCAGATATATTAAGGAAGAGTAGTCACAGCTTTATCAACAGGCTAAGTTGCAGTACCACAGCAACATCAAACAAGGTCTCACCTAGACACAACCCTGTCTTCCTCCAGAATCTCTCTTTGCTCATAAAACTGTGAAGTTGTCACGTGAAGGAAAGGAAGTTCTTTGAACAGAGCAAAATAAACCCAGAAAGCAGAGGAAACCTCTGCAACTAGGAGACACACGCTTGCTCCTGGGAGCAATGTGTCCAAACCCACCACCTTGACCAGGTCTCACTTTGGCAATAAATGCCAAAGATAAATCAGGGCTGAAAAGCAGGAATCCTTCCCTACTTCTGAGTCCTTCCTGTGGGTGTTTGGGTGTGAGGTGTCCTGTTGGCCAAATCACTGCCACTCGTGAGAGAGAAGGTCCTTTGCTTAGCTCTGGAACTTGGTCTTGTCAGTGATGTCATTGTAATCACAAATTTATGGCCTCAGAATGCACGTCAATGGGAGCAGTCATGACAGATGAAGTATTTCGGGTCCCCTGTAAGCAAAGCCAAAACTCAGCATAAGAAAACTTGGATGAAATTTATGGGTCTTCTCTAGGAAATGATGTCGCTCCTGGCCTGAGGCCAACAGAATTTACACTGCCTGTGCCATGGGCCTCGCTCTCGTGGGATCGGGCTAAGATTAATCCAGCCCATACAGACTCCATGCCGCAGGGCACAGAGGCAGTCATTGGGGAGACCTTGAGAGAAAGATCAGCTGGAGGTGGAAGTGGAAGGGCAGCACGTGAGATGCTCTACCTGCTGGTCCATTTTTACCTGCTACCTGACAAACAATGCAAAGAATGAAGCCAGTTACATACCTGTAAGACACAAAGCTGAGGTGTAATTTTTCCCTCGTTGTCTAGTTCACTCTATGGACGTCTGTTTTTCTTCAGGCTCATCCATCAGGTGTGATGAGCATGGCCATGACTTCATTCTCTGCATAACAAAGGTTCAGTAATGAACTGCCTCAGCTAGCAAGCTGGCAAGCTGGCACTTCATGTGAGGTATCTCTCTTCCACTTCTCACCAATCTAGGCTGAAATTCCACCTCTGGATCCCACCGTTGGGTTGGGCAGACCTTTAGGGTGGTCTTTGCTACCATCTCCCAAGCATGCTCCATCAGCGGCAGCAATAAAAGCTGTCCATAAAATATACTCTTCCCCAAAGGGTGAGCTGTGTTTTTCCAGGTTTGCTCGCTCTCCTTTTACTAGTTTCCATGAAAACAAATTGCAGTTTTCATAAACATAAACTACCATCTGGCCCTGAAACGTTGATGGGTGTTTTTATCTCCTGTCGACGGGATTTGCAAACTGTCAGGAAAATCCTAGCAAGGTGAAAATGGGTAACTGTGGCACTGCTCCACCAAGCTTCTGCTTCAACCCTGATGGCTTGCTCTAAGGCCAGGTTTGCTGTTGTGGCTTCAGCTGCCTTGATTTGGTTGAGTTCTACACAGCATCATCCCAAGAAGGCTTTTTCTCGGGAAGCCTTGTTAGGGCCACCTGATCCCTTCACCTGAGAAGCAGCACACTGAAAAAAAATCATCCTTTAAAGCTGTTCTGGTGCAAGCTTTTGTTTGGTGGTGCCTCAGTGCCGGGCATTAGCCTGGCACCATCTGCCCGTAGCCCTGGTATTCATGCCCCAGGAGCACAGCACGAGGACAAAACCAGCACAGGACTGGGATGTACAGGCTGCCCATTAGCGCAAACCCAGTTCTGTCATCCTAAACCAAAGAAGTGCTCCCCCCCACCCTCAACTTCACTTAACAAAGCCATTAACGTGCCTATTAAATATTTAGCTTGGCGCGTCGTGTTATCCTACCTGCGAGCAGGGAAGGGCAAAGACTGGAGCAGATGGGACGGGGATGATTCAGAGCGTGGTGTTATGTCCCAGAGCGCTAGCCAGGGAGCTGCTTAAATCAAATCAGGCTTAGTAATGGGAAAGTACATAATTAGATGCTTTAATGATCATGGCTGCCCTGTGTGAGGTTTTGCACGATCTCTACAGGTTGTTTTTTTTACAGTGAGTCAAGTCTTGGGTGGATTCTCTGGAAGGGGTTCAGTGATCAATCTGGGTTGGGGGAGTGGAGGGAACATCTCCAGGATGGTGGGGATTAAAAGGATGGGTTTGCCCATGTGACAAGAAATAAAAAGGGGAGACCATAGTGAAGATGATAATTTAGGCAAAGGCATTCCAGCTTTTGGATGCTGGAGGATAGAGGCAGTAAGAGATCAGCAGAGGTATGGTTGCCTTCAGTTCCTGTGCCTGGTCACCAAAGTTAATCAAAGGGTGGGAGTCTGACAACAGAACATAGCTGGCAAGGAAAAATGTGTGTCTGTAAAGCTGCCTGGCAATCGCAATGCACCAAAGAGTCTTTATTTTTCTCACTGTCTTTAGCAAACAACATCACAGCGTTGCTGCGGGTTTGGTGGATGCTGAGTAGAGAGCTGAAGTAGGGTTGGGGGCTTGACCGCTTGAGTGCTTGCCTGCTTTCAGCACTCGCAATGAAGAAGGGCTGTGAGATTTTTGTTTGGTTGGGTTTTGTCGGGAGGTGGAATTTGAGGACGGGTTTGATACACAGACTCTTGGCAGGCCTGTTGACAAAGGTCATGTTACAAATATATCTCCAAACCAATGTCATTTCTAAAACACTTTCTCCCTGCGTTTATACCAGTAAACAGATCCAACCTCTTGATGAGACATTTTCCGAGGTAAAGCCTCCAGAGATATAACAAGACCCGACATTGCCCAGTGGGCTTAGGAGTGGCTTGGGAAAGCCTTTGAATGCCTAAAGGGCTCCAGCGAGAGGACTTCACTAGGTCTTTCATCTGTGCTGAGGCTTCGGTCCATCACTGGTGTTAAAGGATGACCTATAGCAAAGAAAGGAAGGACGCTGGCTGGACACGTTTTATGGAGCTTTTTCAGGTAGAAAATGCTTACTCATAGGGCATCCATCCGGGCTGTGGGAGATCGTGTTCGAAACCTCTGCCTGATAGAGAGCTGAGATTAATTAAATATACACAGGGCCAGAGAGAGGATCAGGCAGAGCAAACACGCAAAATCCTTCATCTTCTAGGGAAGCGCTCGCAACCTGCCTATTGTGTTTCTTAGGCTGGCGTGCGTTTCCTCTCCCTCTCGAAAAAATCAAACATTAAATTAAAAGGTCTGGGAAGAGAAATCCTCAGATCTCACAATTCGCACAATCCTTGTTTTCTGGCTAGTTCTCATTCCCGGCACAGGATATTGGCATATTCGGATAAGGGTGATTCTGGGGATCTTCAGGTCTTTTTTGGATACTGGATGTGAAAACTATGTTTAGACATGGCTCAGAGTTCACTTGCATTTCCAAATAGACCAGAAATGAGAAGTGATGCATTTCTTTGTGCTCGTATTTTTTCCCATTGCTCCCATATTCTTTAATGTGCTCTTTCCCCATCAGCAACTGCCCTCCTGCCTCAAATACGGCAAACCTGGGTGTGCCTCCTCTCCAGCACCCCCAGCCTTGGCTGATCTTGGTGTCCCCCATCCCTGCAGGGGTAAGGAGCTAGCACATCTCGCCTCCTGCACGCTTGTCATCCCGTAGGTAGCATCTTCAGCGTGCAATCAGCTCAAGGAAGAGACCCTTACATCAGTTGCTGGGGTCCCCTTTATTTTAAAGACCGTGCAGCGTATTGCACAAATAGCAGGCGAGGATAAAGGACTTAGATGTGGCCTGATTTGGTGCTCGCCAAAAAGGACTTTAATGAGAACACAATCTCAAATTGTGGCAGATGAGAGACGGAAAAGGTATCGGTATGAGTCCCTCCTTGAACGCTTCCACTCTGGCTGCTGTTCCCTTTGCAGCTCTTTCCTGCATCTCTGAGACAAACCAGGAGCGCTCTTCGATTTAATAATAGGGGAAATTCAAGTGATTTCAATCAATCAGCCTTACTCAGGCTCTCTGGAGGACCGCAGCTCCTGCTCTCCTTCCCTTCCCCATTACGCTCAAAAAAAATACTCAGGAACATCACATTTGTAGGTTGGCAATTAATAAAGAAATCCCATCGTTCAGGAAAAATAGGTAAATTGCGTTAGAGCCGGACTCTGGGCTCGGCTGCTTAGCAATGAGGAGAGCAGACTGAGGGTGGATTTTACCCTTCTTGGCATGGTTTTAAACAAAACATTGTTGATCTCTTTCGACTCCTCTTGGCTGAAAAGAGAGAAATAAAAGTATTCCAGGGGCTGGGCTAGAAAAGCTCTTCACCTCAGCTCTGAAAGGGAAGAGGCTGCAGTTACCTGCCATTGGCATCAGACATAGCCTCAAGCTGTGCCAGGGGAGGTTCAGGTTGGACATTAGGAAGCATTTCTTCTCAGCAAGGGTCATTAGACATTGGAAGGGGCTGCCCAGGGAGGTTGTGGAGTCACCATCTCTGGAGGTGTTTAAGAAAAGCCTGGACATGGCCCTTAGTGCCCTGGTCTAGTTGCCATGGTGGTGTCAGGGCAATGGTTGGACTCGATGATCCCAGAGGTCTCTTCCAACCTGATTGATTGATCTATCTGGTGGTACCTGAATGGATTGATATTTTTTTTTTTTTCCCTCCTTACAAAGTCCATCAAACTTCCATCTGTTGAAATCTGTTTAAGTAGCCATCCTCATCTCTGGCGGCCGGATCTTGGTGGTACACCCAGCTATCAGGGGAAGAGTAAGAAATAAGTTGCTGACATCTCCCTGCACCAGGGAGCTGATGCAAGGGGTTGAAGAAGAGAGAAAATGAGAAAGGAGAACCTCCTCCTCGCTCTGCTCAATGTGCAAGGAAAAAAAACCCCTCTTCCCTTTAGTGAAAGCCATTAAAGAGAAAGAGGGAGGGAGGAAAGAAAGGAAGAGGAAAGACGTTACAAGGCTTTGAATCTGGAGGTCTTTTATATCTCTTACGCTGAATGTAGGTTGTCAGCAAAGAAGAAAAGCAGATGCAGGTACCCGTGAAACCTGCTGTGCTTCTAATGAATACTGACACAGCACTTTGGGAGGGGAGGGAAGGAAAACTCACTGGCTTTTGGAGCCCACCCTGCGGTGTGCCCTTCATCTGAACCAAGGTGCTTGGTAAGGAGGACCCGACGGTTCCTCGTCAGCTTGCAGGTCTGTCCCCGGGCCGGGAGGAGAGAGGAGCAGGAAAACTGCTGGTGGGGTCTGGGGGCACTTTGGCAGGGAACGACTGCAGCAGTCAGCTCCCTTCTCCTTGCATCTGATTTAATACCTTTACCGATGGTCCCACCGAACCCATCTCCCTGCTGCTGGCTGGGAAAGCAAATATTCTTGTTCACGTTGCAACTGTTGCTTCTGAAGTTATGTTCAGCAGCTGCCGAGGCAACTTTTCCTTTAATGATAGTGGGAAGAAAGAGTAAAAATGGACCAGAAAGGATGACAACAGTGTGAATTAGCAGTCCGCACAGCTGAGAGATGTGTGTAGTAACCTCTTTTATGTCTTATTCTCGCCCAGGGATACCTTTGTCTTCTGCAGCACGGAAGGATTTTTAATCTTCTTCACAAAGACAATCTTTGCAGGAGGGGGAAACAATCAGCTTTTATGGGGCTGTTCACTCCTTTATTTATTTGCAAATTCTCAGCAACAGTCAAACTTGAGCAAGGGATAAAAAAAAAAAAAAGAAAAATAGAAAAAGAAACAATCCCGAAAAGATGAACAGGAAGATGGGTATTTTTATTCTTACTGTATCCCACAGAATAAAAAATGGATGTCTTACACATATATAAATAATAGCCATCTATAACCTACCAGGACTGAGATGTAAATGAGGTAACAGAGGGAATTTTATCTCATTCAGCATGAAAAATGAGTCTCCTGTTACGGGGAGTTTAAAGGCATGCCTTCGGAGCTGAAGCACGGAGCAGTAAGGGAGGCAGGCAGGCGATCTCCGCCCAAGACCCCTCCTGCCACGTGGGTTGTCCCCCCCGTGTAGGGTCTCCAGCAGAGTGTCCAGGCTTCCCTCCACTGAAAAACTGGAGGGGGAAGAGGAGTGAGCTATGTGCTGCTAGAGAAGGGATATGTATTATTCTGCTTGAAGCATGGGAAGAGGTCAGTCTCGATCTCCTTCCCTCTAAATTGTCCCTGTGAAGCATCTTATGTGGCAGACCTTGGTGCCTGCCCCTGTCTGATGCCAGGGAGAGGCAAGGGGACCGTGGGCTCTCCAAGCACTGAGACGCTTCTCCTCTTGACGCGAGGAGTATCAGACAGCACTTTGCATCCATCCTTTTCTCCCATTTTCCATCAAAAAGTTAGTCTACAAAGGACTCTCGATGCATACAAGTGTCTTCCCTCTCCATGAGTGTTTTCAGTCCTGGCATACCAATCGCTCAAGCGAGCTCCAGACATCTTATTAACGATTCCGAGTGAGATCCTATTAAAATGGCACTGTCAAGTTGGTTAGGACCAGCCTCTCTTCATCTGTCAAGGAGTCTTCTCTTGATTCTAACTGCTTTAAAAAAAAGAAGAGACAAACACCACCTCAAATTCACAGCATCTGCCGGTAAAACACAGATTTTGGTTGTTATTTAATTTTACAGGAGCCGCTGTTCACGCAAGGGTAAGCCACGTAGTTAAGAATTAGGAAATCAGGGTCACAAAGATGAAGATCGATTGTAGTTTGGCTCCCTCTGAGAGCGTTTGTCAGACAGAAGGAGATGGAGGAAAAAACCTACAACAAAATAAGATTCCCCTAATGCTGTTACATCCTTGGTTTTTTGTGAGAGGTTTTTGTTCACAACGGGATGACTGGAAAGTCTGCTGCCCTTTCTTTGGAGAAGCCTTTCATGCGTGTGGTTTGGTCACCATCTAGGCTGCTTTTTTTTTTTATCTTTAATATCTAAGTGCTGCTGTAGTAAATGGTCATTATAAAGCCATAAATAGTTGATAACACTCCAATTAGGAGGCTGTACTTAATTGCATGAAAAAAAAAAACAGAGGAAAAAGTGAGCTGCTGCTGCAGTTCCTGATGAGGAGAGCCTTGAACTTAGCAGAAGGCATTCTCAGGTCGCTCGAGTGTCTGGATAGCAGTCAGATTAGATGGGTTTTTTTTCCCCCTGGGTCAAGTGGAGAGGCTGGGTCCCTGGGTCCTCTTCTCTTAGCAGTCGGGTGAAGAGGTGGTGATGTTAAGAGAGTCGAGCGGTTTCTGAGGTCTGATAGCTCCTGCTAACTCCTACGACAGTATCACAGAAAGCGGGGTACGGGAATTACGTTGAAAAGAGTACTTGCCGGTGTCCTTTTCACATTGCTCAGACAGCGGCCTTACTTCCCAATGCCTTTGTAGCAATTTGCATGCTATTACCCACAATGCCTTCAGCTTTAATGCTATTACATCTTGGCAGCCTCTCTAACCTAATGATGAGGAACGCTGCAGTATTCCTTATCTACTCTTTGCCAAAAAACCCCAACAGTTATTTGGGGGCGGGGGGGTAAAAGGTGATTTATCTGCTTCCCCCCCCACTTTCTTTTTTTCCTTACCTTAAAAAGGCTCTGGGAGAGTGATAACTTTAGGACAGGACATAATGCCAACTCCCAGGTGGAGACCATGCTGCTCTTACTGCTCACCCACAGCCCCAGCACCCCATGCCTTCCCCAGCCCTCTTCCCTGTCCCTTTGCAGCGCTGCTCCTACCCCCTACCTCTCCTGCCATTTCCCCTCGTCCATTTATTGCAAAGCAGCATTTCCTTTCATCCACTTTCATCTTAGCTTTGGGGCAAGGACTCGTGTTTGGGAGCAATGCTTCCAGGTGATGGTGTAAGTGCCGTCCTCTTCTAGATCTACGTTGCTCTTCAGGCTTCGTCGCTCTTCTTTTAATAGCAGGTACATATCTGAGTGATGCAATGAGAGATTCTGAGCTCTGAATGTAGTTTTGGCTTGGGCTGGTGATGCCAAGCTGGTGTTTGAGCCTGAGACCACACCAGCCAGCTGCTTGTTCCCCAGCAAGATGCCCACGACATGGTTGTTGCAGACCTAGGCTCTGTAATATCATGTTTGTTGGGTCCCTGCCTCCACTGAGACCACAGGGCTCAGTCCCAGGGGAGGGCAGTGCTGTGCTAAAAGGACACCCCCTGGAAAGTCAGAGAGCAGGGCGGCAACGTGGCGCTTTTCTTTTGTTCCTTGGCACGCGCCCAGCTTTTCATTATCTTATTAAAGCAAACGGAATTGGGACAATCAGCTCTGTTTGTCCATCGAGCGGAATTAATTCCCCGCAGGCAGCAGCTGTTGAGCCAGCCCAGGTGATGGGTGACCCCAGGTGATGGGGACGTCCCAGGGATGGGTTCAGGCATCCCGAGGGGACAACTGGGGCTGCTGGAGAGGCAGGGGGGGAGCGCAGGGCAGCGTGCTGAGCTGGCCCGCCGGCTGCATTTCTCCAGACAGAAAATGGGAAGAATAAGGCTTGTAAAACATCCGTAATAGCTCTGGGTTTGGCTCCTGCAGAAAGCCTCCCCTCTTCAGCTCGCTTCCTATCCCAGCGTCCCGCGGACTCCCGGGGGACAGCAGGGAACACGCGCCGGGGATCGGGTTTTCGGCGGCCGTGCATCCGCACCCCTGTCCTTTATTTTGGGCTCTGGCGAGGCAAACGGGCTGAGAGCCAGGGGCAGAGCAAGGGCTGTAGAAACTGGCCCAAAAATAGTCACAGCAGCACGTCGGGTGGCTGCTGAAGGGTAGGAGACCTAACCCGGTTCTTTTGCAAAGCTGCCCCTCCCTCCTCCTCCTCCTCCCACTCCCTGGCTTATTAATTAACCTCTGTTAATTAAGCCGTAGCTCTCATTGCTAGAAGGTATCGGCGTGTTCGGGAGCTTAGCAGGATTAAATATTATTAGATGTTCTTGGATAACAGGAATGCCTCCGTGCTCGGAGCTCGACTTTGGTGCCTGGCCTGTAAACCCGAGCTGGAAAAGCGGGGGAGAAGGTTTTTATTCATGTGGTCATGCCCAAACAGGATAGTCTGGCCCCATGGAAGGGGAAAAAAAAGCTGTTTTCAGTAGCAGAGCTCTTCTTAACCTCACCTGGGGAGCCAGAGGCTCTGAGCAGCCTCTGCAAAATAGGCTGCAACAGGAGCCGGTGACACGGGAGATGTTGTAAACCAAATATAGGTGCTTCGTTTGGCTGCGATTAGCTGAAACTAGTCTCTTTTGTGCAACATCTTTCCCACCTCTGCTCAGCACTAAGCCTTGCCGTGCCACCCCACGGAGGTCCTGCCACCCACTGCCCCGGGAGAGCATCCCCCGGGGGTGGGAGGTGGATGTTTTCATCCCTCTCCCCCTTTGTCTGATGATCCTATAGCAATCCTACAGAGAGGCGAAGGCAGCCGCGGAGCGTGCCGGCTTATAAAGTGAGCAAACATAATATTTACATCAATAAGGCTCCCCGTGTTTGCCTTAGAAGCTAAACAATTTCAGGGAAGATTGATTTGTTACGTTAAAGGGTAAAGCGGGTCAGGGTTATGAAAAGAAGCTTTAAATACCATTCTCAAAAGCAACAAGCCCAAATCCCCCCGCTGCTCTTTAAGCGCTGGAAATGTCACAAAGAGATAATTCAAGCGGCGGAGGAGCTGCCACGTGGAAGCAGCAGGGCTGGGGTGATGTCCACTTGCGAGGGTTTCAATCCAGATCACAGAATCAGCCAGGTTGGAAGAGCCCTCTGGGATCATCAAGTCCAACCATTGCCCTGACACCACCATGGCAACTAGACCATGGCACTAAGTGCCATGTTCAGTCTTTTCTTAAACACCTCCAGAGATGGTGACTCCACCACCTCCCTGGGCAGCCCCTTCCAATGGCTAATGACCCTTGCTGAGAAGAAATGCTTCCTAATGTCCAACCTGAACCTCCCCGGCGAAGCTTGAGGCTGTGTCCTCTTGTCCTATTGCTAGTTGCCCGGGAGAAGAGGCCAACTCCCACTTCACTACAAGTTCGACACATGCAGCTGGATTGGGGGCTGAAATTTGTGTGGCGTCGAATATCCAGACTGTTCCCAGGTTGTAAGTTGATTTATTATATATATTTTTTTAATACTTATTTTCAAAAAGCTGAAAATTTCCCATAAAATAAGAAGTCAGATTCAGAAAGGCAGCTTGTTTAGGTAGCAATGCAGCAACCTAAAAATGTTAAAGCTTATAAAAGTAAACAAAGCAAGCGAGAGAGAAATTCAAATGGTTCCCTTCCCCACTCTGGTCAAACTTTTAATTGCTGGGAATTCAAAGCAGCTGCATTTTCTGCTGGACAAGTGCCCCGTTGCATTTTTATAGCAGTTTCCTTTACCGTAGGAGCCTCGGGAGCAGGACGGGGCCTTGCTCCGTGGCTCAGATGGGCTGTGCATGAAGCAGGGGATTTTGGGGCAAGGGGAAAGCCAGAAAGGCTCTGGACACCTATTAGGCATCTAATAATCTTTCATTGCAGGAAAAAAAAGGGTTCTTTGGCTCTGAGTCACGCAGTGAATGGCCTTTAGCGTGTTTCGCCCTTTTTCCCATGAGCAGGCTGTGACTTTTTCCTCCCCAAATGAACCATGACAAGCCCCTATCCAAACAGTAATAATAGCAGTAATAACAGTAATTATCCCGGCAGCAATATTAATCATAAAAATCTCTTTTTTTTTTTTCTTTTTTTTTTTTAATTTGCTGCTCTCGAGAGTACTAAGCCACTGATGTCAGCTGCCTGTGCAGGGGTCCTGCCTGTCCCAGGACCTTCCTGGCTGGGAGCACACTGACCCATCGCTCATCTGGGTGCTTGATGCTCCTAAGCAGGGTGCACCGAGCCTGTTTCAGACTGATGGAGATCCATAGGCTTGGTCCCTTTCGCTTTCAGGGATGCCCGGTGGGTCTGGCTCTGCCTGCTCCCGCACACCAAACCCCAGCAGCGCTTATCAAGAGCGAATTAAACCGTGCTGTGATACGGCTCGGGCTCCAGCTCGGTGCTAAAGTCATCTGTAGCCCCAGGTGCTCATCTGCAGCGGTTGTCCTTTCCCTGGGCGCAGGGGGGATGAGGCGAGGCACACGTGTGACGGCCGATGAGGGTCATCCGATGGGAAGGGGAGAGCTGGGTGAGCAGCCTCCCGGCTTGAGATTCTGCTCCTTGGGAGCCATAGCCTCAAGCTTCGCCAGGGGAGGTTCAGGTTGGACATTAGGAAGCATTTCTTCTCAGCAAGGGTCATTAGCCATTGGAAGGGGCTGCCCAGGGAGGTGGTGGAGTCATGTCTCCATGGTGCCATGGTCTAGTTGCCATGGTGGTGTCAGGGCAATGGTTGGACTCGATGATCCCAGAGGTCTCTTCCAGCCTGATTGATTCTGTGATTCTGTGATTTCCATTCATTCCCTTTTCCCAGGGAAGGGAAAAGTGGGAGAGGGAAGCTGAGGGGCAGGCGCAGGGAATCGGAGAACTCCTCATTCGACTGCTGCTTTTTCTCCCCCCGGTTTGGTGCCTTCACGGTTTGGTTGCTGGAAGCTACAAAGGGCTACAAAGATGATCAGAGGGATGGAGCATCTCTCTTATGAGGAGAGGCTGAGACAGCTGGGTCTGTTTATCCTGGAGAAGAGAACACTGAGGGGGGATCTTATCAACACTTACAAATACCTTGGGGGTGGGTGTCAAGAGGAGGGGACCAGACTCTTCTCAGTGGTGCCCAGCGACAGGACAAGGAGCAATGGGCACAAACTGAAACATGGGAAGTTTCATCTGAATATGAGGAGGAACTTTGTTACTGTGAGGGTGCCAGAGCACTGGCACAGGCTGCCCAGGGAGGGTTGGAGTCTCCTTCTCTGGAGATATTCAAAACCTGCTTGGGCACGACCCTGTGCAACATGCTCTGGGTGACCCTGCTTTGGCAGGGGCTTGGACTAGATGATCTCCAAGGTCCCTTCCAACCCCAACCCCTCTTTGATTCTGTGAAGCTGAGAGCGGAGCAGCCCCTCTGAAAGCAGTATCTGCAGAGGCCTGCTGGTATTTCCCCACGCAGGCATGTTCGGGTAGGTGTGTCGCAGGCTGCAGCAGGAGGTGATGCTCCTCCACGGTCCCCAGCAAAAGCCCAGCAGCTCAACTGCTAAGGAAACGCGATCAGGAAATTAGGAGTTTGGGGCAAAAAAGTGCGTTACGAGGTCAGGACAGATGTGCACAGCTGAGGGGAAATCCTGGCTCCGCTGAAGCCAGCGGTGGTTTTGCTGTTGTCCTCCCAGGGACTGGGACGTGCCCTGGGGTGAGAGGAGCGGGCAGAGCCGCTCTCAGCACTGGGATAGAGCTGGTCCCTGTCCCTCTCTGGCCACACAGCCCTGCCCAGGGCTCGGGGCTCTCCTCCAGAGACCCATGGGCAGACCCTTCCCCATCTCTACGCCGCGCCGGCTGCTTAGCGCCGCGGCGATTAATCTCTTTGTAAATATCTTCTGTTTTATTACATAAGCAATAAGCGCTTTGTCGGAAATTGCGTAACTTATAATCCAATTAAACAATAATTACATTGTAATGGCTTTGTAACTACGGCATTAATTAACTTTTATTGCCCTGTAAATTAAGCACGGTATTGATACGGAGTTGAGAGCAGACAGCTGGCTCCGGCGGTGGCAGGAGAGGGATGGGGAGCCCCAAAAGCTGTCGGGGGGACCTGTGGTCGCGTGGTTGGTCTCGGCAAGAGAGAGCTTTGAGCTGTGAGCGTGTCCATGTGCATCCTCTTCCTCCCGGAGAGGTCTCCTTCCCCAGGAAAGGAAGGGTCCCGGTGGCCAGGGATCCCTGGGGACTGGCTTTGCAGCACTGACATGGAACCATTGGCAGTGCTGGTGGAGGAGTGGGAAGCTGGCTGCATGTCAGGAGAGCTTCTGCACGCCTACGATGCTCATCCCTACGAAGCACCAGACTCACCCCCAGGCTGCAGGTGCTAAAGAGATGGGAGCTATGGCCGAGGTCCTCCGAGGTACTCGATACCTATCATTGCTTCTGGTGGGAGGGTCTGCGGCTCGCTCTTGGGAAATCACCTTCCCGGAGGGGGTTTCTCAGCTGACGACGGGCCCTTCAAAGTGCCTGGTGTTGATGGCAAGGCAACACGCTCTTGCCAGCTTGCTTGCCACCAGCGAGCGATGCTGGGATGGTGCTCCCTCCCTGGTTAGTACGGAGAGAGGGATTCCTGGGAGAGGCTGGACCTGCAGCTGCTGGATGCTCGCCCTCTGCGTGCAAAGCCTGGGAGAGAGGTGCCCTCTTCCCCACCACCCGACAGCTTTTACATCCTCGCCAGGCTTGGGAGCCCTGGAGCGAGCAAGCGATGGGTTGCTTCAGCAGGATCTCCTCCCCATGGCTGTCTGGGCAGAGGAACTATTGTAGGGATGAGGAGGGTGGGGAAATGTTTTGCTCGAGGCTCGGGAGGCTGCTGCTTTGTGCACACAGCTTCCCCCCTCCCTCTTTTGGGTCGTGCTTACACATAAATGCTTCCAGCGTTTCGGGCTCCCCCGGGTGCAGCTGGCTCTGCACGAGTTAAGGAATTGGGACTGGAGCTGGCAACACCGTGGGTGCCCCTCTGCCTCTCACTCCCATCCATCCCAACCCTCACACCCCCCTTCAGCTCTGCTTTAGGTAGAGAGTGCGGCTCCGGGGCGAGCTGCTGCTTGCCCAGCACCAAAGGGCTGCGAGGGGCAGGATTTAGCAGCAGCTGCTTTGGGAGCAGCCTCCCAGGAGGGAAGGGCAACCAGAAACCTAGCTGGGCCACCTCCCACAGGCTTTCAGGCAGAGCGGGGAGGCAAATCCTGCCTCTGCTCCTGTTTGCGGCTGGGGATTTGGTGACCACATGCGAGTAAGGGCGTTAGCTCATGCTGCGACTCATTTCTCTGCCAGGCGGAGATGATTCCTATGGGATGAGTGGCTTTTCCCAAGATATTTTAGGTGGGGAGTCCTGGTGGGATTGGTAGCAACGATGCCAAGTCGAGACGTCAACCTCTGACCAGAGAGCTGCTTCGTTTTTGTGGGGGGGTTCCGTCCACCCCAACACCTTGGGAGCCAGGGAGCACGTGGTGTCAGGGGAAACGTTCGCAGACTCAAACCTCCCAGGTCTTGCAGAGTAAATCTCCAGGTCCCGCTGGGTTTGCCTCTCCCGTCCCTGCACACACAGCCAGCGAGCAGGTCTGATGAAAGCCTGGTGTTTATTGCCGAGGCTTTCCAAAGCTGTTCTGTGCGGCGGGCACGCTCGGAAACTAGAAAATCAGCACAGCCGCTCGGATTCTCGCCTAACCGGTCGAGTGATGCAGATGATAGGGAAATGTAACGAAAATAATTACCCTTTTGATCTGGCCTAATCTCTAAATCTCCTCCCCACCTTCTGAACCCTGTTGAACTACCTCTCTGCTCCCTCCTGGGTTTCTATATCTCCGGCATCCTCCTGCTTCGCCACGTGTCTGCTCCGAGCTCTGCGATCACCCAGGATGCTCAAGGAGCCATTATTTGGCCATGCCTCGTCCTAGTTTTTTTTTGTGCTGCTTTTTTTTTTCCCTTTGTACTGATTTTGCAAAAATCGCAGTTTCCATGCGGAAAAGACCCATCTCGTTTTTGGAAAATGACTTGCTGGAGCTCGGCTTTCTTGGCATAGCCGGGAAGCTGGTGGGCTTGTGCGATGGGGATTGCGGCGTAGAAAACAATTATGGAGACCTGCCACCTTGTGGGAGCTGGGAGATGTGGCAGGACCCCCCTCCCGGAGCCCCTCACCCTGCGTGCGGGCTGGGTTTAGGGGCATCTCCACGCTGGGTTTTTGGAAGATGCACCTCCACGGAGGCAAAGCATGAGGAGAGAGATGGGCAGTGCTTCACCTCGCCTTGAGTCACGCTGGGTTCCTCCAGCTGAGCTTCTGAAGAAGGTTTTGGTAGATAGTGTTAGCCACCAAAAGAATAGTTAAAACACACCCTCCCTTTAACAAAAAATAAGGAAAAGGGGAGTGAAATGAGTGAAGAGAGGCGGTTGGGGGTGAACTGCGGGGACGGGAGTGCCATCCATCACGTTTGCTTTCTCCCGACGGGAGTTTCCAGCCCGCTCAGGCGCTGCGGCTGCCTCGCCGTGCATTTCCCCCCTGCCCTGGCTCCTCTTCCCGGGTCAATGGCCCATCTTCTCTGGCTTCGCCGTGGACCCGTCGCTGCTCCGTCGGGCTGTCTTTAGGAAGGTGAAGAGCATCTGAGGGAGAAAAAAGCCTGATGTTTGTGGCAGCTTGATTTTTCTCATAAAGATCTGCCGATCCTCCAAGAGAGGTGGATGTAGTGATGCGTGGAAATCGCTCAGGGGCTTCCCTACTTTTGCCCCCACCCCTTAATTTAATTTCTATTTTCTTTTCATTTGAGGAAGTTTGTTTTTCCCTCACCTGGCCGTCTGTCCTTCCATCCCCAGCCAGCCCCTGGTCCCCACAGCATCCCGTGTTTCTGCAGTGCTGGGTTATGATGCTGCTATGGAGAGCTCTGAGTTCAGGTGGGCACCTGGCAGCGGGAGCCAACGTGCTCCTTGGGCAGAGCAAGGGGGCAAAAGAAGGAGGGGAGTAAAGAGGTGCAGGAAAAAAACATAATGAAATAACTGCACGGAGGCAGCCCGAGAGCACCCAGCACTGCCCGGCTCCTGCTCGGAGCTGACAGGGCTGAGGAGAGGGAGAAGGGCGAGGGAGGAGATGGGGAAAGCAAAGCGACAGCCCTTCCTGGAGCCAGTCCTATTGCCCTGCTCTCATGGGTACTTGCTGGGAGGGGTAAAATGAAGTCGAGGAGGGGACGAGAAAACAAACCTTCGAGGAAATTTCCTTTCCTTAAAGGAAATATGTCATTGCCCAAATCGCTGCGAGGTGGCAGGAGGAAAAAAAAACCAGAAGGGGCCAGGCAGGACCCAGCTGTGGGTGCTGGGTGCACCCTGGGCTTGGGTGTGCTGCCAGCAGGGTGAGGCAGAGGGTCCCGTGTGAGCAGAAGGACCCAAGGAGCGCGGTTATTACCAATTATTCAAGCTTTTCAGAACCTGAACCTCGTCCCATTGAAAACTTGGGTCCCATAAAGCTGCTGGTTACATGGGAATTCATCGAGCATTAAATCCGCTGAAGCTTTTTTTTTTTGGACTCGATGTGAGCAGGATTTTGGTTGCTGACACCTCCCGGCTTCCCCGGGGCTGAGCAGGCGCTTGTGGAAAACACGAGCATCCCAATCCCTTCTGTGCCAGGTAAAACATTTCAGGATGCCCTCGGTCGCAGGAGGAGACCGAAACATTTTGCTGAGTTGTGACACATGTGCTTGTGCTTTTAAAAGGGAGGGGAGGGAAGAGGAAGGAAGGGTAATTAATCACCAAAGATACTTCGCTCGTTTATTTTAACAACTGGAGTTTAGCTTAAATTATTTATGCCGGAGCTTCATAATGCACTAGGAAATGCACTGCAACATATGTCATCAAAGGAACAAAGCCTGGGTAATGCGAAACCGCGCTCCAGCCCTATTAAACTTGCGTTTAAGTGGGAAGAGGAGGACTTTTTTTTTTTTTCTCCCCAGCAAATTAATAATGTGTGCTGATTAGCACAAAACAGATTAGCAAGGCTCCTCTCCATGCGCTTTGTTTCGTCAATAGAAAGTTAATTAACAGCCCTCTGCCTTCTGATACCCAGTTATAAGACAACACTCCAGCATCACACAGACCTTAATCTTAGATTATGAGTTTGTTCCCTCTCTTTAATTTTAGCTAGATTAGATACGCGCTGGCCGGGAGGTGGGTTTTCATAGCAGGTAGGCCCAGTTTGGTAATACTCCAACATCCCTTATTTCGAGGCAATACTGTATGGGGTAGAGCATTGGGGCTCTCTTCCAGCATGAAATTATGACCTAGTTTACCAAAAAAAAGCACCAAAAAGTTATTAAAATAGTATGCAGAATAGTTGGGACGCGCCGCAGATAAGCGGGTGTGATAAGGACAAAGAAATACAGTATGGCATGTGAGACAGAGAGGCTCTAAGGGGTTTTTAATAAGAAGGTGAATGTTGATAAAATAAGAGCATCGCCCTGTTACACTTCTGCGGACCCAAACGGACCCGTTTATGGAGCCTCCAACCCCAAGGTGCAAATACATAGTGCAGCACCTTATGGCTTGCAGAGCTCGGGGCGAGCAATACTGCATCCTGTATTGATGTGTGTGAGAAAAGACTGGGCATGGTACTTAGTGCCATGGTCTAGTTGACATGGTGGTGTCAGATCAGTGGTTGGACTCGATGATCCCAGAGGGCTCTTCCAACCTCATTGATTTTGGAGAAGAGGAGGCTCAGAGGTGACCTTAGTGCAGTTTACAACTACCTGAAGGGAGGCTGTAGTGGAGTGGGAGTCGGCCTCTTCTCCCAGGCAACTAGTGATAGGACAAGAGGACACAGCCTCAAGCTTCACCAGGGGAGGTTCAGGTTGGACATTAGGAAGCATTTCTTCTCAGCAAGGGTCATTAGCCATTGGAATGGGCTGCCCAGGGAGGTGGTGGAGTCACCATCTCTGGAGGGGTTTAAGAAAAGCCTGGACATGGCATTTAGTGCCATCGTCTAGTTGAGATGGTGGTGTCAGGGCAATGGTTGGACTCGATGATCCCAGAGGGCTCTTCCAACCTCATTGATTCTGTGATTCTGTAGTATTGTTATGCTAGATTAAAATTAAAAATCAAATTAAGGACAAATTTCTCTGAAGCTTTGGCACCCCAGAATATGTTTCCGCCCCCAAAAAGACACACTGTTCGTTAGGGGATTCCACATGTGCTTGAAAAACATGCACATAAAAAATGAGATTATAGCATGGCCCTTTGCTCGTACCTTTAGCTGCTCTTTCTTAAATCCCCGAGTGGTTCATTTTCCCACATTTGCCTCTATTTTCCCATAATTGGTGCGCTCACTCCATTAAAGCTCTGGCAGAGCTGTGTGCCCCATCTGCATCAAAACTGGTCATCTCCCCCTCCCCGAGGCGAGTATCTGGACCGTTTTACGCGTGGGCATCCGCGAACCTGCCCGAGATGCCCACACGCGGAGTCCGGGCGCCACCCAAATTCCTCTTCAAGTTATGTCTTGAAAAGGAGAGGAGCCAAAGTCCTGCTCCCAACTCGCCCTCCTGGGCTCCAGCCCTTCCCCTTCCAACCCAGCGTTACGCCTTGGCATCCCAACCGCCCATCCGTGGAAAAAAAAACCCACAAAGAAAAGAGCCTTTCGCCCAAAGACGCTGCCCAAATTAAGGACGAGACGAGAGCTCCCGGCCTTTGATCTTGTGCGCGGCGATAATAACTCATCCAGCTGACAGCAGCCTCCCCCTCCCCTCTCCTGCCCCCACCCTGCTTAATTAAAGGGAACAAAGAAAAAAGTTGCTAATTAAAAGGAACAAGGGAAGGAGAGGGGAGAGCACGTGGGAGGGAGGGTTGCGGCGGCAGAGCAGCGCAGGGCGGTGGCCGTGGTGGGGACACCAGGAGATGGGTGCGGGGTTGGGAAGGAGCTGAAGGGAAATCTTTGTGACTTCTGGCAGTCCCTGTGTGCTGTAAAGGAGGGGCGGTTGTGGAAGAGGGACTGGAGTGTGGTTACGCAGTAAATTTGCAGGCAAATGGCTGGCGGTGCTGATGTGTGAAACATCTGGATGTGGAAATGTCTTCTGGTGACTTTCAGAGAGGGGAAAAAATGTAGCCTGTGGGTCCAAAGACCCCTACTAGCCGTAGTAACCTCTCCTGGCTTTACCAGCCATATATCTGCTTGTTCCTAGTGAATTTGCAGACCCTTTTCTGTCTCAAGGAAGAATGACGTGCGCTAGCAAGGCTTCCCAGCCCCACTCATGTGCGGGACCACCAAACACAGCGTAATTCGGCCCCACGGCACTAGATTCCTGCAAAGCTTTGAGTTACGGGCACTGTGCGTGGAGAGGAGGGATGCTCTTCATCACAGACCTGCCCGTGTGGCATGGCCCTGCCTCTGCTGACGGCTCACACCAGAGCTCATCCTCTCTCCTAAATGATCCATAAGGACTTTTAAAGGTTCAATAGAAATAGATTTTATTCGTAGCTTCCCCGTGCAGCTCTCAGTTAATAGCTGTCCTGCCACTTCGCAGTACAGCGCTTCCCAATCCCCTAACACGTGCCCAGGTGGTAAGAGACCCCGGTTCACGTGCTCTCCATCTTGGGCAGGTGCCCACTGAGCAAATCTCCTTCCTTGCTTCACTTTGGGTCTGCAGGCAGGACGGGTGTTCTCCGGGTAAGGCAGCGATGCTGGCAGGGCTGTGTTGGACCCTGCATCTCTCCCCGGTGCCGAGGGAGGCTGGCTGGCCTTCACGAGGGGCGTGCTGATTTGGGACTGAGGCAGGTCAAAGGAACGTCTCACCTGGGAATATGTCTCCAGCCAAGGGCAAGCGGGGATGCTCGTGGAAGGGGGGTAAGAAAAGGGTGGGTTTAGAGTTGCCCATGCATAACCTGCCAGCGTCTTGCAGTCCCCAGTGGAGGTCCATGAGCGTCCTCCCACCCCTGCTCTGCGTGGTCCCCATGAAGAGCATGTCGATGCTGGAGGGCCCTTTCAAAAGCACAAACCAAAGCTGTTTCCATCTTCCCCTCTGAGCTGTCCGTGTGCCTGGGTTTGTGCATAATTCATGTGTTCAGGCAGATGTACCCTGCCCCTCTGTACATAATGCCCTGCTCCCACTGAAGTTGTTCCTATCTCTGTTGGCCATGTGTCTGCATCCTGCTACCTTCCAGGCCAGCGGGCTTTTTGGAGGAAGACCCTTGAGCAGTTCTGCATCCTCACTGAGAAACAGTCTCAACTCTTTGGGGGATTTTTTGGATTTTGTTATGATTTTCTCCTTATTGACTTCGCTGTGAGTTGTCCTTCATCTGCTGGCAACCTGATGTTGTGCTGACAGGCAATCTGACCTGACATCAGCGGGGTCAAAAAAAATTAAAAAACCCAAAGCTTAACAATAAAAATAAGCTGGCAGAAGGAGAAGAGGAGAAAGTCAGAGGGGTGGCTCGGGGAGCTGAGCAGCTGCCAGGGAGCAGAGGGGCTGGGGGAGAGAAGACCAGCAGAAAAAAGGCAATGCAGGATGGAGATGGGGCAAAAATCTTGTGAAAGCCAAGGAGAAAAGGAGGATGCAAAGAGTTATGGGGGAGCAGGAAGAGTTTGTGAGGGACTCGGGGAGGATTTCATCCGTGGAGCTCCATCTATGGTGTGCCAGCAGTGCAGCCATCCCGCCGTAGCTGAGCACTCCCCGAATTACCCCTGGCTCTGGGGAAGGCACCTCTCGCACCTATCCTTTTGAAAAATGGGTCCTGTTCTACCTGTCTTGCCATTACAAATCGAGGAGCGACAGGAGTCAAGGAGAACGTCAACTTCCATCCAGGAGCGATGGGTGAAGCAGGGAGGAGAATGGCAGCAAGGATGGGGGGACAGCCCATCTCCCTGCCTCCATAGCTGTAATTAACCCCAGTGCTAATGAAGTGCAACCAGACAGCTACCTTCACATGATGGAAAGCTCACAAGGAGCAGCGCTGGCTAATGAGGACATTAGAGGCTGATCTCTCCCTTGTCATCCTCCTATTGTTTCAATATTAGGCTAATTTCACTTTAATGTAGATTAATTGGCACCTTTCTGCCTACAAATTCCTTGGACAGTCAAAAATATGATTATTTTTTTAAAATCTCGTTTCCCACCCAAACAAGATCGTTTCCCTGGATTTGGTGGAGAAGTGGAGAAAGGGAGAATACTTCTGAAAACCAGAAACAAGACCCAGGTGGAGGCTGAGCAGGAGGAAGAAAGGTTCCAGACGTTGGCTGCGTCCAACTAGGGCACAAGTTGGGGGGCTTTGTGATGGCTCAGGAGGAGCTGTGAGGGAAACCTCCATCTCCTTTTAGAAGCTTGTCAGAGCAAGGCTGGGTGGAAAAGTCAACATGGGAAACCACCGCGGTCTGCTGAAAGCTGTCTAGTGATGGGACAGCAAGCCTTGCACACCGGCGGCCCACCACGGCTGTGAGATGGGAAGGGTGATTCAGAAAGGGAGGCAAGATTAGAGTGTTTTGCAAATATGCTTCAGGCTTTGTGGACCGTGCTGCTGGTGGTACCAGCTAGGATCATGCAGAGTGTGGGCAAGAGAGGCCAGGCAAAGCTGGTCTGTTTTGTTGGTGTGTCTAAGTTTTGAGAGACATGTAAGTGGGGGAAGGAAAAGGTAGTGAGCTGGCTGTTGGTTTGGCATGGGGTGAATTAAGGAGTGGGAAGGGACACATGCAGATGGAATTGGTTGTTTCCCCAAACTGCCTTGTCAATCAATCCTTGGATTGAACTCACTGGGATTTCCCTCAATGGGAGCACACGTTGCTGTGGGTGGGCAGATGTGTCTCCATTCAGCCTGGTACTGTGTCTCAGAAGATACATCTCCATTAGCTGCAGCTAGATACTGCGTTCGATCCCTGAAGTCCCCAAATGTCCCACACTGCCTGTGTGCTGCCTCCTTGTCTAGCTGGAGTCACCCAGGTGGCTGGCCAGGCAAGGAAGGCCAACCATGAGGAGCAGGGACTGGCTTGGTCATGAACCTCATTGCCATGGGCAACATGGACATGCCCAACATCTACCAATGGGCCAAACTCAAGTTCAGCTGGCGAAGACCATAATGGCTCAGCCGGGACTTATGGATCAATGATTTTCTGCTGCAAGAAATATTTTCCACCCCAAGCATGCAATTTCAAGGTAATGTTTCCTTTAATAAGGGAAAAAAACAGGTATCTGCGGCCTTGGAAGTTCTTCATATTTCTCATTACTGGTACCCTAAGCATCTCCACAGAAAAAAAAAGCAAGGTCCTTTTACACCTGACTAGTTCTGCGGCTGTTATTCAGCGCTGCTTTCACACCACTTCCCAAGCCTGCCAAGACACCCTTGAACCTGTTTAGAAAAGGTTAGGATGCTAATTAAGAAAAGCTATTTTTTTTTTCCCCCACTAACCTGAGGGAGAAATGTAAAAAGGTGCATGTGCTGGGGTTCAATCTATTATTACTCTCTATTTTTTTCCATGCTATGAAACGTACGTCCCACTTTTCCCCAGGGGAACGCGCCGCTTGTGCGGGTCCTGTGTGCCAGTGTGAATATGGGACAGGAGGTTAATTCGTAGCCCTGTGATGCGCGAGCTTTTCCTTTGCACAAATATTGATCTAAGGCCGTTCGAATATCCATCCTGGCCGTAATAGCAGCGGCGTGATATTGCTGCTGGAGATGTGCAAGGACATCGGAGGGGAAGGGAGCGGAGGAAGGAAGGAGAGACGGGTAGGAGCTGAGGTTGGGCATCCATGTTCTCTCCTTCTCCCCTCTCTTTTCAACTTAAATATCTTTTTATTGACATAAATGAAATCGATCGGCAGGCAGGAGGGCTAGCTCCTTCGCTGGAGGAGCATGAGCAGGGCTGGTCTCATCCTTCAGCAGCACAAAACCAGACAGCCTGAGAAGACACGGAGGTTTTAACCCACTCCGATGAGTTTTGAACGCGCTGGGCTTTAGGCAGAGCTCCCATTCCCTCTGCCCGGTGGGCTACACCTCGCTCCACGCCAAAGGCTCTCCATAATTCTTTCTCTGTGAATAATAATTCTCAGAGGTGGTGGAGTCACCATCTCTGGAGGGGTTTAAGAAAAGACTGGACATGGCACTTAGTGCCATGGTCTAGTTGACATGGTGGTGTCAGGGAAATGGTTGGACTCGATGATCCCAGAGGTCTCTTCCAACCTGGTTGATTCTGTGATTCTGTGATAATGAAAAACTTTTCTAAACTAGCCGATTAGTCAGCTCCCCTAATTAGCTAATTACTCTGCTCTGCTTTCACTTGTGCTTCCCCGTTGTTTTCCCAACCTCGGGTTGAAGGAATGAGCACGCACGTGGCTGCGCTGAGATCTTATCCTGCTTTGAAGGCTTTAAACTTGCATGATTCAGCCGTGTCAGGCCGACACGCAGCCGACCTTACACGACTTCTCTCTTTAAACTCTTTCGTGCTGAGTGATGTACCTGCCTCCCGTGCCAGGGACCAGCGAGTCTCCAGCGCCGGCTTATGCAACCGTCCCCGCTGCCAGCATCTATACCCGTTAAACTCCGATCCATCTTCCTGCTTCATGTGACATCTCGCTGTTGCCTACAGATCCTGCGGGTTTTCCCCAAAGCTGGAGAAGAAGGGACGTGTTGTCTCTCAAGCTGGAGCTAGTGAGGTGTGAAGGCAGGCGGCTACGAGTACCAGGACGTGATAACAGTCGTGCCAGGTCACACCAGGCATCCACCAAACACAAGATCAGGTCTCTGATACAGGAGATAGTGGGTGCCTGGAAACATGTGTAAGTACAGGGTGAACAGTAGTGGTAATGCTCCAGAATACTTTCCCAGCCTCCCGTGGTTTGCAGATCAGGGACCTCCTCACCCTTGAGCGGTGTATTTGTACATAATAGCCTCCGCAGACAAGCTCTCAGCAGAAAAATCCAGTTTTTTTATGAACTCATGAGCTTTTAGCAGCCACAGATCCTCTGTTGAAGAGTCTTAAGCCACAGAAACACACTGGATATAAAAATAGCTCATTTTGTTTGTTCTGAACCTGTGAGTTTCCTCTGATGCCCTTAGTCCTTGCTCGAGGAGAGGTGGAAACAGCTTTTGTTGTGATTCTTAGATCTCTGTCATATCCCTTTCCAAGGTTGAGGAGCCCTTACCTGGCTAATGTTCCTCGTTCCTTTGATTATCTGGTTGCCAGCCTCTGAAGCTGTTATTCTCTGAATCCGAGATAGTTACCCTGTGACCTTCAGATGGGGAGAGGAGGAGCACAACTTCATGGAGAACTCAAGGCTGGGCCAGTGCTTTCTGCTTTGTTCTTTGCTCTTCCTCCTCTGCAAGTCTTTTCCTTGCTCTTCCATGGAAATTCATGAGGATGGTAGAAACCTGAGAGAGTCAAGGAGAAGAGGCTGTCTTGGTCAGGGGGCCCAAGGAGGGAGGACTGCAGTGGGAAAAAGTGGATGGATTGTGGAAGAGAGAGAGAAGCATCAATGGGAAAGTCAAAAACGAGGGAAGTACCAGAAAAAAAATGATAATGATTCTTCAGGTGGGCATTTTATATGTGGCTTTGGCTGACTTACATGTTGTACAACTACTGCCCCTTCTGCAAGGAAGGTGTGGGAGATGAGCAATGGGTGTGGGTCACGCCATGGTAGAGCAAGAGCTATACAGGTGAAGAATGAGTCGTGCATTTACTGTCTTGCTATGCAGAAGTTTTTAATGTGAGAGAACAAAACTTCAGAGACAAGGTGCTGGTTTTATTCTAGTAGCATATTGGACCATCTTCTGAGGTATTTCAGGGTGACACTCGTGGGAGTGTTACCAGATGTAGGTGACATGCAGAAGTCGATTAAGCAGGGTACTTCGTCACCCCATACCTAATGTTGGCTTGAAGAGCCGTTAGGTTGACTTTATTCTTTTGTGGCTGTCGCGTTGTTCTCGCAAAGGGCTCGGCAAGCGACCGAGAGGTGATCCCATCTGTAGTCAGAGGCAGGAATCCCCCCCTTCCTCCTGCCTTTCCCATTTACAGATAGAAATGAAGTCTGTGGTACGGACCCTTAAGCTGGTTAGACACTTGAGACTTGGAAGTCCTTAAGCACATTAGCAGCTGGAGGTCCATTATTATTCATTGAATCTCTCCGGGGCCGATTGGAATCCTCCTTTTAATTGTCTGCATTTCCCCTCTGTCCTTTTATCACAGAAGAAAGAAAGAAAGGGGGCGAGAGACGTGGCAATCGGGTTATCTCATTACCCATCCCGGTCCTGGAACGGCACACAGGCTCGGATCTGCTCTTTCCCCTCCAGCGAAAGGAGGGAGCGTCGCCCATTTTACAAATCAGTGGCAAAATTACAGCCCCCCCTGCCCCGCCATATCTCTCTTAGCACGCTGCAGTTAATAATTCACATTGCATTAGCACGTCTGTGTGGCCTTGTGGTGTTTCCCTTTTGTCGATGAAGAGATATTGGGAAGGCTTAGAGGAGAGGGAATTGGGGCAGGACAAGCCGAAACAACTGCTAAGATCAGTCGGGCTGGACTTGAAGCAAATGAGCTTTTAGAGTAGTGGACTTCTCAGCACTCCTCTGCATGTTTACCGTGCCAGCCAGCGTAGAGCAAAGGTACTAGGGCCATAGCTCCTCAACAGCTTGTAAAGATTGACCACCAGCAGAAGAAAGCCTGATAATATCATCTTGTTGGCCAAGCAGGAGGACTGTTGTGAGCCATCAGACCACGGGCAGTCCTCTGCCTGGTTGGAGTGACATCCTGCAGAGGGGAGGGAGCTGGGTAGATGGGGGCACCAAAGCCCATCTGAGCAGCCATCACTGGCAAGTTCTGCTACCTCATCGCTCAGCCCTGGAGAGCATCAGTGCCCCACGCTTGTAGGTCAAGCGTTGAACTAGCACACTCGCGAAGCACCAAGCCACCGGGCAGGACTGATTATGAAGGGGGTTAAATGAAATACACCAGTGGAGAAGTTGGCCGTACAAGTCCTGCTGCCAGCTCAAAGAATTTTACAACAGGAATCTTGTCTCTTGAGCTTGGTTTTCCACACACTGAAATATTAATCAACTTTTGAACCATGTACTGTATGAAATATTCATCTTTTCTTCTTGTGAAAAACAGACCAGAAACCCCAGCTATCTTCAAAGCTGTCTCGTGGCGTTCCATACTCTGATCCTTTAGGAATTGCCGTGTCATTTCCACCTAAGTTTATTCTGTGATTGCTGGAGAGCGAGCGAGCTAAAAACCACTTCTAGAGTGACTTTACTAGTGTGTCTAGGTTTGAGAGACAAATGTTTTTTGGCTTGGAATTTGCTGGCCAGGCCCAGGCTGGTTGTATTTCCATTAAGGAGAGAAGAGGGGTTTAATGCCATTTTCAAACCTAATTTCATGGGTAGCCGATTTGTGCTGTGATCCAGCGGTAGGTGATTTCTTTATTAAAACGTTTGAAGAGAAAGCAGCTTAGATCAGCCATCCTTGAAAGGGGAAAGTCCATCCCACTGGTCCTTTAAACACTGGTGGAAGACTCTTCCCCAGTGGGCATTGCCACCTTTCAGGGAAGGCAAGAGCCATGAGACATACAGGGATGGTCTTTCCTGTCACAGAGATGGACGAATATATCCTCAGCATGGATCCTCCTCTGAAACTTATTAAACTATGTGTGCTTGAAAAAGAGCCCTAATAAATAACTGTAAAAAAAAGAATAAGTAAAAAAAGAAAAGAAAAAATCAGATATAAAATGTACCTTCCATTAGCAGACCTTAAGGCACTTTTAGAAACATTGAATGAATGAAGTCTCTTCCTTGCCCTATCCGGGGTAAACAAATCCATCCTGTCCTTCAGCTTGATCTTGCAGTAATGTCATAATCCCACCTTTATTACATCACTGTTGTCATGGAAATAACTGTGATTTCATAAAGTCTCCGTAATGACTTTACCACAAGATCCATTAGGATGGGAAGATGGATTGCGAAGGCTAGAAAAATGCTTTCTTTAAGCAAATGCATGCTGGATAATTAGCAAATGCAGCAAAGGGAAGGAATGGAAATTTGATGGGGAAAAAATAAATGGCTCCATCTTTAACACGGGATATTTATGAATGTTTTTTGATCCATTTTCAAATGGCAGAAAGGCACTATTATAATACTCCCAATCAAGTCGAAAAGTCCCGTACTTCAGAGCATAGTCAGCATGTGTTGAACAAGAAGCTGGTCCCTGCCCTAGCTTCATCCCTCTTAAGTCCCTCAGACCTTGAAATAAAGGTTTTGGGCTTTCACTGGTGGCCCAAGAGCCTCCCACTTTACCGTGGGACTGTTTACCTGGCTGAATGGAGGAGCAGGTTGGGCACATGCTGAGAATGAGGATCCTGGGGGTCCTCCTGGCCAGAAAGCCTTTTATGTCTCAGCACAAACCCAGCCCATCAGCTCACCTTGGGAACTCTGCCATCGTCCCCCAAAAGGTCTTTGGATCTGCCTGGACTGGGGAGCCTTCAATAGGGAACCCCTCCAAGGCCAAAGAGGCGTTCGATGCTGAGGTGTTGGGCATCTGGAGGAGGCAGGTGACGGAAATAAACCTGGGGTGAGCAGGAGCTGGCGGGAGTCAGGCTATAAAGTGGCGAAAAATCTGCTTTGGCTTGCATCTCGTGAGAGGGTGTTGAAGGAAGAGGGCTGCGTTAACTCCCCAAAAGTGTTTGGAGGTGTGATACTGAATGCAATTCCTAGCTGGAAGCCAGGCCTGTGGGTGCCCCTTGCATCATGTCCTCAAAATGCGAGCAAGTGGCTACTGCCCGTTGCCCTGTGAGGAGACCCAGGCAGGTGATTAAAGGCTTGATGGAATATCAGAGCTACTTGAACAAGTCTGGCACCTCTCAGCACTCCAGGCATCAAAGCGACCTTGTGCTAACAGTTAATGCATGGAGTAATTCTGACTGGTTTCTTCTCTCCAAGAGCAGTCTACAGAATCAGAATCAATCAGGATGGAAGAGACCTCTGGGCTCATCGAGTCCAACCATTGCCCTGACACCACCATGTCAACTAGACCATGGCACTAAGTGCCATGTCCAGTCTTTTCTTAAACACCTCCAGAGATGGTGACTCCACCACCTCCCTGGGCAGCCCATTCCAATGTCTAATGATCCTTGCCGAGAAGAAATGCTTCCTAATGTCCAACCTGACCCTCCCCTGGCGAAGCTTGAGGCTATGTCTGATGCTGACGGCTTATTCCTCTGTCTCTGTGCTTCCCTTAGGAGCAGATGTCCTATTGATACGTATTTATTTTTAATTTCTGGAGAAAAATATGGTATTTGTGATGGCATTGCTGGCTGGATATCCTGGCCCAGGCTGACGGAGGATGCTCCAGAGAGTGCAGGCAGTGGATTTCTGCTCTGACCTGTGCAATCTCTTCTCTCCTGTCCCAGTGCCCTTGTGCCACGGCTGGCAGCACCATGTGCAGCCAGCTCCCTGGAGATGCTCACAGCTTGGGCAGCAAAGAGGAGCAGGGCATTGGAGTTCAGAGAGGAGGTGTGGGAACACGATGTCTGGGCAATGAGCAGGCACTGGGCAGAAATGCTCAGCGGAGGGCTGCTGGCTCAGTGCTCAAACACCTTTCTGTGAGCGAGGGCTGCTTACGCTGGCATTCCCTTCGGAGCTTCAGCATCTCTCCAGCTTCTCTTTGCCAGCTCCGCCTGGCCCAGGAGTGGAGAGGCAGAAAAGCACTCCGGAGCTAATTGAAGCGGTCACATCCTAGCCAGCAGCATTTCCCACATTAGCCAAATTTAATCTAAAACTAATCTCCTAGTCGAGACAAATCTCTCCCCTGCAATCCTCTTACTATATTTACATATCGCAATCCAGGGACGGTTACTGAATTGGGCTGTGGTGAGACTTGTGGGGATGGCTCGTGGAGCCCCTGGCTGGAGAGGGTACGAGGCACTAGTGACACCTGCATTCCCCCGTCCCCTCTGAAGGACACCCAGGGGCTGGGTGACTGGAGCCCAGTTCAGATACTTAAAGTAGTCTTGAGATGATGATCTGACTGTTCCTCCTGGTAGGTGAATAATTTTGGGCTAAGAAAAAAAAATCTGATAGGGCTCAATAGAGATATGTAATCACCAGTGAATGTTATCTTGTTAATCAGAGGGTCTCACCTAACTTTAATTGCCAGCGTTGTTACTGATTGCTGTCAAATCCATGATGGAGGCATAACATGAGTTGGCTTTGGGAAATAACAGCTTTAAGTGATTAGTTATTGCGGCTGGTCACGTGCAGTCTCTAATGGTCTCCCGGCATGTTTGGCTGGAGCAGGAGGAGAAGGTATTAGCCACTTGTCCTGGCCGGGCTCCAGCTTTGACTGAGATGATTGGCCAGACAAAACTCATCCCGTGCTGTCAGCCACCCATCCTGATGTTCTGCGCTTCATTCTGGCAACGTCAGAGCAGGGTAATGTGTGATCTGAAACATCTGCTGCGGTTCATAAACCCAGCGCGTCCCGGGGGGGGGTTATTCCTCTCCTGCAGAGCCAGGGAGCCAACGGGGGATGGAAGAGCTTGGCACAGCCAAAACAGGAACCACCTTGCCCCTTCCCACATAAATACCTGAGCCACCTATAAACCAGCTCTTGAACGCATCCCACGTTGCCTCTAAATGCTTTGCTGCAAAGCAGCAACGTCTCGGTGCTGACTCACTGTCAGCTCCACCATCTGTGGACCAAGGATGGTGGCCGCCTCCCAGCAAACTCCATCCCTGTGTCCACCCTTGTTCCTTCTGCAGGCTGCTGGGGAGGTCTTTGGGCTCACAACCATGGGGCTGCAGAGCTTTAGCACAGAGCATCTTGGCTTCTAAGGACGTTCACCAACTGCAGTGATCAAGAAAGCAGGTTGGGGTCGTTTTTTTCCCAGGCTTTGGGTCTGAGTTTGGAAATAGGGGGCCAGTGAAGAAAGTAACTTGTGTTTTTATTTCTTCAGTTAAAAAAAAATTGTTCAGGGTTTAAAAAAAAAAGTCAACTGAAACCAGAAACTGAACTATGCATTTTGGGTGAAATGAAGCATTTTCATTCAACTTGAAATGAATTGTTGACCTCCAAACCATTGGTTTTGGGGGGTGATTTTTCAGTTGGACCGGTGAACCAGGAGACCTATTACTCATGCTGCTCTGCTAATGAGGTCCTGTGGTCTGAAGAATAGGTACTATATTGACTCCTCCCTCCCTTTTTGTGTCTGATCCAAGCTCTGCGAAAGTCAGTGGGAAGAAAATCATTCTAATGGGAGTTGGACCAAGCCTCTAATGCCATGTTTTGTCTGGGCTTGGGTGAAGGACATGGGGATCCTTTAGGGTGCATTATGAATAGAGTCCTATTTTGATAAACAGTGCCATCTTTTTACTTCCCTGAAGTATATTCTTAGGCAGCTCTCAAATGACACCCATTTATTCAGATAGTCTGCTCAGGGTTGCAAGTTCTGCCTATTTATTACCAGGATGTTTTCCATCTTTAAACATACGCCGCTTTTGATGAGATCTGTAAGGAACGCTACTTTTGCAAATGTGGTGATGTCTCATATAATAGCCAAATAGGAGCAGGACAAGGCATAGCCTGTCTTCTTGGCTACCCATGCCATTCAGAAGAAGAAATCTTTCCACCATGAGAAGTGTCCCTGCACCATCAAGTGCTCGTCTTCCTTGTTTACATACTTGCTCATCTTATTAGCAGTGAGAAATAAACCTTTTGGCAAACCACCAGAGATTTAAGAGCTGTTCCTTGCCAGGGCTGGGGTTGAAAAATGTTTTAAACCAACTTCTGAGCTTGAACGTACCCCTCTGTGCTCGCTTGGGAGCAGCTAATTGCTTGCGAGATGAATACCATGTCTACCACCTGCAGATGAGTTGCAAACATACCCCTGTAGACAGGATATCTCCAAAGAGGGATCAGAACATGTCCATACCACTGTCCTAGTGCTGTATTTCCATGATAGCTTCACAACACTGGTGGTGGTCAATAACACTCTCTCTGCTGAGAACAGACAGGTATCACTTCTTCACAGCTCCAGTGGATGCAGCTGAGCTATCCTCAGGGAGTGATAAGCCATCCAAGAGAGGCCACCCATTTTCCTTAGGTACATAGGCTCTGGGAGACCTTCTAGCAGCCTTCCAGTACCTGAAGGGCCTACAGGAAAGCTGGGGAGGGACTTTTTACAAGGACATGGAGTGACAGGACGAGGGGGGAAGGTTTTAAACTGAAAGAGGGGAGATTTAGATTAGATATTAAGAAGAAATTCTTCCCTGTGAGGGTGGTGAGACACTGGAACAGGTTGCCCAGAGAAGCTGTGGCTGCCCCCTCCCTGGCAGTGTTCAAGGCCAGGTTGGATGGGGCTTGGAGCAACCTGGTCTGGTGGAAGGTGTCCCTGCCTGTGGCAGGGGGGTTGGAACTATATGGTCTTTAAGGTCCCTTCCAACCCAAACCGTTCAGTGATTCTATGCTAGAGTGCAGAAAAGAGCATGGATGGAGAAGGGAGAACCTGGACAATTTCTTTTCCACAGGAAGAAATTAGGAAAGGTGCAACTTGTCTTTTTTCTAACTGAAAGCATCCAACTGCTGCCATGATTTTTGCTATTAAAGCCTCTGTTCTAGGTAAGGGAAACAACTTATACCCCTACAACTCCCTCCCCTCTTTCCTTCCTCACCTGAATGGAGGAGATACCAGGCTCAGTGTTAACCCTCACCTGCCAAAGACCTGGTACATCTGCGAATGCACTTGTGTATCAGCCTTTCAGGGTGACGGGACTAATTTGCCATGATGTTGTGCTTCTATTTGCCCTATTCTTTGGTTTTCCAAAGAGCGTTTCTGCTACGCTGAAACCCTACATCTGCTCTGCGCAGATGCAATCAACCCCCTGTTTTGCCCCGTACGGTGACTGCAAATGGAAGGAGCAGATCACAGACATTTCAAGTGCAGATCCCAGCTTGTGCAGCAAATACGCCAGGCAGGGTGTCAGCCCTGTGACAGGGCTGTTCATCTGAACAGCCACTTCTGACCCAAACCTCAGGCCAGGCTGCGAAACCAGCTGAGACTTGTTCCTACAGCATTGCAGGCTTGAAAATCAAAGCTGAGCTCCAGGGGGAATATAGGCTGCGTTCGGAGAGTCAAGAGGAGCCCGATTAGCTGGTAGATCTGATTAGCCTGACACGCCGCTGAACCTCCCACCCTGCCATCGCCGGCGGGGAAGAGCGTGGGATCCCTCCGTCCCTCCTGCCACTCCAGCGTGGGTCTAATCACCGCCCGGGCACAGGCGCAGCCACTTGAGAAGGACCGATTTACGCTGGGAGAAGGGCGAGGAGGACGCTTCCTTGATTTTATCTCCACTGCTTCTCTGCAGAGCGATGGCTCTGGGTCTGAAAAGCTCAAGAGCTTTCTCCACGGCCAGGCTGGGCTGCTCTGGCTGGGCTTTGGAGGCATCGCAGCCATTGGGAGTGCAATCAATCCTTCTTCTCTTCTCTTCTTCTCTTCTTCTCTTCTTCTCCTTCTCTTCTTCTCCTTCTCTTCTTCTCCTTCTCTTCTTCTCCTTCTCTTCTTCTCCTTCTCTTCTTCTCCTTCTCTTCTTCTCCTTCTCTTCTTCTCCTTCTCTTCTTCTCCTTCTCTTCTTCTCCTTCTCTTCTTCTCCTTCTCTTCTTCTCCTTCTCTTCTTCTCCTTCTCTTCTTCTCCTTCTCTTCTTCTCCTTCTCTTCTTCTCCTTCTCTTCTCCTCCTTCTCTTCTCCTCCTTCTCTTCTCCTCCTTCTCTTCTCCTCCTTCTCTTCTCCTCCTTCTCTTCTCCTCCTTCTCTTCTCCTCCTTCTCTTCTCCTCCTTCTCTTCTCCTCCTTCTCTTCTCCTCCTTCTCTTCTCCTCCTTCTCTTCTTCTTCTCCTCCTTCTCTTCTTCTTCTCCTCCTTCTCTTCTTCCTCTCCTCCTCCTCTTCTCCACTTCCCTTCTTCTCCTCTTCTTTTCTTCTTTTCTTCTTCTTTTCTTTTCTCCTTTTGCTTCTTCTCTTCCTTTCTTCTCCATTTTTTATTTCATTGCCGTGTTCAGGACTGAGTGGTAACAGTCAGGTCCCCAGATAATCTGTTCTTTAGCAGCAGCGTTGCTTTTCCACTGCAATAGAGAAGGCTGTATTTCTGGCATAGGTTTTTCCCACGTGTGGCTTGCATGCCCCCGTGGGAGCTGTGGGCTGTTTCTAGGGGTCTGGGGAGGGGACTGAGCAAAGCAAGCCTGTTGCCAACAGGTCTGAATTCACCTCACGGGGTTCACAGCGCCACGGGAAAAATCCATAAAGCTCCACAAATGAAAAGGTTGAAAAATCCCTGGCCTGGAGTCCTGAGTGCTGTAGAAAGGCCTGGGGATACACAGGCAGTGATTTGTGTGAAGGAGGATTTCTCTGAGAAATAAAGCTTCAGACAAACCTGCAGAAGGGGAAGTGCAGCTTAACGGCAGAGCTGGGTTCGTTTGTCAAGCCCCTTTCTGCGTCTGTACTTAGGAGAGTGAAATAATAATTGGGAGCAAAGCTTAGGTTAATCTATGCTGAGAACATGATATTCAGTAGCTTTATTAAAAGAAGGGGCGTGGGGAGAAGCACAGGGCTTCTTTGGCTCATTTTATTTTGCTGCTTTGTCTTTGATGCTCGCTGGCATTGGAAAATAACCCTCCTCTTCGCTGACTGAAGTGCTGTGCGGGGAAGAAATCTCAGCTGGAGAAGACGGAGAAGTCGGTGCCTTTCAGACAGGCCTCCTAATTGTGAAGTGCCGTGAGACAGCTTTTGAAATAAGCCTCCCAGGTGCGAAAGCTGCTTCCCCTTTGCGAGCTGAAAAGGCCAGCGTGGCATTTGCAAAGCCCTGGCGAGCGTCGTCGGTGTGAAATTTCCCTCTGTCCCCTCTCTAAATCCAGCTCCCTGCCAAGCTGTCCCCGAGCACCCTGGGTTTCCTTCCTGCTGCGAGCCACGAGAGACCCAGCTTCTCCCTCGTGTTCGCTCTCACAGCCGACTGCTTATTCCAGCACGGATCTCCACTGAACCTGACGGTGGCTTTTCCACTGGGTTGCACTGGTTTGGTCCATATGACCAACCTTGCGTGATCCAGGATGCTTTGACGGGTCACCGGTCACCCAAGAGGGGAAATAAATGCCAGTGTATTCCACGTCAGGTAATAAAATTTCTATGTTATTGAAATAGAAGTTGGAGGGAATTTATCAGAAGAGTGAGGAAGGCTGGGGGAGGGAGGAAATCCCCTTCCCCCAAGTTTGGTAGCTAGATCCTGCTCCTTGTAAGCCCGGCTTGCTGGGAGGTTGGGCTGTGTTTGCACTGAGCTGATGAAGGGCTTCTCAGGCGTAAGGCAATGACTCGGGATGTCCCTGGAACCCCTCGAAGGACTTATAGGGCCATAACTCACAGCAACTGCTATCTGAGTCTCCACACATAGGAGCACCTGTCAGGAGTTTATTACTAATGTATTTTTATACCAGCCTTTATAATAAGTAAAGAAAGACTCCAGCTGCCTCTAGTGACCTTTTAATCACCTAGGGATGCGTGCAGCTAAAAGCCCTACACCTGCGGTGACAAACACCCAGCCCATTGGTTGGACCCACTTTGCTTGATGTATTTATGTGAGCTGCATGGCTTACTCTACAGCATCTCACCTCTTGCAGCAGGAAAAACAGCTCTCCATCCTTTATGGCCGTAGAGAAAGCTTTTCTGGAGCGTAGCTGGTGCAGCAATGTCTTTTGTGAGTCAACTGTTGTCATGTTTCATTTAAAGCACCTCAGGTAGGTACTTGGGCACCGTGTTTGCCAGTTGGTGTGAAGGCAGAGCATGAAAGAGGGCAGGCAGCCTGCAATAATGGTGTTGGGGGATGAGTTTTCTCTTCTGCACGGCTAGGGAGAATCCTTTTGGTTGTGTTGGTTAACTGTGCTACAGAAGGAAGAGAAAAGGGTCAGTCCGTTCAGGATGAATGCCTCTGTTTCAGCAGCACTGTTTTCCAGTGTGGTTAATGGCAAGGGTTAAATTTCTTGTAGACTTTCAGGTCTCCAAAGTTGTGGCAGACCAATTAAAGATACCTTAACAGACACCCAGACTGCAAGGGCTCAGATGTGCCTCTCTGAAAAATGTCCAGGATCAGCCAAAACACCAGAATTGGAGCAGCTTGCTCCAGGTGAGAGGCTTAAGAGCCTCAAACTTTTGTTCTCACTGTTACATCAGGGAAATGCAGCTTTCCTTACTGGGTTGCTTGCAAGCATAAAGAACAGAAGTAGAAAGGAGATAAGCAAGAGCATGGTGCTCTAGAAGCCAAGTGAGTATTCTCAGCTTCTTCCAGTTGTTGAGACTCTCTATGAGCAGGCAGAGAGATGAGGAGGTCCTGAGATGGTCCTGTGCTTTTTGAAACAAACAAAAAAATAAGTGTGTGCTGGAGTCCCACATCCCCTGGAAGAATAAGCTTTCAGGTTTTTTGGTTTGCCGCTCATGTATTTTAGAAACTAAAGCAAGTACTGCCATGCAGATAGCAGGGTTGGAGTGTCAAACAACTTCGTGTAGGGTGTTCTGGAAATCCACAGTGTTAGTGGGCTCCAACAGTGATGAGACGAATTCAAAGAAAGGGTCCATCATGGGATATTAAACACAAATTGAACCATAGCCTCTGGCTCAGAGTGTGGAAGATGCAGACTGCTGGGAGGGTGGATTTAGGGGAATAATGCTCTTTGCTTGCAATATTTTCGTACTCTTTCTCGAGATTTCTGCTGATGAGCATGGCTAGGGGAGGAGGTAGGTTGGATGGACCTGGGGAATGACACCAAGCAGCTGTACTGACGTCCCTGTGGTGTGCATGCATGGTGACAGTATCCCAGCCAAGAGCTGTCAGTTCTCATGACACTTTGACTCACGATGTTGATCTCACCTGACCATACCCTGTTTTTTTTTTTTTTTTTAAAGCCACTGGTTTTAGAGGGTCATCCAGAGAGCTGTGCCTGCAGAGAAGGGTCCTCTGCTGACCCCTTTTCCTAGCGTCTCTAGGAAGGCCAGGCAGGTTGCTTATGTAAAGCCTCCCCCGAGGTTTTGTTCCTCCATCAGACGTAGCAGCAGCTCCTGGGAGCCTCCTGCTCAGCTGAGAGCCAGGTTAAATTCAGTTTTCCCAGGAAATGTCTCTTGATATATTTTACGGTTTAATATTTGTCCTCTGCGAAGCATCTTCCTTTCGTGCTAAATGTGCACCTATTATATGCATGGCTTATTTTCAAACTCCTGGAGGAGGCTGGAGGCTCAGTCTGTCTGTAGCAGAGAGGAACGCATCTCCCCAGCACATCTCAAGCAAGGAAGCTCCCAGCTTTAAGTGACTTTCAACCTTGGGAGCTGGATTTTCCCCATGCCTCCTGCAGGACTCGGCTAGAGGCTATGCGTGCAGGCTTCTCCCAGATACAGGCTACAAGCATTAGCAAGTTCAAGGCCAGAAAAACATTTTGGAAGGGCAATGTGGTATTTTTTTCCCACTTGCTGGGGAAAGCATTTATCTCTGGATTTGTAGAAGTGACCTCCTGCAGTCACTCGGCGGATTTAGGAATCTTATCCCACTGTCAGTAATTTTTACCAAGTTGTAAGAGCTTGATTTTTTCCACTCTAAAAGCTTGGCTTATTATACAGATCTGTCATCAGCTCTGGGGTCCTGCTAAAAGAAGGCAAAAAACCCCAACCAACCAAACAAAAAAACCCCAAACCTGCCCAGTACATCCCAGATTTTTACTTTGCCAATAATAGCTTGGGATGGACTTAGGATTTTATTATAAAGCTTCTCCAGTCCTCCTGAATTTCAGTGCAAGCTGTATCCTCAGCCTCCCTCACCTCCTGCCGATACTGCACCCCTCAACCAGGGTTTTCACTTGGTTTCTTCTGAAGACGGGGCATTTTGCAGGTAGCTCATTGGGATGTATGAGTGGAAGCGTTTAGGAAGCATTTCTTCTCAGCAAGGGTCATTAGCCGTTGGAAGGGGCTGCCCAGGGAGGTGGTGGAGTCACCATCTCTGGAGGGGTTTAAGAAAAGACTGGACATGGCACTTAGTGCCCTGGTCTAGTTGCCATGGTGGTGTCAGGGCAATGGTTGGACTCGATGATCCCAGAGGGCTCTTCCAACCTGATTGTTTGATTGATTGAGTGGATGTGGACAGTGCTGAGAGGCTGGTGGTCCTGCCTGGGGTCCTGTGCCTCTCACAGAGGGTTGAGGCGCGCTCGTGCCAGCGCAGCTCTCTGCACACAGCAGGCGAGGGAGGCAGCACATAGTCGTTCATCGTTTTGATTAAGCCTCCTGCAGTGTGAGTTTCAAACGCCAAATTAAATGAACCAGGAATGTTGTAGTTTCAAAAAAAACCGGTCACAGCGGCCGGCGTTGACGTGCATCCAAACGGCTGAGGGGTCTCCAAGGAATAAAGAAGAGGGAAGGGAGAGATGGAGGAAGTGTGAAAATACATCACTAGAAAGCAAATCCGGTCTTGGAAGAGTATGAACAAGAAGGACCTTTAGTCCTTTAATAAAACTTCAGCACGAGGATCCATTTCAAAGCAGCATCTCGCATGGAACGAGCTCTTCAGCTCACTTCACCGGTGAAATGCCTCTTGCTGTGGTGACGTTTGCATGGCTGAATTTGCTGCTTCGGGCACTGACAGCATCTGAAAGCAGAAGGGGGAAAACAGGAGTTAATTTGAAAACACCAGTCCCTGTTTCCATGCTCCCAATTGTCTCCTGACAAGAATCTGACCATGCAGAATTGCTAATCTCCTCTTCTGCTGTGAAAACTGGAAAGCCCAGGGAAAGTTCCCAGGAGAAAAAACAGGTACAAGATGATGGTGGGAAGCTCTCCTCGCCCCGAGATGCTACGCAGTGGAGGTCACGGCATATCGGTTTAGCATCCAGGTGGCCCAACCAACAGCATCCCCAGTGCAAACCAGTCCCGACGGCGATGGGCTTGAGGGGAAGCGCGGGGCAGGTTGCTTTCCCTCGCCGCTCGTTTGAGGCTTGCAAGATAAATGTTGGATTTGAATGACTAGACTGTGGGCAGCCAGCGCAGAAAATCAATTAAAATACCAAGCGGCTTAGAAACAGGAGCTTTAATTACTCCACAGACAAGTCTTTAAAGGGGAAAAAAGCCATCACCCCGGAGTAAGACCTCCTCTACCCTTGTGCTTCTTATCCCAGGGGTCTCTGGACATCTCTCTGGCATGTTTTCTGCACATCAGGAGTAGGTGGCCATGTCTCCTTGGTGCTGAGCAAAGCGTGGGCGCAGGGTTTGCATCTTGTTTTGTGGCGTGTGAGCTTAGTCACGTTGGGACATGGGACATCGGTGGGACACGGGACATTGGCCGCACGGGCTCCTTGTGGTGCAGGTTGTAGGGGTTTGATGGTGGCTGGGCTGCAGAGAGGGATAAAGGTACCTGGCAGGCAGGGTTGGCCCATCTCTGTGACTAAGGCTAAGGCTTTTCATCCGGAGTAGAGTCGGCTGACTGCGGGTCCCGAGGCTCAGCAAGCACTTTGTTTATCAGTGTATTGGGTCTGCAAGCCTGGGAGACAAAAGATGCCCTTGTGCACACAGACTTGCTGACAAAGTGATGGGCATTAGGGGGGGGGAATCATCCTTTTCTCGGGGAACGCTGGGCTGTAGAGCCTGTTTATCCTGTCTGCCTGTTTATTTGCTTTCTGCTGACTTACTGTAATATATCCAGCATGGGCCTTCAGCGATCACAGGGACTTCAGTGGGTCTTCAGTGGCAGGGACTGGCCCGCGGTGGCCCATCTCCTCCCTCTTCAAAGCAGCCCAACGCTGTTCGCTGTGCTGTTGCCCAACCAAACCAGCATGTTAATAATACCCCGAGCGTGGAAAGTATAGAACAAAACAAAGCATTGCTGAAAGTCTTGCACGCTTTCCAGATGCCTGTCCACATCAACGTCCTGCTGGGAAGTACACAGAGTGAAATAAGGCTCAGTGGGAGCCAGCCAGGGAACGCTCTGCGCTCCTCCTCTCTTTTCCCAGCCCGGTGGAAGAGTCTCAGGACACAAGGTTGCTCTGCAGGACGTGCTGCCGGCTGCCAAGAGAATGAAAAGAGCCTGGGTTTATTTTTATGTAACTTCAAGGGGGGGAAAGGGAAAGGAAAGACAAGCCTCACTTCATGCTCCGCATCAAAAGTTTGGATGCGCCAAAGTTTCAGCTCTTCTTTGTGGCTGCCTGCAACAAGCAATTCCAAGGCTTCCTTGGGGGTTACTGCTCAACTGTCATTCCCCCAGCCCAAAAGGAGGCAGGAAGATTGGGGATTTAAACTCCTCATCTAGAGGAAAATAACAATAATAATAATAAAAAAGGAATCTCTGCCTGGAAAGAGCGGAGGAGCCTTCTGCCTGCCTGCAGGGAGGAAGAGATTTAAAAATATTCCCCGTTGACAGAGGGATGAGTTATTGCAGTCCCTGAACAGCCGGGATGGGGCAGAGCTAAAAGTCTGAGCTGTGCAACAGGGGAGTTATCGGGGGTCTGGCAAAAGGGGGACCCACGCCACTGACCATTTGGTGGGGTGGGTTTGCAGCAGCGCGGCACTCGGATAGCTCGGTGGGTTCGCACCACGGTCCGTGCTGTCCTGGGAGGTGGTTTCTAGCGGGTGATGGAGCTGGAAGGGAGACGTGCTCTTGTCTGCACTGTGTTGCTGGCTCTTGTTGTGCTTGAGAGAGCCTTGCAGCATCTGATGGTGTTTCCTGCCATCAGCTCCGTGGCTATGCGACGTTCTCTGCTTTCGCTTTTCTTTTCTACAGAAAGTTTCCAGGCTCGAGGCTGCCAAAAACATCTTGAAGGCAAAGAGCTGAGCTCACCCCAGGGGCTTAGGAACAGGATGGAAGAGCAGTGAGAATCCATCACTGCAAATCTCTTCCTGGGGAGGGGGGAAGGACCAACTGCTCCTTCTGTATCACTGGGGTAGGGATGGTGCTGCTTTGCACAAGGGGGACAGGACAGGGTCCCCTCCTGAGTCTCTCCGTGTCTGCTCTCGGGGACTTGGGGTGTGCAATACCCCATACTCTTGGCTGATGCGTCTGGCTCTCTCGCAGCTTTGGAGGGGTGTTGCTTGGGTGCCAAGCAGCCACGTGCCATAGCCTCAGCCCCTACCAGGGTCAAGGCTCTCTGGGCTGCTCCCAGTACCGCAGGGACGGGCTGTTCATCGCCGCTCCTGCGCAGCGCCCGCGGCACGCAGCCCCGTCGGAGTGCGGCTGCGTGGCGTTAACGCCGGCTAACGAAGCTTCCCCCACGCTGAAGCCAAGAGATGACATTGCAGAAACAGTCTAGGTCAAAATAAATTGCTTTCTGGCATTCTGAGATTATCTAAACCCTTCCTTTTCCCTGGATGGAAGGGAACAAAGGCTCTTGCCTGCTCAGGAAAGAGCCTGGAATGCCATTTCTGTGAGCCACGAGAGCTTATTAGGGGCGAGGGTAAACAAAGAGATTTGGGGTTAATTTACTCAGGAGGGGGAGGAGGGAAGAACAAGATGCTGTTTTTTAAAGCCTGCCACTTCTTCTGTCAATAACAGCAGGTTGCTGGTTTGGGCTGTCGCAGGCAGCAGTGTCTTTTGCACGCATTGACTGGCAGCCCTTGGTGGTTTCTCTGAGGACACATTGATTTTTACACAGACTTTCTTCCAGCTCAGCAGCTCCCCGGTTGATGCAAGCAGTGGCGGTGCTACTGTGCCCCTTCTGCCGGGGCAAAGCGGGGCTGTGAGTCAGCCCTGGCTGCCGGGGGGGGCTTTTCTTCCCCTGCTCGGGGAGCCCTGCGGCCTTTTGCCACTCGAAGGCTGTTCTGTTGCTGTATTCCCCTGCTCACCCTCCCGTCGCATCTTCCTCCGCTCCCGCCGTCTGTTCGGCAGCAGATGCCCGCGTACCTTCGGAGGTGGAGGACGCCGGGTGTTTGCAGAGCTGGCAGGCTCCGAGCCCACCGGCAAATCCCCGTCCTGGGTGAATATATCTGTTGGCAGCAGGCTGGAAGCTGTTGGAAGCACCACCTCTGATGGTGGGACAGGGCTGGGCTCCCGGTGCTGACCCCATCCTTGGCATATAGCATTCTTCTCCTGAGGCAGCAGCTGCCTGCTGAGGAACAACACCGTTTACAACTAGTAAACTGAGGTGTGGATTAAAAAAATAGTTAAAAGCTATTTCTATGCTTAGTAAGTGGGTTTAGTGACCACGTGTTGAAGTCCTTTTGCTATGGGAACGTCTCCTCTGGGTTAGGTGTGTGTGGCAAAGAAAAGTCTTCTCCAGAGCAGCGTGCTGAGCCTCCACAGCTGGGGATTTTCTCTGAAGTTTCATAAGATCCTCATTTTCTCACGCCAGGTGACTGTGAAGCTTCCTAGTCCTTGTTGCAGCACTTGCTCTTAAGGGTTCAGAAACGAGAGGGACAGGCAGAAAGAAAAACAGATTTTTTTTTTTTTAGCCTTATGGATTTGAAAATGCTTGAAAATTTGCCGCAGTGCAAGCCTTTCTTTTCAAAAGGCATGTAATTCCTTGTTAATGCCATCCGTGGAGAGCCGTGGCATGGAGGGAGAATTCCTTGCTCTGAGCTCCCGAGCTGTGGACTGAATAAAACCCCCACCCCTGCCCACCAAGCTCGCTTTAGTGAGTGTTTTTCTCCTGCTTGGCTAATAACAGAGCTAGGTCTGTAGCTTGAAGATCAATCTTTAGGTCTCTTAGCAAAATCAGTTCCTGCTGGGGGCCTGGCAAGAGCTGCTCGGAGGGTGCTGGTGTTGGCTGGAGCAGGGCAGATGGGGCTTTCCCCCTGGAAGGGGGAAATAATCATTCTCATCTGATGCAAAATCGATTTATCCATGGAAATATCTTGGTTTAGCAAAGAAAAATCTAAAAACTTTAATTTTCTCCTTTTCTCCCCCCCAGTTTGTAATAGCACAGCAGATTTGCCTGGTGCTCTGGTGTCTTCCAGCTGCCCATGGGACTCCTTAGAAGGCAAGACCAAGCTTCCTACCTTCTGGCGTAGACCTGTGAATACCCACGTACCTCGGTTTAAGAGCAAGCGCCTGCAGCCTCCCCCTCTTCTGCGGCAGAGCCGTGTCCTGCACGGCAGGAGCATCGTGGTCCAGGCGTCTGGGTTGCCTGGTCCCTTGCCAGGTGAGTTGGCAGGAAACTGCACATCATTCCTGTAAATCCTCCGTGAGGTTTGATGGACGTTCACTGCTCAAAACGTTTCGGTTCTGTTTAATTGTCAGGTTTTTGAAGAACAGCCGCTTGGGCAGGAGGTTCCCACCTCCCACTACGGAATTCCCAAGGCTGGCAGAAGCTGTAGGGGATATTTGGGAATAATCTCTTGAGTTTTCTGTTCCTGAATTTTGTATTTGGAGCAAATACTTCCATGGGGGCTGAAACTTAAAAGGATCGTCACTTGCTTATCCACATCTAATGGTAAAACTTGGCTCTCCCCATCCTCCACCTCGGGCAGACGAAGCCACGTTAAAAGCAACCCCTTCTTTTTGTCTGTCAGTGCGTGAAAACAAAAACCTGCTGGGGGACTGAAGCTGAAAGTCACCTCTTTGGGTGGATTCTGAGCTTCCAGAGAGAGTCCCAGTTCTCATCCAAAACTAATAGAGAGAAAATTTCCCTAGGAAATATCGGCATGGGCCAGAGAGCATTAAACTGGAACTTTACGCCAATTAATAGCCATATAATTACAACCCGTCCCCTCCTACTTGCTGCTGACTTCCCCGTGTAATTTTCTTTTAATTTTGGCTTAATAGACACACATGAAAGATTAGTTCCTCGGCACACTGCTTGCATTTGATATGCAGTGGGCTCAACGGTAAGACTTAGACGTGCTCCATCCATCCCGGGCCAACCTGAGCTACAGCCCACCAGAGCCAGGAGCGTGCTGGAGGGACTGATGCTGCTTCTCAGCTCTTCAGGGGATGGACAAGCTTAAGGGAAGTGGAGAAAAAAAATGTCAAGGCTGGACAGGAAAGGCAAAATGGTGAGTAGAGCTGGTTGCTGGCTTGCAGCAGGACCATGGCCTTTCCTCGCTCTTCCCCCAGCCCCTTACTCTGCTCTGGTTTGGGTCCATTGTGGCACCCAGCACCCTCCGTTCTTGCTCATTTTCCCATGTGAAAATGCAAAACTGGCATCTTCTCCATCACCCAGAAGGGTCCCCTTCTCCCTTGCGGAGGGAAGAGTCCTTCCATGCCAGCCCTGATGGAAAAGGCAGAGAAACTTCCCCCAGCCACACTCTGCTAGACCAATTCCAAGGAGGAAGGGGGAAAAAAAAAAAAGTCAGAATTGGAGACTTTCACGAGAATTAAATTAAAACAGTGCACAGGGTCTGTTCTGGTTCCCGGGCATGAACATCGTATCAAGTTTCCACTCTGCCTACTGTCTGATAACAGCGGTACCCACCGGCTAGGCTCAGCTTGTGGTACGATATGCAAAAGAGAGGGAAAGAAATAAAAAAGCCTCGTGTAGGCCTGGTAAATCTAATTTCGAGTGTCTCAGCCTCTCTAGCTAGTCCTGTTCCCTGGCTCCCAGGTAATTAATTCTGCAGAAGGAAAACCCCGACTGTCTGATTGAGTCGCGTTACCCTGGAAGCGGTGGGAGCTGGGGGCTGCTCGGGCTGCGTGCTCAGCGAGCTCACCTGTGTTTCACCATGGGCCCTGCACAGGGAACAGAGGGATTTGACCCCAAGAGGTGACAACACTCAACTGGAGAACCAGAGCAAGGCTGCGGAGGTGCTCGGGGGACCGAGGGAAGGTGAGAGCCCCTTCTGGGGACATCCCCTGAGGATGGGTGGAAATGGGGCTGAGCAGATAGTGTCCCCCCATTAATTCTTCCTGCACAGCACAGGGAGGTTTGTTGTGTGCTCAGCCCCTTGAAGATGCAGATCTCAAGCCCAATGTGGGCCGTAACATGCAGGTTTGGTGCAGCCCCTTTTCGTGCTTCTTGGCAGGCTTTGGTGCCTCCTCGGAGTGGGAGTCAGCCTCTTCTCCCAGGCAACTAGCGATAGGACAAGAGGACACAGCCTCAAGCTTCACCAGGGGAGGTTCGGGTTAGACATTAGGAAGCATTTCTTGTCAGCAAGGGTCATTAGCCATTGGAAGGGGCTGCCCAGGGAGGTGGTGGAGTCACCATCTCTGGAGGTGTTTAAGAAAAGCCTGGACATGGCATTTAGTGCCATGGTCTAGTTGCCATGGTGGTGTCAGGGCGATGGCTGGACTCGATGATCCCAGAGGTCTCTTCCAACCTGATTGACTCTGTGATTCTGTTTGCACGCAAACCACCTGAAGAAGCTTCTTCTCGGCCGCGGCACCCTTTGCAGGGCCTCTCCTCGATGCACTTGTGAGGTAATTAGATAACTGCTGCCAACAGATACGTGCATTTAATAAGTATGCTAATTGATATTGACCAACATGTGGCAGGCACTTTGTCAAGTGCCAATTAGGAGTGCCTAAGAACTGCTTGAGATACGAGAGGCCAGTGATGAGACCTCACGGTGGGGATCTGAGGAGATATTGGCTGCTGACCTGGCTGTGCCAGCTCCTTGTACCTGGGCAGGACCCCACAGCCCTGGCAGAGAGGGAGGGAGGGCAGGGACGAGCACAGGGGTGTGCGAGGTGCTGTTTATCAATCCCATAAGCTTGCAGGGGCTTGCCCCAAGTATGCATTACAGAGGGCATGCGCTGCTGGAGAACCAGGCAGAGCAGCCAAAACACCCCTTTCCCACCCGTAGCAGCAGGCACTGACTGGGTGCTGGGCGGTCAGTAACTCCTGCGGTCTCCCTCTGACCCTTGGCCAGCTACAATTTCAGCCCAAGCCAAGAGCATGGTAGAGCAGTCCTTCCACCCAAATTTACAGGTGTGTATCTCAGCCTGCTGCCTTCCATGTGAGCAGCATGGGGAGGAGGAGGAGGTCCTGAGATGCTCACGGGTGGTACCACCTTGGTGCTAGCGTTGCCCAACCCTACTGAGTGGCCAGAGCTGCTTCCCGGGGCGCCTCGCTGCTCTGCTGCCACCCACATCTGCAGGCGTTTGGCTACGGGGTGTCCATCACCCCAACGTGAGTCCTGCTCCCACACAACCTGTGCTTGCAGCAGCCTTCCCAGAGCAGCTCAGATGCTCTCATTTCCCTGGATTGGTTTATTTATTGCCACCATTAATTAATTTTGTTTGGGTGGGAAGGACAAGTCCCCCGAGACTGTCTGCGCGCTGGAGACCATTACTGCATTGGTGTCTGAAAGCTTCAGTGCACAAAAACCCCCTCACTGCTGTCAGCCTGGCACAATTAATTAACCAGCACCATTCAGGAGCTGCAATCCAGTGTGTCTCTATTGTGTAACGAGGCTGGCCCTGGGACATTGTCACTTAAAGCCCTACTTGGGAGTAGAAGGGGCACAGCTACTGCTAGGACCCCAAAACTACACCAAATACACCACTTTTTCCTAAGAAGGGGCCCAGGCATTGCATGGAAAGGCCACCCATCTCTCCAGGTGGGACTCATGGGCTCCTACCTCCCTCCCAGTCGAGGACTCCAAGGTGGGAGCTACTGCTCCCATCTTCTGCTGCATGATGGCTCCTGGGGCTGTAAGCTTAGCTGAAAAGCCAAAGCAGAAGCTTGTGATGGTCCCTCTTGACTTGGCCCGAATTCAGGCTCTGCATTGTTTTTAGAAGAGCGGAGGAGAACAACCCTTGCTTTCTCCAGGCTGTGCCAGCACAGGTAGCTGCTCCTGGAGCACAACAGCAAGCAAAAAAAGAGCAGGAGCTGTTTGGTTTGATGTGCTATCAGGAGCGCATTTCTCAGTAGTACAGTGACCTAACCTCACTCTTATTGATTTTGAGCTATATATACACACACACACATGGGGAGGGACACGTGCTGCTGAAAACACAAAATCCTGAACTCCTGGAAGGGCAAAAATTGTTTCCTCCAGGTTTGTTTCCAAGCCCAAGGAAACAAAGGAGTAAGCAGAGGGTTTGACCCAGCTCCTGGTGGGTCTATGAAACGGGTCCCCCATTCCCAGCCCTGGCAGTGCTGCTGGAGCGTGGCCCATGGTGTATTTAAGTAGCTGGAGGTATCCAGCTGCCCAAGAACATCGCTTTCTGTTCTTGCTGCTTCCCTCCCTGGAACAGGCAAAGTGGGAAGAGAAAAAGCCCCAGCAGATCAGGCAGAGCAGTTTATCTGACAGGCCAGCTCTCTCCTGGATAAAGGAACAAACAGAGTTCGTCTCGTGGTCAGGGTGACACTTTGCCACAAAAGAGAGCAGGGAGAAATTAATTAAACTCTAAAGAAGCCATCTATTAGAAAAGGAAAGTAAGACATGGCTTCAATACTGGAGAAAGGTTTGCTGGAGAGGGAAACCCTTCTTTAGCAGTTCATAAATACTTTCCACCACCTGGCTTTGAGGAATGGCTAGTGGAGTGTCCGTGGCTCATTTTAATGTGCTGTTTTGCAAAGGTGTCCGTGGCCTATTGGCTAAAATGGTTTAGAAAACAGCTGAGAAGTAGGGAAGTGGAGAGCTTGGCAGGTGGGTAACTGAAGGCAGAGCCTTTGGTGCGTTGTTTTCCATTGGCCCTGCATCCATGTGGGATGCTTATTCCAGATGTGCTGGCAGGGAGAGGCTTTTCCTGCCGAGGGCTGACACTTTGAAGAGTTCATTGCCACTGGATGTATTTTATATATAAAAAAAAACCCCAACCAAACATGATTTTGGATGACAAAGGAGCCAGATACTCAAACCAGCAACTATAAAGCCCCAGCACTTCCTTGCTGAGAAACAGTTTAAACCCTGTTTGCTCCCAGCGCAGCTGATTTACCCTTTGGGGTAGGAAACTAGACCCCTCTTCCTCAGGGTCTGAAAGCACCCCCTTTCACAGAGGAGCTGGTAAATAACCACAGTTAAAACTCCAGAGAAGACTTTACAAGCAACGGAAAAGGCTACTTATTTTAGGGAGGCCTTTTCTCATCTCAGCTTGTGTCAGCTACACTAAAATTCAACAGCCTTATTACCTATGAAGCCAGTATGCACAGAGGTAGATGGGACCCTTTCCCACCTGCACCTTGCTCCTCTCTGCCTTGAGAAGATGCTTATGCACTTGCTGATGATACAGCATCGACGTGCATTTCATTATGCATCAATCTGGCTGCATCTCCCTGAATTTGGGGAGTCCAAGTGAGTCCGGGGGAAAAAAAAATGGAATAACGGTGTTTGCTAGAGACGCTGAGTTAATACCAAAAAGATTAAAATAGAGCCAAGCTCCAAGAATGGGAAAAGGACCTTATGGTACTTAGTGAGCAGATAATAAAACGGCAGATGAAATTCAAGGCTGCTAAATGAAAAACAATGCACAGGGGAAAAATCATTCTGACTTTACACATACAGTGATGGGCTCTGAACCGGCTATTACTGCTCAGGAAGGAGATCTGAGAGTTATGCTGGAAATATCTATCAAAATGACAGTTCGTGCTCCCTAGTAGTCCCAAAAACAAATATAATGATAGGGTTTAGAGGGAGGTAAGAGAGAGCGAAATGGGGAATGTTACTATGCTGCTCAGTGAATGCCTGGTATATCCCACCTTGAGTAATTTGTGAGTAGGTCTGGTTTTCCCATCCCAAAAAGTGGATGGGAAGAAGCCTAGAAAATTATGTGCTGAGGGCAAGGATTGATAAAGGCAGGGCCAGATATGAAATCATGTGTATCGTAGAGCTGAATAATTAATTGGCAATGATTGCTCGGTATGAGAAACACTCGGTATCAGGAGTAGGGAACAAGTAGAGAAGTTCCAAGAGATGCAAAGGCAAATCCTTTGCCCAGCAGCTGGCCTGGCTACCTGCCCTCTCCCCACGGGGTACGTGGGATGTGGGTCTCCTTCCTCGCTGCAGAGCAGAGGCGATAGTCCTCAGACCTGGGAGGTGACGCTTCATTCCTCGGCGGAGTCCGGCTGCCGGAAATAATCTGCCCAATGGTCCACTTTATGACCGGGCAGACAGGCTGAAATTCACGGCCACCACTTACCAAAGAATAATGAAACATTTCCTGAGACGGCAATAAATATCTCCTGCTGTGACAACACTTGCCAGCGCCTCTTCGATCCGGGAAAATGTTTTAAAACTCGGCAGAGTGGGAGATTTTTAATGCTTCTCTTCTTGCTGGCTGCAGTTGCCCGGGTTGGGAGGGGTGTGATGTGGTTCGTGGCTCCCTGGGGAGCCCAAAAGTGGGTGCTGGGGGGTAAGCTCCTTTCTGGGCTGGGTAGCTGTCCACCATCCTCTTCCTCTTCCCATCTGGGATGTTCACCGAGCGCCCCTGGCGCTGATTAAAACAACACGAGCGAGTAGCTTATCGGTTACAAGGGATCGATAACCCCTCGCTGTATTCCTCAGGCTGAGAAAGTCTGAGTGACGTGGGGCAGGGGGCATCCGGATAGTCATCGCCGATCGATAGCTCTCCCCGGGCGAGCATGCGATGGGGCTGGGGTGGGGGTCATTTGTCAATGCCACCCTCTGCCTCCCTCCCCGGCATCGCCTTGAATTAGCAGCACTTAATGACAACAAAGCGAGCCAGGCTGACGCACACACGTGCTTACGTGGCCACCCGGGTGTCGAGAAAGCAAAGCTGCATTTGGAAGATGCCCTTGAGTCAGGAGGATGGCTGGCAGGAAAACCCCTTCTCCCCAGGCTGATGGAAAGGGAGAGGTTTGCAGCCGCTGTCCCCTAGCAAGGGGCTTTGTTCTGGTCCAGAGCAGCTATTTCCCACCACGAGCAGAGGCTGACAGCATGGTTCGTGCCAGGATCTGCTGGAAATCTTCAGAAATCTGCAGGAAATCTGCTGGAAATTTGCCCCAGGATCTGGGCCCTGCTCTTCAAGAAAGAAGTTGAGGTGTTGGAGCAAGTCCAGAGGAGGGCGACCAAGCTGGTGAAGGGTCTGGAGGGTCTGACCTATGAGGAACGGCTGAGGGAGCTGGGGTTGTTTAGCCTGGAGAAGAGGAGGCTCAGAGGTGACCTTATTGCAGTCTACAACTACCTGAAGGGAGGTTGTAGTGAAGTGGGAGTCGGCCTCTTCTCCCAGGAAACTAGCGATAGGACAAGAGGACACAGCCTCAAGCTTCACCAGGGGAGGTTTAGGTTGGACATTAGGAAGCATTTCTTCTCAGCAAGGGTCATTAGCCATTGGAAGGGGCTGCCCAGGGAGGTGGTGGAGTCACCATCTCTGGATGTGTTTAAGAAAAGCCCGGACATGGCACTTAGTGCCCTGGTCTAGTTGCCATGGTGGTGTCAGGGCAATGGTTGGACTCGATGATCCCAGAGGTCTCTTCCAACCTGATTGATTCTGTGATTCTGTGAAATACGCTGCATGCTCAGCGCAGCCTGCTTGGCTCCTTCCCCCCAGGACAGTTTTCCAGCAGTGGGGGTGCACAGTGTGACTCCTTGGTGTCAGGCTGACACAGATTGCAGATAAAAGCCACTGACTAGCAAAAATTATCTCTGAAGGCCTCCGGGCCATAACATGAGGCTGAGGGGAGCCCAGCCAAATGTGGTGACAGGGCTGACTATAGTGGATGCAAGCCACTGGTTTCCCCAAAGGGCTGGGCTTCCTCCAGTCCACAAAGACAGGATTTCTACAGCCAGGAGAAAACTCCATCAGCACCCGCCATGCCAGGGACTCATCCTGTCTCTCCCCATGCTGAGGATAACCAGCCCTCCAATGCCCCGGTGCCCAGGGCAAGGGCAAAACCAGGAGGAGATGGGGATCCACCAGGCTGGGGCTGGAGGGGTTTTGCCACCTCTGAGCTGGACAAGAGGGTAGGGACGGCCATCCCAGGAAGAAATGCTCTTAGCAGCCCAGCCACAGGGAGAAGGAAGAGGAAAAGCTGATGGTGGAGAAGCAATAGGTTTTTAAATCCCAGACAGTGAATCAGTCTCGTTGCTGTGGTCACTTTAAAATAGATCAGCAGAAATAAAGTGGGCTTAAATCTAGAGTGGCCTGGGGAAGCCCGAGCAGTAAAGAGAAGCTGGCAGCGCAATGACTTGCTCGTGAGCCAGCCGGGGTGCAGCCCGGGAGCGTGCTATGGGGAGCACAAGAAGAGGGGTGGGAGCACCCAGCAGGGAGCAACAGGGAAGAAGGAGACATCAGATGGCAGCAACCAACAGAGAAGATTGACTTAATGGGATCAGCCCTCGTTTTGTTCTTATTATCAGCACCTTGGGAGCGCAGCTTCTCTAATTAATTCCTTTGGTCTCTAAAGCATGCAGCTGAGGCTCATGTCCCATCAGTGACTGCTTGCACTAGTGCTTGTGGGTTGGGGCAAGCAGAGAAGTGTGGAGGTCCCTATGCAGTTGCTCAGTGCCCGGTATCTCTCTGCAAACCTCTTTTTCAATGGGTTTGGCCCTCCTTTGGAGGAGAGAAAAGGCTCGGTGGGTTTTAATAACTCGGGAGTAAGGACTTTTCTTCTTGATGTTGTGGAATTTCTTTTTTTATTTGTTTTGCAATGCATTTACAATGTTATTCTGTTCAAGTTACAGGGGGTGGGAATGGCTATTTCCAGCAGAGTTCCTCTTAATCCTGCTTGGGAAAGGGTGTCCTCTTCCCCAAGGCACTTAGCATCCTCCAAAACAGGCACATATTTTGAAGGCGTTCCATTGTAACGTGGAATTTTCAGTGCACTGAAATCCAGCCAAGCCTAGGTCTCCTTGCTGTTGTGTGGCCACCAATTCAGTGGCTCGTGGGGGAAAGCGTTTCCCTCGAGCTCTGTCGATGGTTCGCTGGGCTTTTAATGTGAAGCAGGAAGAAAAGAAGAGCTCAATTTGTGGTCTCGGTATCACTCAGCATTTTGTATGCCTTTGGTGAAGTTGTGATTGTTATCAAGGCTATCGAAATCCCCAGAGTCTCAAAAATCAAGGTGAAAGCTTGCTTTCATGGATTATTTCCAGTCACTTTTCTTCTGGCTCTGCTAAAAATAACGCAGGAATAGCTTTCTTTGAACTTTCCTATTCCCTCCTGTCTGGAACAGAGAAGGTCAGGAGCATGAAAGTGAAAAAAGAGTGGGGGGAAGGAGTCATGGCAAGCTCTTCACGTGTATGGGTTTGGATGAGATTGCTTGCTGGTTTGTTTGGTTTTTTTTTCTTTGATCTAAACCTGATTAACTTTCTTTCTGTGTTTCTTTAGCTGACACAATGGCGAGGGCTGGGTGTTTCAGTCCTTCTGGAGCAGAAAACTTGCCATTTTTAACCATTTCCTTTTGAAAGTTCGTTAGAAACATCCCCAAATCTAGAGGTTGGTCTGACAATATTGCCCCTTATGTTGTAGGACCTTTATCCAAGACCTCGGGATGATGCTGTGTTGCATATCTTGTGTTAGGATAGCTGACCTGCTTTCCCTTGCAATGGCTGTGGGTTTTCAATCAGTCAGGTTGGAAGAGTCCTCTGGGATCATCGAGTCCAACCATTGCCCTGACACCACCATGTCAACTAGACCATGGTACTAAGTGCCATGTCCAGTCTTTTCTTAAACACCTCCAGAGAAGGTGACTCCACCACCTCCCTGGTCAGCCCCTTCCAATGGCTAATGACCCTTTCTGAGAAGAAATGCTTCCTAGTGTCTAACCTTTTGTTAATTACTGGGTTTGTGCCTAAATTTGACTCTGATTTGCTGCATCTCTTCTGTCTGAAGTGTTTCCATATGATCTAACACGATGGTACCGCAGGAGATAGCCAAGGTGTTATCTCAAGGTGTGCATCCAGGAGAGGAGAACTCTTTTAGGCCACTTGGAAATGGCAGAATAACGGTTCATCCCCAGAAAAAGGGAAAAATAAGAAACCTGGTGCTAACCACAAGTGGGGAGGCATTGCAGCTGAAAAATCCTCATCTGGCAGAGATTTCAGCTCGTTACAGAGCTACTTCAGCTGCAAGTTTCTGAACTGTGATGATAGTTTTCAAGCAAGGGGATAATGTGATGTTGTTTTCTTCAGCTGTTTGTTAGTGGTGTTAGTAATGATTGATCATCAGGTATACTCTCCCATCCATAAGCTTGTACTGCTTTTAATATCCTTTCTTAAAAAAAGAAGACGGACAGTCCGGTGTCACTTTTGAGAGAGGGCACCTTTGCAAGACAGATGTTTGTTCTTGACCCCAGCCACTGTAGAAGCTCTACCCAAAGTCTCTTTACTCCTTCCTTCCCACTTCAGGGACAGGTCACCCCTCTGCAAGGAGATAAGGTGAAGGATTTGTCCCAGCTGCCACCTCCCAGGAGGGGACTTTGCTCACTGCTGTGGGTCAGCCTCCCATGGACACCCTCCTGCCCCAGGAACAAAGGGAGAGGAGTTTCCTTAGCCTTGGCTTTCCCAATCTCTTCGTCTTTTCCTGACTCATAGTGGTCTCTTCCCCTTATAAACTGATATTCTAGTCTGAGCCTAAAAACCTGCCTTTCCCACCCAGCCCTGCCGCCCTTTGCACTGGGTGCCAGCTGCAGCAGAAGATCACAGTGCAACACAGCTGGCGCAGGGATTTCTGCCATGACTTGGCTAATGAGACCCGAACTCTGTCTCTTGCATGTACCTCAGGTTAATTAGAGGTGGAAACGGCCTTTTATTTTCAGTTGGAACGCGCTCCCCATGGTTTTGCTGCTCGCCCTGAGCTGGCACAGCAGCACTGCACGCAGGAGCTCATGTGGGACCCCAGCCTTCCTCCCTCAAAATTTCTGCTTCTGGGCTGCCCTGGGGACACCCAAAGAGCCGAGCCGGCTCCCCATGTTGAGGACATGCCCCTGCAATTAATTCATGGCAGGTTGGCTCCTATGGAGCCAGGAGAGCCCCACTGGTCCCATGGGGAGGAGGTCATAGGGGCTTCCTTGGGTTGGTGGCACTAGCAAGTTCCACTAGCTTCTTTGGTCACGGGTTATTGATGTTACTGTGCGCCCACCCCAATGCCTAGATGAGCATGGTGCTGCTGATGTGTGTTGTCCCAACCTTTTGAAGAAGGGCTCTTCAGAAACCTCTCCCAGGATGCGAGCACCGGGAGGATAACCTTGGGAAATCAGTAGGGGAGGCATGCGTTTCTCCAAGGCTTGCTATGCAAACCCTAACTCAGTGCAGGCCTCGCTGAACAAGATGTTACAGGCTATTTCCAGCTTTCTAAGTGTGGCAAAGCCAGAGTTTCCCCACTCTTCCTGCGCTGGTGTAAATGGCACAAGGATCGGGCCCTGTGTAGGTTTTGAAGCAGCATCTGCAGAGATCAGATGTGTAAGACGAGGGTCATTGAGGATGACAAAGATGGTCCCGGGGGGATTAGGAAAGAGCTGCAGCTAAACCTTCAGGGTCCTGAGACAGCAATAAACCCTTCAGCTGCAGTGCCCTGGAAGGCACCAGGACATAGTCCGGTGTGGGGCCAGCTCCACAGGAGAGCATCCCAAGGCAGCCTGGGCTATCAGGTGGGATGCCCAGGGGCTAGCAGCCATCTGAGGGACCTGTTGAGGCAGTGCCAGGTGCCAGGCAGAGTCATAAGGACAACGGCTAGACGGGAAAGCTGTGGGGCTCTTTCAGCAGCCTCCTCCTATGTCACTTAAGGAACTAAAGAATAATGCATCGATTGAAATTCCCTGTCTGAAATTAAATAACATTATCTTGCGATTTAGTGATCTACCTCGTTCTTAGACCAGGAAACATTATCTTCAACATAACTTTATATGTCATTTTAGGGTGCAGGAGAGTTCTTTTATATTTACTCATTTTCTTCTCGTCTCCTAAGCAACATGCTGGCAGGCATACGGTGAACCTCGGCCCCGATCCAGATGCACGTGCTTACATCTCGAGCGCATAAAGTAATCCCTGGGCATGGATGGGGTTGCTGAAGGCTTGCTGTTAATGATGGCATTAGGTGGGCATTCAGCCTGAGATCCTGCTCATCGCACAGAAGCGGTCACCGAGCAGCTTCTGCGAGCCAACGGTAGCCCATGGATCACCTCGAGTGGTCACTCCAGCTGTTTATTATTCCTTATTGGTAGCGTGTGACTGATCGCTGAAATTACCCTCTGTCGCTCCCGCGCTCTTGATTAGATTCCTGCAATTTTGGAAGAAGTGGGATAATAAATAACAAATCATGAGGAGCGAATAACAAGTGCCTCTGTTTGCTCCGAGGGATCCTTCTTTGCATGCCGAAACGGGCGTTTATCTGCTGTCGCTCTCCTCTGCCCACAGTTTGTTATTAGTGCGATGAGTTTAGGTCTGCGTTTCCCAGCAGCATCTCGGGTCTTGCTGAAGCAAATGTTTGCAACCTGAACGTGCGTTAGCCAGGGGAGCTGGGTGCGTTTGGCCAGCTCTGAATCCACTGCAAAGGCTTTAAGAGGAGAAAAAACTTGGGGAGTGGTGGGGGACACACCAACCCTAATGCTTTTTGTAACAGAAACTTGCTGCCACTGCTTAAATAAAGACTCAAATATGGTCAGCCAGGTAGAAAAATGAAATAGAGACTGGGTTTGCTTGACGTTGATGCTTTCTTCTGCTGCCTTTTTCTCCCGGCGCACGTGGGCTGCCGCTGCTGACATAGTGTCGGCCGTGTCAGCAAACACTAGGAATATTTTTTAATTTTTTTTTATTTTTTTTTTCCATCTCTCTACCTGCTGCTGTCAGCCGCTGGGACAGAGTCACCTCCCCGCGTCACCCCTGCCTCTGTGTCCTTTGAAAGCCGGCAGCGTCACCTTTTCAAAAGCGAGCGTAAAGCTACAACTCTTCTACAGCTTTTGCTGGAACGCTGTGAAAAAGTGGCAGGAAAGGTAAAGATGACTAGGAGGAGAAATAAATCTGCCCACAAAAAACCCCTTCCTTTCTCTGTGTGGATGGGAAAGGTATTTTTTCCCCCATTTTTTCCACCTGCATGTTGGCCACTGTATTAAAGGGGAGGTAGTTTCCTCCCCAAGAGAGGTCCTTGCTCCGGCAGCTCCTGGTCCCACGGAGCCAGGAGGAGCTTTGCCATGAGCATCCATCAGGGCCGGGATGCCATGCTGGGGTTAATGGTGTGGCTGTGACCAGCACAAGTGTTCCCGAGGGCTGGAGGTACGCGGTGCTCGTGCAGGCAGCTCTGTGAAAGCCCAAACCATCCCCAGCCCCCTTCCTAGCAGCGGTGCATTAAAGTGCTTGCAAAGCCAGTCTCTTGCTCTCGGCTCTGTGCACTATAACAGCGTTGCAGACTCCTTCTCCCTCCTATTTTATTTTTTTCTTTCTTTTTTTTTTCCCCCTAAGGACTTTTGCTTTTGAAATATTCTGTTGATTTTTTGATCTCCTCTACTTCTGCACAGGCCGCCAGGAAGGTCTTGTCAGCAATTTAATGGAGAGATAAAAGAAGGAGGAAAAGGGGATTGTTAACATAGGGATAGTGCCTGACATCTGGACGGGGCTAATATGTGATAAGACAGGAGTGTTGCAGGCAAATCTGCTGCACTTGATCTCTTGCCAAGGCAGGGCTCAGACTCGGTGGCTTTAAAGCGCGGCTGCGTGGAGGAGCCCGAGTTGCCCAAATCCCCGGCGATACCTGCAGGTCGGGTACGTAGAGGCCTGGGATCCCCGCCCTGATGCTCGCTGGTGTTAAAAATCTTTTAGTTGACTTCAAAGGGATGTAAACCTGGATTATCTACCCTGGCTGTTTTGACTGGGGGAGATAAAAAAAAAATAAATAAATAAAAAGGAAGCTGCTGCTTCAAACGCGAGTCCCCAGGAGCTGGAGGATGCTCCTAGGACGTGAAGTTAGCAGCCAGGGGCTTGGGGTGCTGATGTCCTTCCCGAAAGCTATGTGCCACGCAGGGCTCCTGGGTGATCCACCCAAACCTGCGTATGGAGGTGGCTGGTTTGTTAATTATTGGGTTTATCTTGGTGTTTTTTCCATTCCTCAGCTGGCTTTGAGCTGGAGTATCTCGTTTTCAGTAAAGAAACAGTCAAAGGAATAGGAGAGTATGTTTGGATGCTGGCTTGGGGCTCCTCTGGGGCTTTGAACACCCTTCGGCTCCGGTGAAGTTGAGAACTAGTACTTTAATAGGGTGGGTTTGTGGTAGATCACATCCACCACCTCGTCCCCAGCCGCTTGGGCCCCATTTCTGGTTTCTGTTGGCCTCCTCCTGCAAAGTTTTGCTTTGCGCCGGAGAAGAACACAAGGACAAAAGCTCAGCCTTTGGGGAAGGGCTTTTCCCGTGAGCACAGAAGTCTGTGTGCCAGGAGAGGTCCCAGCAAAGAAATCAATGTTGAACACACGCTACCTTCCTTTTTTTGGTCCATAGCTGGGAAACAAGACGTGTGTTTTCTTTTAAGGGCGAAGAAGGCAGCAGTTAGCTGTGGAAATAATTTTGGCTACTGCCTGCATTAGAGATAAGTCTCCATAAGAGATGCTGGCTCAGATGCTTCTTTCTCTCCATCCACAGGTGAGAACAACTTCAAAACTTAAATCCGATATATAAAGGCAGAGAGGGAAATGTTTAATTGTCCTGGCTCTGCTGCAGGCTGATAAGCTCCCATTGATTTTCTGCAGCGAAGTCTCCAGGGCGTACGTGTCGGTGTGTGTGCATGTATGTGCGTGAATGTTTCTCGCTCCTTGGGTGTTTCTAATCTCCTGTTGCGTGGTGAGAGCTCGACGCTTCCTCCAGAAAATGGCCATTTATAGAACAAGTTTTTATTTATTTTTTTCCTCCTTTTCATCCTTTCTATTTGCTTCCTACAAACTTTCCACCAGAGTAGGGAGAAAGGTCTCAGGAAAGATGTCCCTTCACCAACACATCAACCTGAAGCTCAAAGGCAGTTTCATATTCACCACATCATTTAAAACCATCCAGTCCGTGGGTCTAATCCCTGCCTATTTCTGCTTGTAAATACAAACAGCAGGAATAACACAAATGAAGGCAGTACCCAAGTGGGGCTTTACCAATAGCTTGAACTATTTTGCACTGGAGAAGCACAAAAAAAAATGTTCAGTTAACTTTTTATCTATTTATTTTGAGGGGTTGTTGGAAACAAATAAGCAAACACAGCAAGAAGGGATGATCCGGCAAGTTTTATCGCTCATCTCTGAAGCTTACAAGCTCCAGAATCTTTGTATGTCTACCTGGAACCTGCCTGCTTATCTCATCTGAGCCTCCAAACCCTCTGAGATTTTTTTTTTTCCATTATAAAAAAAAAAAACATGGGTCTGTCCGCAGTGGTGGAGAAATGTCCAGAGGAGTCAAAAAGGAGACAAGCAACGATCAGATGGAGGGGGTAGGAAAAAGAGAAAACCCCAACCTCCCAGGAGATGTAATAGGCTTAGTAGGCCTGCTTGACACATGTCAGATAAAATAAAATAAAAAAAAAAAACAACAAACCCACAACAATGTTTATAAGAAGATTAGCTTGAACACGGTGAAATTTCTCTAGGGACTGTCCATGGCTGAAGCTCAAGCCGACGACTCCCAAGGCCTTATCGGAGTAATGAATTTCCACCACTTTGCGCCATTAAAAATCCTCTCCCCAGCCGGAACTTCTTTGATTTGGGGTGCATCTGCTGGGGACGGTTCCCTTTGCGGCATCCCCCTCCTCGGCAGGACGGAGGCGCGGCGTTGGGAGTTAACTCGCTGGAAATAACGCGATGTGACTATCTAATTTGTGGCTGCCACCCCTCCAGGGGAACGAGAGCTGTCTCTGGGCAGCAGATTATCCTCGGGCTCATTACGACATTGTTGTGAAACAAATCCCCCGGGCTTCTGCCTGTAATCGCTTTTACGTACGTGTAGGCAAATGTCTTTCCATCCGCGCTCGCCGCGTCGCAGGTGGAGATCACAGAATCACAGAGTCAATCAGGTTGGAAGAGCCCTCTGGGATCATCGAGTCCAACCATTGCCCTGACACCACCCTGTCAACTAGACCAGGGCACTAAGTGCCATGTCCAGTCTTTTCTTCAACACCTCCAGAGATGGTGACTCCACCACCTCCTGGGCAGCCCCTTCCAGTGTCTAATGGACCTTTCTGAGAAGAAATGCTTCCTAATGTCCAACCTGAACCTCCCCTGGCGCAGCTTGAGGAATGCTTCGCTAACAAATGCAAGACTAAAGCAGCGATTTTATATCACCTTAATGGTGGGAAGCACTGAAGACCACGCTGACACCAAAAGCAAGATTGTCACTAGTGGTAGCCAGTCTTTAGAGACTGCTTGGGGACCTGTTTGGGGGTACTTTGGTGATACCTCTGAGCGTGTGTGCCAGGGGAGTGGTGGGGGATCTGCTGCACAGAGCTGTGAGTTATTGTGAAGATGTTTGTGGGGTATGGGGTGAGGAGCTGGTGGTGTGTGGGATGGTTGTGGTATGTGGAGGGCACGCTTGTGATACTGGGGAAATTTGGGTGGGATTTGCGATATTTAAGCATTCAAATTTAGAAGGTCTGAAAGAGCCCGTGGTTTGGGGGGAGTTGTTCTGAGTTGGTTTTTGGACCCCTTGAGATGGCTTCAAGGAGTCTGACGCTGCTGTTTTCAAAACTATTGACGGCCAGCTCCAGCCAGGTTTATTTATTCTGGTGCATCCAAATGCATCTGCCTGTTGTCCAAGTTGTCCCAGAGACAGAGGCCAAGGTTTGAAGCCATTGGTATTTTTTCCAGTGTATGAAATGCCCGGATCCAGTCCGGAGCAGCTGGTGGGGGAAGGACCCCGTGCCAGCAGCCAGCACTTGCCTCTGGGTGGTTTGGCACATCCCTGGCAGCGTGCTCCTCCGGGATTACAAGCAATTAAGCAGGCGTGGATCCCCCTTCACCCTCCTGCCTACCCCTGCTCTCCTGAGCATCCACGGGTACGTGTTTCCTGCTGACCCTATGGATTCATATGGGAAGAGCCATGCAAAGGGCTCGGGAGCGGCCCTTGCTTTAAAAATTGCTTTTGTGAGAATTTGCTGTGGCAAAATTGCCCTTGCTGCAGCAGGCGTCCTCCCGGGGTTTGCACGGTGCACCGCGAGAGACGTCCCCGAGTGCCAGGAGATCTCTGCCTGGTCCCCTTTTACCTCCTTTCCATGAGTTATGGTCCTCCTCTTGCCATCCCCCTGCTCCACCACGGTGAGGAAGTTATTTATTTGGGAGGGGAGGGGCTGTGAAGGGAGACAGATAATGCGTTCATGGTTTAAATACATGGAAAAGGGAGGAAAAGACTCTTCTTTCCCTTCTCCAACCCTGCCACCATCTCCCTTGGTGGGCTCGGTGCTACATCCCGTATTTTTCAACCAAATGGAACGGTTTATTTTTGTCTCTTCAGAAAAAATAAGCATGAAAAGTTACAAGATAGATCACTCGCATGCAGATCTTTAAGGGCTGGAGGGGGGATATTGCGACCGAGAGGAGGCTGAAGGAATAAGTCAGAAATATGTGTGGAGCTGAAAGGCGGCCGGACCATTTGTTCCCATTATGAAGAGGTGCGCTACCATTAATAATCATTTTAACAAGAGCTGGCCTGAGCCAGCAGGTCTGGGCTTTGTTTCTGCAGAGTGAATTTTTATTTAATAAAAAGAGAAAAAAAAACCCCATGCATATAAATGAAAAGGTACAGCGGGCTCACTTCTCCTGCCCGATATTTATTATCGCTTCACCTGCCTTGAAATGGGAACATTTATTTGGCTAACACGTATTAAAAGGGTTGTACATGCTGTATTTCCTCTCCTACAGCACTCAAAACCCAGAATACTTTGAGTTAAACCTCCGAGAGTGCTGGTTCCTGAGCAGCTGTAACCTTTCCAAGGAGGAGAGGACCACCTTACCTGGATGAAAGCATCTAACCATCAGAAATCCCGTGTTTCCCAAAACTTCTGGTTTTGCTCAGGTGCGTTTCTGTAGCTCTGGGTTGTCTGGAAAATCAGCAGAGAGCAGAGCATTGCTGGGGATTTTACCCATAAAACCACATCTTTTAAAATAGATAATGCGTTCCTTTTTAAAGGGATAAATGAGTAAAACCTTTGGGTCTTTTATGAAGCAGCCATCAGGAAGAAAGCTTTTAATCTTAGCGATTTAAGAGAACAGGGAAATTAGCTGTTAACCTGGCACCTCTCAGCGAATTTATTTTTTAGGGGAAAAAAGCAGCAAGGCGAAGAGCCAAACCTGAGACAGGGAGGTTTGGGCTGCAGGCTGGGAGCTAACTGAAGCCCACTGGTACCATCCCCGCTGCAGCCGTGTTGCCCAAGGCCATGGAGATGTAGGCACGGAAGGTCTTTCTGCTCTCACACGTGCCCAAAGCACCTTTGTCACAGTGTACTAGTGTTTGTGCCAAGGCAGGTATGCAGGATGGACATACAACCAGCCATGCGTGTAATATGCAATCAGCATATTGCAACCTTGAAGTGCCACCAGAGAAGGTTCAAAAGGACAGAGAGGTTGGGCGACGCTAAGGTGTTCATTTAGACATGAAGGTCATGGCTGAGATACCTCTGTCAATGAGGAAAGGACAGGCAAGCTCTGAGGAAGGACCATCCCAAGGAACTTCTCGTGCCATGGTGGTATCAGAGTGGTCCTGGTCTCCTGGCACCTGATATGGCATCCTGCAGGTCAATGCTCTACAGGCGGGGTCTTCTCTATAGACAAACCTATCGCTACGTTAAGGTACTTAGATTTGGACACAGTTAAGGTCTGTGGGGTATCATGGTTTGTTTGATGCTGCTGGTGGTATGATCACGAAGTGAACTTAGCCAGTTTGTCCTCAGGAAAGTGTTTTTTTAATTAATACAAAAAAAAAAAAGGAGTGAGAACACAATATCAGCTGGGCTCCTGCTATGTCTGACACCTTTGTATTCCCCTCCTGACGCTGCTTGGCCAGACTGTCTGGTAAACATATTTGATGTTTTCTTCTCTAGATGGGCTGGGATAATTGATGCTCGCCTCCTGCCAAGCGCGGGGTACCACACCTAGGAAGGGATACCACGTCCTGGCGTGCCCTGGGGCTACCGAGAGCTGCTGCGCCAACAGCAAACCCCTTATTTTGGGTAAGTCGGTCTCTTTTCCCAGCGACACAGCTCCTTTCCCTCTTTGGACCCTAATTATTTGAGCGTTGGGCTTTCAGAGGTGACTCTCTGTTGCGAGGAAGGCGTATCCAACTGAAGAGATGGAGGTTTTGGGTAGGGCCGAGCAGCTGTTCTTTGGAAGTGAAGGTGATCCTAAGGGCCGAGGGACGGGGATGACTCACTTTCATTAGTCACTGTTAAGATCTCGGTCCCCGGATCTCGCAAAGGCCAGGAGAGGTTGAGGATTTGCTATTTTCACAGTGTCGCAGCAGCAGATGCTACGGGCTCGGTATCTGATGGGAAGCGGAGGGCAGAGGCGCTATCTCCCTGGAGGAACTGAGGAGATGGGGAGATATCTTCTCCTCCTCGTTTAACTGAGCTTTCCTGACATTCACCGAGCTACTTCAACCCCCTGTTCAAAAAAGCCCTCTCCTGTGGTAGCGCCTTCGTTTTGCCTTTAGTGGGGACACTCACAGAAACTCTCTTTTCACAGAATCACAAACTAGGTTGGAAGAGCCCTCTGGGATCATCGAGTCCAACCATTGCCCTGACACCACCATGTCAACTAGACCATGGCACTAAGTGCCATGTCCAGTCTTTTCTTAAACACCTCCAGAGATGGTGACTCCACCACCTCCCTGGGCAGCCCCTTCCAATTGTTTGCCCCAAATTTATGGGGATTTTGTACTTTGAGAGCGCTACCCTTCTGCCAGGTTTGCTTTAAAAGGAAGCAGAGTCAAAAGCTAATAGCAGGGGATGGGCAGGCAAGTGCTGACATAGGAACACGGTGTGGGATCCCACGTGCCTTTTCTCTTTCAGAAATGAGAAAAAACCTTAAATTACCTCAATTTCAGTTTCCTCTCTGATGATCCACAGCCCTCCTGTCTCCGTACCCGGCTCACCCCATACCCCCACCTCCTATCTCATACCTGCTCTTTCTCCGTCTCAGAGATTTTGGAAATTCAGATCCATCTGGTTCTTTCTGATGGCAAGATAGTGTATCACAGGCTACGCAGGCAGGGCCCTGACGGAGCCGCGGCGCTAATTAATGGTAATCCCTTAATCCTAGGGTGACGCCAGAGACCGTGTTGCCCACTTTGTCCCCTCCCGAGCGCAGAGAGGTGTCAGACCCCTAACAGCAAAATTGCCTAACACGGCACAAGAGGAGGCTTTTCCCTCTGATTATCCGTATTTGAATAACTAGGTATTACCATGGGGTTTTTTTTTTCCCCTCTGTTGGCTGTCGTAATCTAGTGAGACCACCTTTGCCACAAAAAAAAAAAAAATAAATTATTTCTCTTGCAATTTTAAGGACGATTAGTGGTGGAGTTTGCTGGGACAGGTTTTCTCCCCTTCTGCCTTTCCCCCTGGCATCAACGTTTTTATTCAGAAAGGAGCACGAGCGCCCAAAAGCACCGTTTCACTTGGACAACTTACTGTGTTTGATCTGGAATTTTCTTGACTCCTTTCATCCAGTCGATCAAAACAGTTCAGCTTTCAGCTAGCCAACATAAAAATATATTTTTTTTTTTTTTTTTTTTAATTTTGTGCATGTCAGTTCTTCAGCAAGAAACAATGGGAGAAAACATCAAGATCAGGTAATTCCCACAGAAAATTGCATTTGGATGAAACAGCTAGATTTTTTTTTTCCCTTGGAATAAAATTTAGCAAAAAAAAAGAAATATTGACTAGTTCTGCTTCTGATGGTGTCTGTGTTTTCTTCTCTGAAAGAGAAGCCCCAGCGTATGCAGAGAGGCACTATTGGGCTGCGAATATTAAGGCCGCAGCGACACAACCCACATCCTTACCTCTCCTATTTCCCACTGGCAGACTTTGAGCTTTCAAAGTCACCAACCCAGCAGGAAACAGCAGGGCAGGGTTTTGATGGCCTAAATTTCGTCTGAGTCAACCTTAGCTGCGCCTTTCTTCTCTCTAATTTGTTCCCCTTGTGTTATATTGCCTGCTTCTGCGTTTCCCATTGTAAGGCCAGCATTAAGCACGTTCGAGCCTCCAAAGGAGCCTGTTGATATCTTGTGTTGGGTCTGGCACGGGGGTAAATTTTATCCCTCAATCATGCTGACCTGGAATTTAAAAGGCCAAGGAGATCTTCCCAGCTCTGGCCAGGCTGGATGCTCATGCCAGCTCCGGTTCTTCTGGACTGCGATGAGGTCAAGACTAGCAAACCAGAGCACAAAAAGGAGGGTGATGCTTTGCTAAAATTTTTTATCTTATGATGTGAAGCTCCTCAGAGCATATCACACCCTGTCCAAGGATGCTCAGTGCTTCCTCTTGGACCATCTTCTGTGGGGTGGTCCGAGTCCTCCTCCCAGCATCCCCTGTCCCCTCCCTGTGCTCCTCAGGAGGGGAGGATTTACCCTGGTTTTGCCTGGGTGTAAGATTTAGGAGCGCTTCCACCTTTTGTCAGCATCAGCTCAGTTGTAGAAAGGCTAAAACCTGGGCTTCAAGTTCAAAATCAAGACTAATAACATTCCTACACGTGTCATTAAAAAACTGCTGGGTTAAATAAGTACAACACATTTTCACACACCAAAGAGTGCTGTTCTAGGCCTAATGATGCCTCTTCGTCTAATGCAGAAAAGTATGAATATTTCTCCAAAGCACTCTCTTGAATAAATTCATCTCTTCTGTAAACACCGACCATCTCAGAGGGTCTCCAAGCAACTGCTGTTGGGGTCAGTCCTGTCCCCAACCTTCCTTTGCTGCTCAGCTGCACGGAGGCAAGCTGGGATGGGTTAACAGGTGAGGCATCCTCCCAGCTAAGGCCATTTAGTTGAGTGGGCCCAGCTGCTGGGGGATAAAAAGGGAAGAGCTGAGCAGCACTGGGTTAGGGAGAGGCTACTGTGATGGTGGGGTATCTTCTTTGCTGGCTCTCTGCTACCAGGCTTCTGCAGGAACAGCTCCAGGTCTGCTGTATTTAAGGCTGGTGTTTACTAAACTTTTATTTCAAGAGGTAAAAGACTTTCTGGCTGTGCTACTATTTGCTTCCTGCACCTTTTCTTTCATAGCATAGGAGAAGGTTTTGGGGAGGTAGAGCCTGTCTTTTCATCAACTGTTAGTATATTCAGGGGCACCAGCTTTTCCTTCTTTTGGATGCTTGAATTTCCTTATCTTGTTGTGCTTGGAGGAGCCTTCTGGTTTATGAAAACTGCGTGTGGGAATGCCTGGGAAGTCAGGAAAGATGCTGGCTGTAGGCATCTTGGTCTGTGTGTAGTACCAGCAGCAATCCTTCGTATGGGAAATAAAAATAGTAGAGGTGCCTAGGTGGTGCAATATGTGCTGATGCTGTGTGTGTAACAGCTGTGATGTGGATAAAACCCCAGCTGTGTTTAGCCTTAGTTTTATATTGCTTTGGATGGGTGAACCGGAAAAGGAAAGAAATGAAAAAAGGAGCCATACATGCATAAAGATTAGAGATGGAAAGACCTAGGTCACCTGCTCAATACTTTTCTGCCACCGAATGATCATTCCTGGACTGAAATCTGTGCTCGGAGTTGTGGCTGGGAATACATTAACCTTTAAAACAATAGTATTAGAATGAAATATATTTTCTTTAACACAGATGCTGGAAACCTGGTGAATGTGAAGTGCAGGTTGTGTCTGAGTGAGTGGTCACCCAGGGAATGGGCTTCTGCCATACCCAGGACTGCTCTCTGGTCCGTCCATGGGAGTCCCGGCTTGACCTGTAGGAACAACTTGGGAGAGTACAAGGAGAGCAGAAGGTGTTGCCTTGCAGGCATGCAGTTGTGTTTTTAACCCCTCATGTAGGGTAATGTAAATTTGTGTCAGTGTTTTTACCTGTGCTGCATAGGCAAGGGGACTGGGCCACCAAATAGGAGGAACTCTCGTGCCATATCTGCTGAGCATCTCTACCCTTCCTAACCCTCTGCTGCTGACCTCTTATGGGCTGAGATGGTGCCTCAGTTTTAAGTGGCTAGAAACTTTTTCCAAAGGCAACAGGTTGGTAGTCCAGGGCTGATTTGGAAACCACAATTTATTTTTTTTTTATCTTCTGTTTGGACTGTTGTCTGCTGCTTTTTCGAGTTGTTCAGCAAGTTGCCACACAAAGACACAAAGAGAGATGTACTGTTATTATTGGTGGTTGTTATTCCTAAGTCTTTATTGATTTTTTTTTTATGAAAGAAATAATAACAATGTGCATGAGGTATCCAGCTAACAAAAGAGGTCCTGCAGTACTCATCTCGAATTAAATATATAGAAGCAGAATCCAACTGGGATATTGACAAGCAAATACAAAGCTTTGTGATTCAGCATAGTGCTGGAGTGAAAGCAGGACTTTGCCTTGCCACAGCCCACCTTGGCGAGGAGAGAGACAGCATTGTTCTTCTCTGCAGCTCATCGAGAAACATGTCCAAAACATCTTTGCATGAGGCCAGAAATAAGTATGTTATCGGTAGGAGGGAGCTGCTGCCTGAGACCCAACGTTGGGCTCATCTGTGCTAGCTGGGGGGTGGACTGGGATGCCCCCACGGCAGCAGGAGAGGGGTTTGAACCCATCCCCTTGTAATACAAGAAGGTAACTCGGTCAAACAGCAGTGCTTGAGCTCGCCCTGGGTGAGCAGGTCTGTTTGTGTAGAGGGTTTCTGACAGCCATTTGTTGTTTGTCTGGATTTCTGGTGTACATCAGCTCGGGGCATCCTGCCTCTCGGCAATAAAAAGGCCATGAGGAAGGAAAGCAAAGAGAAAAATCTGTAAATCTGTTCCTCACAGTTGGTCTTTTCTTCCTACTGGATTAATTTGCCGACTCTTAGTCGATGGTTGATGCATCCCAAGGAGGGAAGGATGTGAGGAACCATCTCTGGTGACATTGCAACTGCTCTGATCATCATCCACTTTAACCTGACCCTAACGGAGGGGTTGGAAAAGCTCACTCTCCTTTTTTCTTTTTCTCCCCTTACCTTTGTATGTTCTCATGCAGGTCAGGATGTAACCCATGAGAAAGATCGTGTCGCTGCTGTTCCACCTGGGAGCAGAACCTCCCAGACACAACATGAAAAGGCGTCACGGCCTTTGTAGGTTTGCTGCCTCATTCTCACTCCAGAGAGACTCTGAGAAATTCAAATGAGGCTCAGGTAATCCTGTAATGTCAGAATTTGTCTCTCCGTCGACTTTACAAGGAATTCCTGAGCACGATATTGAATCACAACCGTATCTCTGCTCTTAAATCATTTCCTCTAGCAAAACATCACCCCATAGAGGAAGTCCTTTCAGCGAAGACAAAACTGAAATCATTTATCAGTTTGAAAAGATCCCTCTGTGTGCCAGAATCAGTGAGAGAGAGAGAGAGAGAATGGAAGTGTTAGTGCCTCTGGCAATGCCTTCGCAAGGCTGTTTGTCAGCCCAGCACAAGAAGAAGCTGAGCACACACAAATATTAAACTAATATTTTTGGCGCTTGGTGAATTTTGATTGTGAGTCCATGGTGCCTCAGGCAACAAACAGGAATGAGATGCAGTATCCTTAAGCTTTGTGTTCATGGCTGAATTGATGCTCCTTTTATATTTATTTATAAGTATGTATGACTCTTCGTATTGCTATTTATCTGTTGTGTGAGAGAGAGAGATGCTAGTGATAGCCAGTAGCAGGATCCAATCAAAACTGCCGAGTTGGGAAGCAAAACATCAAAATAAACTGGTTTTGGTCCTCAAGATGCTGCCTACACTAAATTGATGACATGGCAATTTTCTGCTCAAATGTGAACGGAGGGATGGCTGAGGATGTGCAGGATCACTGGAGCAGACTCCACATTTCCCAAATCTCTGTGATTTGGTGTCAAAATCCTTCATCCTACCTAGATGGTGGGGCAAAAAAAAAAGCAAAGGAAAGCTGAGAGCTGGTTAATCACCAGAAGGTCAAGGCTAGTGCTGAGGCTTTTGCACGGCTGTGGGATGGAAACCTGTCCTCTTCCTCCAGACATGCCCTAAATTGGTGCTACCAGACTTGACTTTGAGCAGCCAGGATGTGTTTTGTTTTTTTTTTTCTTGGACAAACACAGAAGAAAATAAACGAGGTTGTCAACCCATGACCCTTCTGAAAAGACGAGGCCACCCTTCGCACTCCAAATAGCCACGCTGTTGGTTGAGATGTACTTTGTGGAGAGCGTGCCAATTATGTGGGCTTTTTCAGAGCCTGGGAGCGGCGGGAGCTGTTATTTTCTTGAGCGAACAAGGAAGAGGCTGAGAGAGGTACGAGAGGCAATAGACAGCTTTGCAAGGAGACTGCAGTTAACCCAGAGTTAAATTTAACTCCCTGAGAACATCAGGAGCCAAAGCTTTGTGTGTTGTAGCACATGAGGACAAGCGCCCTCCCAGCTCCAAGCTCCTTCCTATGGGGAGATGCAAGAAAATTCCCGTGTTGTGCTCCTTGCTCAAACCTGGGATGAAAATGAGCTGAATGACAAAGAGAAAGGACAAGAGCTTCTCTCTCTGTTTCCCTTCTCAGCCATCTTTGAGGGTGATTCATCCTCCCCAAATTCCTGGCAATTTCTCTCGGTGACCAGCAGCTCTATCTCGCGTTGCTGACTCATAACTGCTGGAAGCTTCTTTGGCTGAATTCAGAGTAAGGAAAATTTATGCGTTGGCTTTGATCTTGCGTGAAGTTGTTTTATAGAGGGCAAGGGGCAACCCAAGCGAGGGGAGGAAGAAAAGATGTAGTGAGGAAGAGGGAAAGATGAAGGAAAAGGAGGTAAAACCCAAGAAAAGAAAGATGTACGTGGATTTTGAGCAATGGGGGGAAAACATTCAGCTGATCTGAAGCCAGACAAACAAACAGCGTGATGAATGATGCAAAACTACACGCTGTGGTTGATTTCTGATTGCGGCAGTGATATTAGTAATAAAATCAATACAAGTAGTTAGCTAGGCCTAATAACTACACAGATCAGATTGATGTAACTTCTAATAAGCTGTTATTGTTGCTGTTGTGCACTAGGTAGGAACAGGTATCATGTCTTTTAATTAAAACAGAGGCTCCAGCGCTTTTATTCACTCATAGTCATAACTGGAAAGGGCTAGTCCTTACCCCAGCAATTAAATCTGTCCTGAAGGCTCTTATAAATGCAAATAAAGAGAGAATCCATTGAGAATCCTCTGCCTGGCAGCCTGGCACTATGGGCATGTGTGATAACCAGGTGAAAGACTTGGAAAATCAAAGCAATTAAAAGCAGGCTTGCCCTCAGCTTTGGACAACTCAAAGCCCCAAAATAGGCTTTGCAGCAATTTTTGAGGTTCTGACATCAGGTTTTATGCCAGAGCACAACCAAAGCCTTTCAGATGTTTGTCAAAGGCAGCTCTGTTGAAATGTGTGCCTCCAGATGAGACGGGTCGGGCTGTGGGTCACCACCTCCCCCTGGCTCGAGGTGACCAACGTGCCCGACGTCTCGCCTCGGGAACCTCCCTGGCGAACTCCTGGCCTCAATCAATGCGCTTCCACGAGAAACGCCGGCTTAGAGAAAACAGCATATTTAAAAGCAAAAGGCACGCCGGGTTTTATTGGATTTGCTCCAAACAGTTCTCCATTCAATCACCCAGAAACTGTCTCCCTGCAGGCAACAATATCTTTTACTAACGAGTGTTTGCTGTACGAAATAGCCCTTCTTGTACTTCAGGAGTTCTTTGCTTTTACTCCGCACCTGCCCCGTGTTAGGGCTCCTCCCTGCTTTGCTTGTCTTTTTGGGCTCCTTCGTGTTAATGAAACCATCTGCAAAGGGGGAAGGAAGAAACAAAACCAAGACATGAAGTCACTTCAGGTCTGAAATGCGGTGAGAAAGGTGATGTGTTCATCTCGGATCCTGGCCCTGAGGGCTGGAGGAGGACACTTGGGGTTGCTCTCCTGATCCCCAAGCAGAGCAGGTCATGGTACAGCACTTCTGCTGAGTTACAGCCCGGGTGCTGCAAGGATGCTTTTGGCTTCCGTGGAGGCTGGGTAGGTATTGGCCGCACCGAACTGATGCTCATGGTGCTTTGGGTTGCTCAGACCTGATGTTCTGCTCCCAGTGGTGTCCCTGCAGTGCAGTTGGGGCATTATGGAGGGGTGGGCTGTCCTGCACCGGGGCATTGCAGCCCTCTTCAACCTTCTTCCACTGGTCGCCTCCTTGGTTTTATTTTCCATCTGTAATTTTTTTTTTTTTTTTAAAGTAGCTGAAATACTTCTCGAGGCTGCAGTTTGCTCTCCTGTCTCTCCTCCCCTCTCTTTCCACTCCCCAGTTGTGGCCACTGTCTCTGGTGTCATGCCCAAGGGACTGCTGTACATCCCAGCTGCGTTGGGGCAGGGCTTTAACTCCAACCTCGGGGCAACTTTGCCAAAGCGAGATGAAAAACTTGACTGATCAATGTGGTCAGCTGCGTGTGGGTGAAGTGGGATGTCTGCCTTGCACATCTCCCGGGTGACAGCCCTCTGCGGAGGGGAGAGCTGGAGGAGCAGGCTGCCTCCTGCAAACCTGTGCTCCCAGAACCAACACCAGTGTTGGGTTTGTGTGTCTCGTGGAGCTGGAAGAGGATAAAACTCTCCAGCTGCCCAGGAGGGAAAGAGAGAGACTTTGAATTTCTTCCCTTAAATCATAAGTAATTCTAATTATTTTCTTCTTCCTTTTTCTGCTTTTTCAGGCTACTGTGGACAGTGTTGTCTAGCAAAACACCCGCAGACAGAGTAGATGCTAACACTGCTGCCAAACTGCCCTCTGCACCTCCAGGACCCTCCCTTCCCACCCACAGCATCTCCCACCTCGCTCCCATCAATCGAGCTGCAAGAGTTTATTAGCAAAACTGCTCAGAGGAGCAGAAAGGATGGGGCAAGGGGGTGAAAAATGCGCTGGAGAGACTGGGAGGCAGGAGTTGACTATCCCAAAGCCAAGGAGGAAAGCCCCGTGCAAGGAGACAGGTACCCCCCAGCGTGCCCCCTCCCCATGCAGCCATCCCCGCTGCCTGGTTCCAGCAGCCCGGTGGCGGCTGGCACTGCATCCAGCCTAAAAATAAAAAGACAGATTGTCCACTTCAGCTGTAATTACTGACTGAAAAGACCCAGTGGGGAAAAGCAGGGGCGGGGGATGTGGAAGGGAGGACAGAGAAGGAAAAGAAGCAAGGGAGAAACGCGTCCTTGAGCAGGTTCTATCCATCATCCAGGCTGCTGGCCGGGCAAGGTCCCTCTCTGGTTCCCGAGTGATTCACTGGAGCTGTGGCTTCCTCGGGGTGCAGAGGGAGGGGTTCCACCCTGAATGAACCATCTACCCCAAATCACTCGACCACCCTGTTCCTGCCATTCCCCAGCGAGCAGGGCTGGCTGGGGTTGCTTACCCTTGCCCCAGGGCTGCGCCAGGCTCTGTTTGAGGCGGCACAGAGCTCTGTGGTGTGCTCGGCTGGGCTTTGATCAGCCCTGGCCTGTGCCCACACGCAGAGCTGCTGGCGAGCACACACCGAGTGGGGAATTGCCTCTTGAATGATGAGAAATTTTGTTTGGGCTTCTTTTGCCACCCTCCCCACCCCATATGTAACCAATTTGCCCGTGTCTCCGTTTCTCTGGAGTCTTTAAATATCATCCTCCCCACCAACTGGGTCCTATTTGTAGAGCTGTGGTTTGGCTTATATTTATTTCTTTGTTTTTAAGTGCATCTGCCTCGTCGGTTGGAGAAGTCGATGCTCTTTGGCTGGACCGAACGGGAGGGAAGCGCAACACCGGTACTGCCGACCCCGTGCCTTCCTCTTACCCCAGCCCCGGTGAGCGATGATGAATCCTGGGTGTCAGAGGTGGTGGGTGATGAATTAGCTGGGGAAGCAGAAAGCGCTTTGGGTGACGTTCCCCGGAGCTGCAACAAGGCTTCAGAGGCAAGGATGGGTCCTGGGGGAGCGGTGGCACAGGTCACCCAAAGGGTCAGCAAGGAGAAGGCAGAGATGACCCCGTGGTAGGGAAGTCTTGGGGTGTGGTGCAGGTGCTCCCACGTGGCTCCATGAGCCAGGAGTGCACCCTGGGGATGGTCACCTTGCCACCCTCCAGCTTCCCACCCCCTCAAGCATCCTCCAGCACCCAGCAAGGCTTGAGACACTGTGTACGAGTCACTCCCTGGGAGATGGGAGAAGCACTGCAGCTGGCCAGAGCCAGCGTGACAGATGGAGAGGCACACGCGTACCCCCAGCCTATAGCTCAGGCTACGCCTCTGCGCGCTGCCTCTCTTTAAAATGCCAGCGATGTCCTGTCATTATCAGCTAATGCCCTCTAATGGGTCCATTAAACAGCTCTGTCTTTGCCTTGGCTTCTAATTCCCCCTCCCCTACTCGTAATCAGGCGGCATTACCTGCTGCAGAAGATACGATTACACTACTTAATTCTTTCTAAATGACAGCGCTGAGCCAGCAGCAGGGAGCCGTTCACCCTTCCTTGGCCAAGCAAGGCCCCTGGATGCCGGACCGAGGGCGGCGGTGGCAGGGGAGACCCTGCTCTCGCACCCAGCTTTCCTCTTGGCTGCTGCAGGAGTGGCGTGGGTGTCCCTGAGAGCACCTGCCTGTAGTTATAGCAGATTTATAGCAAATAGTTCCTCCAGCCCCATCTCCACCCCTGCGGAGCAAAGGGCTCTTTGCCTTATCTCTACCTAAAGCAAGCCTTACCAACCTGCTGGGGACCCATTGCTGCCCTCCAGCCATGCCAGCCCAGATCTTTGCCCTCTGCCAGGGCAAAATCTTCCACGAACCCCAGGAGGACATCCAGATGCCCATTGCCATCCCCTCTGTGCGTGTCCATGTAGCCATCTCTTAAAATCCTAGAGGGAACGGTGACTGGAGTGACTCAAAATCGACTGCTTTTTGCTTGGTACTTGTCTGGCTTTCTCTGGAGTTTGGGGAAATTTTTAATAGCGCTGACTATTGATAATATGTCACTGGGAATTTGCTTAGCAGTTCACGGCACAAGCACTAAAAATACAAGGTCCCACTCCCCAGGGTGCTTGGAAACATCGAGAGAAAGCAAACTCGAAGCAGCAGTAAGGTCATGGAGAGATGTGGAGGTGCCAGGGGCACAGCCAACCGAGAAGGCTGCTGGGGACGGGCCCAAGCAAGGCTTCTGGGGGACCCAGGAGAGAAAAGGGAGAGGGATGTGGGTCTGCTGCAAGCTTGGTGTCTGCACTGAAGGGCTGATGGAGCATCGTGATTTCGGGTTCCACCACCACCACCACATGACTTTGGGTCAAGTAATTTGCTTTTCTCCAGTACACAGTCCCTGAAGATGGGGAGAACAGAGCTCTGGGGGCTCTTTGAGATTCACGAGTGGAAACCACAGCGGTACTAATTTTGGTTATTCAGAGAAAGGCTAAAGGAAGATGTAGACAAGAGGAGCCACAGACCTGAGAGAGATGAACTGTGCGCACCGTTCCATGCCCTGTAGCAGAAGGATATTTGTAGCACAAGGCAGTGACAGAAATAGACTTTAAGGCAATATGGCCCTTCCTGCAAACTTACCATGCGTTTTACTCTCAGTTTTACGTGTCAGTTTTATTCCTAATGACCTCTGATATGGCAGGCGGGCCTTCATCTCCTGCTTTTTGTGCTGGGCTCTACGCTTCTTGAGGTTTGGTGGTTGTTTTTTTTTTTTTACTTTCCGTGTTGCTCTGTTAGAATGTCATGCTGAGCTGCTAAACCCAGCTGCAGTTTTGACAGATGATGTACTAGTTCCCTCTGCTTTGGATTTGACATTTTCATGAGCGCTAAACACACACGCTTACAAATTTTAAAAGGGAAAAGAAACACCCCCCCCGCCTTTCCCCTCTCCCCTGTTGGTTTTTTTTTCATTTGGCTTCATTTTGGAGTTGATGAAAGACACCAGATTAATGGCCCTTGAAACTGAAACCCTCTATTTAGCCACCGAACAAGCGGGGCGAGGGAAGCTTCACCCCCATGGCAGGGCCGTCCCTGGCACCCTCACGCCGTAGCTTTCTGCAGCGACGCTGCTCAGGAGGTGTCATCCGTGCCATTAGCCTGTCCCATCGCTCCGTGGCTCTGGATTTAGCACGCGAAGCTCTAAATATTTCCTTCCTTCTTTGTAGCCAAGGTGGTGTTGCGCAACAAGAGATGATCTTCCAGAGGACGGGAGGGGGGGGTAACCCCAGAAGGGAGCTTGTACTTAAAGCCTGGTCTCCTGGCAGAGAAAGGATGGGGAAAAGGTGGGAAGATGTTTAAAACCATCAGCCTGGGCTGATATTCTGGGAGCTTTCACGCTGCAGCAGAAGAAACCAAGGGGAATTTTTCCTTCCACGTTGGTGGAAGCGGGATTGGGCTATTTATCTTTGATGAAATGCCAAGAAATGGTTGATTGTGTTTAGAAGCAGCAAAAAAAGGTATAATAAATAGTGCTTCCTGCTCCGAGACAGGATGAGAAGTGAGAGTGAGGAGCCCAGATCTGATAACCGTCTGCACACATCCTTTTTTGTGCCGTGACTGATGTGACTCCAGTATCCACAGCAGATCTCGGGCTAGAGAAGACATCGAGGTCTATTGACATTTCTGCCACCTGAAGAGCTGGCTGACCTTGCATTGGGCTATTACAAAATGATGAGTACTCTGGCACGGCAGATCGTGGAGGTCCCGTTTCCATGGGGTAGCTCTGGATAACGCAGAAGATGATGCTGTGGGTCAGTTATTGTACAGAACAAAGGCAACCCTAATTCTAAGGCTCGTGGGGCTCACCTGACCTTGGAAGAAGCTTGAGCTTGATGAAGATGATCAGCTTGAGCTGATGAAGATGGTCTTCAAACTCCAATCAAGACAGAGAGGAGCTTCAGGCTGCTATTTCTTGTACGAAAGCGCCATGAAGAGAAGGCAGCAAGGGTTTGCTGTGCCATCAACTGTCAGATCAAGGGCAGCTGAAGGAAGACCTCAACACTCAGCACCCTCCCATTTTCTGTCTCATGAACTGCTGATCCTGTTACTGGTGGAGGTGAAGCAGCGTGGGATTTAAGAGGTTGGTGTAGACAACCGTGAACTTGCCCATGTGCAGGCTGGGTCAAATCCTCTGGTGGGCTGCACCCAGCCTGCATGGTGTTGGGGCTGCAGGTGAGGTGGAGGAGGTGGCATTTTGGTCCTCTGCTGGCATCTCGCAGAGGTTTGGTCTTCAGAAAGAGCAGGCACAGTGTGGAAGCTTTCCTCTTTCTTCTTTTTTTAATTAAAACCCAAGCTGGCCAGGGCTGCCTCTCGTACACAAGTCAGGGGTTGTAAATAAATGGAAAAATAAACAGCCTTGCAGAGAGAAGTGGTCACCAGTTTTGGGTCGGTGCTGCTTTGGGCGCTTGTGGAATGGAAAAGTCTTCACACTGTGGGTCAGCTCTCGTCCAGCCGGCATGCAGATGTTGACCTGCTTGCTGCCACCTCAAGGAAAAGGCAGGTGCGTCGTTCACTCGTAAATATTTTGCAATAAATTGGAAGTGCTGTGGAAATCCTAAATGCTATTATTGTTTTTTTTGTTATTATAATAGAGCCAGAGGAGCAGTGGCAAGCGGGAGCAGCACATCCTGCCCGTTTGCAGGCATCGCAGCATCTCATCTGATGATGATTTTGCCTATGCTGGCCACCTGCTTTTGGGGAACACTGGCCCATGGCATTGGATGAGAAGAGAGAGGAGGGAGGCCAGGCGGGAGAAAAGCAGGTACGGGCAATCAGGTAATATTTCCCTTTACTACTCACAGAAATTAGTGCTGTCTGAGGCATAAAAGGGAAAAAAACACAGAGGATTTGGTCTTGCTTGCACCTTGCATGCCAAGCATGGCATTCACCTCCACCTCTTGGACCCTCAGCAGCTGGACATCACCTCCATGTCCCGTTCCCCACTTAGGCCCTGGAGCAGGAGCCGACGGTGCGTTGTACCCGCTGTGCTTGAACATCAGCCCTGAGGGAAAAGTTGGGCATGGAGGGGCAGGAGCAAAAGGCCTCCAATATGGCAAAGCTGGGCTGGGAACAAACCTGGCTCCTCATCTGCGCCCATGGGACCACTCCTCTGGGCATCCCCAGGCCCCTGCAGTGCAAGTGATGCCAGGGAGAGCATCAGAGGTACCACCCCTGCATCGAGCAACGAGCACGGGTAGGTAACAGCTACCCAGATGATGCCTCCTTTTTTTTTTTTAGTGCTGGTGATCTAGGGGAAACGCATTTGTTTGGGAGATTTGAACAGAAGTGGCAACAGATGCACTGTGTAATAAAAACGTGAAAGCCACTATTATGCTTTCAGGAAGAGAAGAGAGAGGAGAAAAACTGCAGGCATCAGAGATAAACACACGCAGAATTATGGAAAGGCAGTACTTAATAGTTCACCAATCATGTTCCCATTTCCAAGGTATGTCACCCCTAGAGCTGAATTAAATATAGAATCTGTTTATATTTTTCTTTTTTTTTTTTTTTTTAGAAAAAGCACAAACCCAAGTACTTACCACCACCAAAAAATAAGATCTTTGCTGCTGGCTCTCCGTTAGGAGAGCTTTCCTATTTCTCATGCGTGCACTAGTGCATCGCCTGCTTTTAGGCAGTCCTTGTAGAGCATCACCAGGCACCCCCTTCCCGATGTCACCCCCTTCCCGATGTCACCCCCTTCCCGATGTCACCCCGTGGCTTGCAGGGGCTATGCTGCATGCCCCACAAGGAAACTTGGGCAGCGGTTTTTTGGAGCCTCTCCATAAGAGCTGTGTTTTACCCTTCTCACCTCAATGTATTTGCTAGCACAACCCCAAACCTAGAGAAACTCACGCAACTTGATGGAGGGTGGGAAGAGGCAGTAGGTAAAGGGGGAAGGGCAGTTATGGGAGCTTCTTACACCAGCTCCACCTCTAAAGGCTGTAATCAAGGTCCATCTAGACCAGTATCTTTTCTTCTACAGTTGCTAGAGGCATATTTTCAGGGAAGAGCAAAAGCAGGCAAGCTGATATGACTGGTCCTAATCTCATCATCTTCACATCCCCATGCCATCGCTTGTCATCTCCTTTGGCAGTGGAGGCTCTTCCCCTGTGCATGAGGCAGAGGTGCCAGGTCCCTCAGCCACCAGCAAAGCTGCCATTGATGTGCTAAGGCTGCTACAGGTTGGATGCACCACGAGTCTCGTTCTCCCCTGGCTATCAGTGTCTGCCTGGTGGCTCTTCTCTTACACCTTTATCATGGGACCCTTTTGTTCTGCATTAGTATCCCACCCAGTCAAATAGGACTTGTGAATGGGCCTTTTAGGCACTGCATTAATACCTCAAATAAAAAAAAGAAAAAAAATAACCATCCCTAAATGGAATAGCTCTTTCAAGGAGGTATTACCCTTAATCATTTCTAAATTCGTGTAAGGCAACTTGGAATTACCTACAAAGGGCTCTCTATAAAGCCAGATTGTATTGCATTTAATACCTATGCTTTTAGCCCTCTCTTTCCTTATTTTCTTGTACTTAGATAGATTTTTCCTTTAGAGGACTTCATTTTTTTTCTTTCCAAGTGCCTGTGCCTGCTCAAAAGTGACTCAGTACTTGATCAATACCGCTGGTGGCTGTTGGTAGAGCCGCTGATGGGAAGCCGGCGGAGAATTATTCAGGTGAAAGCCTCCGAGAAGAATCAGTCAGGGGAAGGTGGGTTAGTTTGCTTGTTTGAAATCTTTGCTGCTTTCAGAAAGGGGGAAAACAGGAGAGACAGCCAGAAAACAGATTTTTGGAGAACGCCAGAAGTATTTAAATACTCAATGGGAAGAGGTGGGAGTTTATAGCAACAGAACACATTACCAGTTTTAAAAAAAAAAGCATGTTTCCAAGACCACTGTGCTTTGCAATGGGGAAAAGCCTTCGAGGAGATAAGGAAGGACTTTCTGGTTCAGCTGAAGAGCGCATCTGTGCTCGCCGCAAAGGCTGTCCTCGCCTCCAACTGCTTTCCTCTCTGGGGAATCCTGAAGCCTGATGTGATTTCTCTGCCTAGTAACACCCAACAGCCTTCGCTCCATCCCCGCGCGAGCCCACACACACACACCTTCCTCCCAAAGATGTTAAAGGCACAGAGCAAAGGCGTTGGAGTTTGCAGATGGGCATGGGGTGGGGGGAAAAAAAAAGCCAAAAATTCCTTAAAGGGTGAAATTTCCTTGTAACCTTTTACCTTGGTATGTGCTGCTGACCCTTCTCAGCCTGGAGTGAGCAGGAGGACCCTTCCTGCCTTTCCCCTCTTGTCCTTGGGCATGAAGTTTATTCCTGATGCTTGCAGGGTGTTAAACTTCTTCTGGTGCCAAGCGATGCAGGGAGCAGTCCTACTGCCTACGGTTGGGACCAGTCCCATGGGACCCTGAAAAAATGCTGCTTGCCACCTGGGACTGAACCAGGTCATGCCACGCTGCAGCCCCTTCGATGCTCTGCTGTCAAAATCCTCCCCAGAGGCCTCTTCTCCCGGACAACTAGCGATAGGACAAGAGGACACAGCCTCAAGCTTTGCCAGGGGAGGTTCAGGTTGGACATTAGGAAGCATTTCTTCTCAGCAAGGGTCATTAGCCATTGGAAGGGGCTGCCCAGGGAGGTGGTGGAGTCACCATCTCTGGAGGGGTTTAAGAAAAGCCTGGACATGGCACTTAGTTCCCTGGTCTAGTTGACATGATGGTGTCAGGGCAATGGTTGGACTCGATGATCCCAGAGGGCTCTTCCAACCTGATTGATTGATTGACTTTGACTTCCCACTCCAGCAGAGCATCCTGACCTTGCAGCACTGAAGGTACTTGAGAAAAGACCCGCATCGCTTCTGTGTCTGGTTTTGGGCAGCTGAAGGGAGGAGCAGCAGCTCCATCTCTGCTTGGGAAACCCAGCCCCTACGGGCAACGCTTTCTCCGGGAGTCTCGCTTTCCTCCCCTCTTGCTCCAGCCCCGTGTGATGGACGCTGTGCTACACACTGCACGTGCCATCCGTCCTTCCAACCATGTACCATCAAGTCTTGCAGGAAGGGGCGGATTAACTAATTAGTCTGGAAGGGGTTTACTCATTAAAAGGAAACCGTTTTGGTGGGATGACAGCAACCTGTGTCCCTCACTGGTCTCCGAGCACTTAGGGGTGGTGTGGGGTCACCCAAAAAGGTGTGGGGCCGAACTCAGGGAGCCCCTCGTTAAAGCATTCGCAGCACATCGCTGCGTCGGCCTGTGAAACCGCGGCTGTCGCCCCGAGGCTAAAGCCGGCGCTGAGAAACCTGACAGCCTGGGTGAAACCAGCCACAAGTGACTTCTCCCATCCTCCTTGGGAGGGAAGATAAATGTCATAAGTCATCAGCTGTCACGGCTTATACAAGGCACATTTTTCTCTCGCAGCGCTGAGCTGAAACCACTCAGGATGGAGGGAGGGAGGCATGAGGAGTTTGTCAGGATTCACGGTGGACCGCAGGGGCCGGGAAGGGCTGAAAGCCCTCCATCCCTTCCCAGGGCTGCCTGCTCGTTTTTGGCATGGCTACCTGTGCTGAGCAAGCCCGTCCTCCACCAGCCCCCTTCCTTGGCTGAAGTTGGACCCATCAGGTGGCCACCCATCCTCCTAGCACCCACCCACCCCAGCCCTCAGCTCCTTCTGTGCAGCCCAAAGGCCATGGACCATGTTCTTCTCTCCATGCATGGGAAGGCGTGCAAGGGAACTCTGTTCAGTGCTGAGAAGTCCATTTTCTTCCCTTTTGCTGTCTTCCAGAAAGCCACGTAGCCCAGCAATCCTCCTTATTCTGCTTTCTATGAAGTACAAGTCAGTTCAGCGACTCGTAAGCAAGGTCTGGAAAGGGCTAGAGTAAGGGGAGGAGGTACGCCACGAAGCCCAGCTTCCAGGTAGTTGAAGCTTAATGGTGAGTAACAATTCCTGTGAAACCAATTAATTTCCCATCGCTGTCATTTCACACCGCCAAGGCCAAGAAAATATTTCCAGCACAGCGGGCAGTGCTGGGCTGCGCAGGTGGGCGGGAGCAGGCAGGGATGGGGACGTTCACCCCAAGAGGCAGGTGTGTTTACTGTGAGCCAAATTCTGATTTGAGTGATTTCCCCTTTGCCCCAGCTTTGGATGGGGGATGAAATTACAGGTCTCCTCTTCCCTGAAACCCTGGTTGCTGCTGCTCGGTCTCACTCGTTGGGGCAAGAGGAGGCGATTCTTATTGTCAGCCCATGGCAGATGCTTTCCTTGGGGATACGAATACAACTCCTGTGTATTTAACAGTCTGTAGTGGAGCCTTACCCATAGTCTTGTCCAGTCCTGGAGCCCACACAACCTCTCAGCATCCATGGCATCCTGTGGGAAGCAGTCTTGTGCTTCGATGCCCTCCGTTGCGTGAAGAATCAATTCTTCTCTTCCGACAGCATCCCCAAGCCATGGGCTCTGCCAAAACACCTCCACCCCGGCCGAGGACCACCGTGGTATTTCTGCTCTCAGTTCACCCCAGGGAGAAAAGGACGAATCTTGCTGAATCCAGGATGACTTTGGGTCATGCAGATAAAACTCCGCTGCCAAACTTTTCTGGGTGAGGAGTAGAGCCTGGCAAATAATTCCATGCAAATAACTTGCTAAGTGAATTGAGCTTCTCTTGCCTCTCGCAAACCGCCCGTGAACACGCGGCGACCCGCGATGTCCTCAGGTAAACCAGTTATTGGAAATCATTCGCCGCTTCAAAATTTGCTCTTGGGCTTATGGCGTTCAATAAGTGAGCCGCGCAGATCGACAGCGGCTGCTCACGTAAATCACGAGGTGTTTTCTTCCTGTCCCTAACCATGCCAGCAGTCAGTGGGGTGGAATGTGTCCTGGGGAGAGACGGTGGGCACACAGGATTGCCGAATTCTGGAACGTTTCAAACCTTTGCCTCCCCCGACCAATTAAGCCTTGTGTAACGTATCACACGAGGGAAAATGGACCCTGGCAACGAACACGGTTCAGATTTAATCTTGCTGTATTGAGTTCACACATAAATAATTACCTGTGAACTTGCTGCTTCGATCTGCCCCACTGCCCGGCCTCTGTCGAGACCTGGGAAATTCTCCTTATTTAGATGTTTTGCATAAGGTGGCGGTGCCAAGGAGAGGGGTGTTTTTTTTAACACAAACACATCAGGCAGTGTTTGCGACGTTTGCCCAGAGGATATTCATTCCTGGTATCGCTACTTCCATGGGAGCTCTTTGCAATGATTAATTTAAAGTGCCAGCATCAGGAATCATGGGAACATATGAGAAACCCAGTTTTTTGTTTTAAAATAGAAGTCAGTTTCCTTCCCGATGTTACAGAAGAAACTTGGAAAAAGGTCATCCTTAAAGACATGTAGAACACCCCTCCGCTTCTTGTCTGATCTCATACTTTTTCATTCCACTTCTTAATTTGGAGAAGAAACCCTCTCGTTTGGAGTGCACCATATGGTTACAGATCACCAAAATGGAAAAGCCAATATCATCCAAACTTTTGCAGCAGATGCCCTGATTTCCCAGGGTGCTCAACGGCAGACATGCCAGCCACCACCTTATGTACATCTTTCGAGAGCTTTCCTGACAAGGTTGGGCTTGTGGTTCCCACAGCAGTAAGCGAGGTGTGCAGGCTGGGGATGATGTCTCCATCCATCACTTTCCTGTGTATAAATTGAATCTTTCACCTCCCCGGTCACTGCTCTGTCCCCATGCAAGGAGGAGAATTGCTGCCAGCCCTTGCCTGGGGTGCCTTGTCCATGCATTATTTGCCTGCCTTGATGACACAGCCTACTTCTTCAGGCCGTTTGACAACGTCACCTTTTAGGGACCTTCGCCGTTGGCCATGAGCTTGTCTTTTCTTGCGCTTCCTAGCTTTTGCCCTCTTTACATCTGCTGTGTAGCCCGGAGAAAAGCACAGCCTTTGATTGGGTATGTGGAGGAGGTAGTCTCCATGTCCCTCTGTGCTCCATCTCAGAAGATGGGACCTCTTGACCAAGGGTCTTTTTTCTTGTTTGCTTTCCCCAATCTTACGTTTTAAAGCAACATCTTATGGCTTGACAAGGCCAGGAACAGCCTTCCCTGCAGATCTGCAGTCTGCTTCCCTGATGTGGCCCCATGGTGGCAGGTGACCCCAGCGCTCCCCTCCCCTTGCCATACCCTGTCCCCATCCCAGGTGGTCCCATGGGCATCTCTCATCTCACTGCTTCCTAATGGCATGTGCTGTGTCCGCCCGGGCTCCTGGGGCTACCGCTGCTCTCAGTCAGGCAGAAGAAAGTCAAGCTTACTCCAAACCAACCCTGGACGCATGCTAGCATGGCAGTAAAGTCGCTCAGGCATTCGAGTGGCTGGGGTTTGATACAGCAGGTCAAGTGTGCTCTGGCACAGAGCATCTGGCTGGATGTAGAGCTGCTGCTTCACCTAACGTGCCAGGTCATGTTCCTGCCAGGTCTTCCTCGCTGGAGCATCTTCCCACGGAGGCAGTGGGCCAGACCTCTGGGTGACGGCCGGGCAGCAGGACAGGGTCATACCCACCACATTTTGCTTTGTCCACCCACTTGGGGTGAGGGATCTCACCCAGCAGCCTGAGCTGGGATTTCTGAAGCATTTCTGCCACATCCTTAACCCCAAACCCATCCGCTTTCAAGGATGTTACAGAATCACACAGAATCAATCAGGTCGGAAGAGCCCTCTGGGATCATTGAGTCCAACCATTGCCCTGACACCACCACGTCAACTAGACCATGGCACTAAGTGCTATGTCCAGTCTTTTTTTAAACACATCCAGAGATGGTGACTCCATGGTTGCACATGTATGCGCTCTGCTTCATCCCTAGTGACCCTTCCCCGCTTGACAAGCCACTGAACAAGTCACCTCCTCGTGTCCCCACACCTATCCCAAGGCTCCTCCTTCTTCTGTTGTGGCACCTTGCGTTTCTTATACCCCGCTCTTCCCATCCCCTTGTGTTAGGCACCCTGGGGTGCATCCCATCCCATATAGCAACCCCCTCGCCTCCAGCTAGCAGAGGGCTCGCACTTATTCACCGGGCAAAGGCTAAGCTACGGCGTTTATATAAAACATATTAATAATTTCGCCCTTTCCCTCCACATTTACCAAATTGATTTTTGAGCTGCTAGCAGTCATATTGCAATAAATATAGTTGAAATCCATTGCACGTAATGGTTTATAAATTGTGAGTCATAATTCAGCGGGAGCCTTGGGTTTGGTTTGCTGGCTTCTGTCTGTGCGTGTGTGCGCGCCTGTGTTTTCCTTTCTCCGGTCCTTAAGCCCGCACTACTCTCCAGTGGAGTAATAAATTGGGAATAATAGGAGCTCCCCTAACTAAATTTCACTTGTCAGTTGGAAGATTTCATGCTGTGCGTTAAGTCCTTGCAAAAAAGCACAAGGTAAAAACAATAAAAATAAAAATGACTGGCCCCTCCTCAGCTCTCCGGTCTGTGTTATCAGCGTGTCCAGATGGGAGGAGAGCTCCTGTTCCCCGTTCCCGGCAGCGGCATCTGTTCATCCCCACAGAATCAATCAGGTTGGAAGAGCCCTCTGGGATCATCGAGTCCAACCATTGCCCTGACACCACCATGGCAACTAGACCATGGCACTAAGTGCCATGTCCAGGCTTTTCTTAAACCCCTCCAGAGATGGTGACTCCACCACCTCCCTGGGCAGCCCCTTCCAATGGCTAATGACCCTTGCTGACAAGAAATGCTTCCTAATGTCCAACCTGACCCTCCCCTGGCGAAGCTTGAGGCTGTGTCCTCTTGTCCTATCGCTAGTTGCCTGGGAGAAGAGGCCGACTCCCACTTCACTACAACCTCCCTTCAGGTAGTTGTAGACTGCAATAAGGTCACCTCTGAGCCTCCTCTTCTCCAGGCTAAACAACCCCAGCTCCCTCAGCCATTCCTCTAGGTCAGACCCTCCAGACCCTTCCCCAGCTTGGTCACCCTCCTCTGGACTCGTTCCAACACCTCAACATCTTTCTTGAAGTGCAGGGCCCAGAACTGGACACAGGATTCAAGGTGCGGCCTCACCAGTGCTGAGTACAGAGTGACGATCACTTCCCCAGACCGGCTGGCTACACTATTCCTAATAGAGGCCAGGATGCCATTGGCCTTCTTGGCCACCTGGGCACACTGCTGGCTCATGTTTAGCCCACCATGAGAATGGCCTCTCGTGCCTCCGGGCAGCGTCGATGCTGTGGGATGGTGTAAGCTGCGGGTATTTTGTGGTTCACAGCACAGGGTCCTTCCTCTGAACCGTGTTCAGTCGTTGCCTGAGCCAATTGCTTTCAGTACATCCCTGGATCTGCGCAGGGCATCAAGCACAGGAAGGTCCCTGGGGTGGAGGAGACCCAGGTGGGAGCAGCTTCACCCTGACTAATCCCCTAAAAGTTTGGCCTGGGCAAAGAAGAGATGCTTGGGATGCTCCTTCTTCCCAAGCATCTCTTGGGACGGTGCTGACCGCTGCCTCTGCCAAGATCACCTTTGTACAACCACGCAGGAGACACTGTCCCCAAAAGCGTGGTGGCAAAGGGACCGGGCAGGGGAAACAGGCGGCGAGATCCCCCAGGGTACAGGGACTGAGCTGGAGCTCAGTGCAGCAGCCAGGCAGGAAAAATCCATATCTGCGGCAGATTTATTATATGTCGGGCGAAATGTAGCACAGATATTTTTAAAACGTGGGGCCATTAAGCTCTCCAAATGGGCCGGCTCACCTGCTATTTTAACAACACGTTGTGACACCATCTTATTTTCTAAGTATCCCTCCTGGACTTATTAACTCTAAGCTGTCGCATCCCATTTTGAGGGAGGTAAATGCCAACGAGATGACCGCTTCGGTCGCACCGAAACTGTTTAATGAGTTTTTATGGGACGCAGGAAATTTAAGCCCCAGTCCAGGACTTTGGAGAGGGGAAAAAAAAATGGATTGGAATGGTGGTATTTACGTTGCTTTTCATTCTCCTGCTCTTTTCTCTGCATGGCCGTGTGTTTATTGTGGGATGGGCGCACGAGAGCTCATGGGCTTCGTCTGGGTCCCAGTGATGAAGGGGATGGGAGTATTTAAAGTGCCATCCTGGCAACATGGATTGTCTGCAATAGCAGCGCATCCCTGGGCGCAGACCCATTTTTTGTGCCAAAAACCCCTTTTTCCTGAAAAAATACCTTCCCTGGGTGCTGCTGGTGGCCAGCGTGCGCCCTTGGGCGAGGGCTCGGGGAGAGCCAGCGCCAAGAGAAACAGGGATGAGGTCATGGAAGAGGGAAAACAAACTATGTCTGGCGCCTGGGAATCAGCTGCTAGCACAGAAGGAGGGTGGAAAAAAGGGGTTTTGTGGCTTCCCAGCCCTTGGCTGGTGGTGGAGGGCTCGGGGCAGCCCCGGGAATGGGGAGAGGGTGGTCCTCAGCACCCACTTTCCAGCACCAGCCCCTCACCCCTTCCCCGGAGCACAGCTTTCCAGAGGAGCAAGCCAAGTAGCAGCCTGACACATCCCAGAAAAACAAAGCAATGACTTCGAGGAGCAGGATTTGGAGGCGAGGAATGACAGTGTTTAACCCTTGGTGGGACTCGCTGCTCTCAGAGACCATGCATGGGGTGGACTGGCTGCAGCCAGGCAGGTGAATGTGGGGAAGAGACACCAGCGACCCTCCATCCTTGCCTAGCTGTTGTGGTAATTTGGGGTTACTCAACAAAAACTGGGCACAGGTTCCTCTCCTGATGTGCGTTAGGGATAACCATGACCACCTGCGGAGGTTTTAGCCACGCCAGGGCTCTAATCCCTTCACCTGCGCCCTAGCCCTGCTCTCATCAGCTTTAAAGGGGGCCGGAAGATGCTGCCATTATCTCCAGGATCTGGTGGGCAGGAGGTGTTGGACCTGGGTGCTCTGGAGCTGCTGGGAGAAGCTGTATGGCCTGGGTGCTGTAGGATGCACAGGTAGGAGATAGGGCAGCTGGAGCATGGCCATGAGGGTTTGAATGCCTGTTGCAGAGGGGTTTGGGTGGGTTTTTTTACAGATAGCCCTTAATAGTCATTTGTTGAGGACTGTACTCTGCTACTAGCAGAGCTGCGTGAGCACCTTCTGGTTTTCACCTTTAGGAATGAAAAAGGAGCCCTGGGTCCCAATTCCTGGCAGGTCATTCTCCAAACTGCCTGTGCTCTGCCTCGCTCCCTTATTTTTTTTTTAATATTACAATTGCAGCAGAGCTTTGCCTGGAAAAACTGAAAAAAGTAGCCAAGAAGAATACACACAACTGCCTAGGAGAGATAATCAGTTGTTAAAACATGCCTGCTGCTCTAATTAGAAAGGAAATTAAATTGGGTTTAAAGTGGAATTAACTGAGGGCCCCCTTATCCTGTCCATCTATCGTGCTCTCCCAGCCCTTCTGGACAAATGTGATGGAAAGAACAAAGCAAGCTGATCCTCTCTGAAGCCCCCATTCCCTGGAGATCCCTCCTGAGCAATGCCAGAGAAAGACACCCAGACCCTTCTGCTCAGCCAAAACGTGCCCTCAGCTCCAGTATCACCAGTTAGATGGGTTCACGCAGAGCTTGTGTTTCACTCCTGCCTCGTGCTAATTGTTGGCATCCAGGGAGCAGGCAGAAGTAGATTGCTGGGTCTAATAGCTGGTTTAAGCTGTTAGAAATGATTTTCTGTTTATTAAATCTTGGTCAGTACCATAGATATCTTCCACTTTGGGTGAAGGGTTAAGAGCCTGTGTCATTGATGTTAATATAATGGCAATAGCACTGATAGACTTCGCCTCTCCTTTGAAAGGAGAAGCACTCTGGCCCTTAAATCTGTCCCCTTGGGAGGAAAGCGTGCAAAGAGGTAGGCTGTGTTATGTGCTCAACAAACTTTTGTTGTCTGCTTTGCGATCCTTCCCCTCTTGACAACAGGGTGATCCATCCTTTGGTCTTCTCCGGAAAGTTCCTCTCTCTCAGCACGCTTCTCACTGCTATTTAGGGAATGACTCTGGGTTTCCCTGCACGTGGATGAGGGTTTCCAGGATGTTAACAGCTCTTAAAAGTGGGTGAAATTAAATATTAGCAATGATAAAAAGAAATGGTAAGGTATTGAGGTGACCCAATGGCATCTGCAAGGACGCTTCTCCCAGCACCTCGTCACCCTGCCTGACACCTCTTACAGTAAACCACCTTCCCTCTGCTTTCACTTGAGACCTGGCTTTGCAGACTTGGAGGAGGAAAAAATAAGATGGGTCTAAAATTGGTTCGGGGGGGGTGATGGGGAACACCAGGACCAGTGAGGATCTCCAGCAGCACGCTGTTTGAAGGTACTGATGGGAGAAGCCCATTGATCAAAAGAAGAAGAACTTGGCCTGTGGGAAGATTTTACCAACACAAATGTCATGCTGAAGTTTGAACCTCAAGTCCCCTGACTACCAGCCTGCATAGTGGTAGCTACATCAATTTTTATTCCTGTTGCCTGATTTGAATGTATTTATTGTCAGAAGTCAATGTTTGGAGATATTTGCTGATTTTGATGTTTCTAGGTGGGATCTTCACCATTCGCTCTGAGCCTGAATGCCAAGGGCAGGACCCTTCCAAGCAGACTTCCCAAAGAGCTCAGACCCAGGTTAGGCACTGGAGAGATGCTTCACCAGAGGACTGCGTGCATCTTAAACGTTTCGCTGCTCCTCCTCTCTTTGTTATCCTCCCAACATCTCCTCTCTGTTAACCTTTGCATTTAATACCTGTGCAACTCCAGGAGTCAGCAAGGTAGGAGGAATTGTGTTAGGGCTGGTGGGAAGTCCACGCATGAAGGCATCAAGGTTGGAGTGAGATGGTGTCATGGGGTGCTGCACCCTGAGGCAGTGAGTTCCAGCAGTAAATAGTCATCCACACTCAAAAAGGCATCTTTTCCCTTTTAAATTTAAATCAAGCTCCCACCCCTGCATGTTTTCATGCTGTGAGAAAGGGGAAATACCTTCCTGGGACCATTACTTACGTCTGTGCTCTATTATGGCCCTCTTATTCAGCTGCTTTCTGAAACTGCCAGTCCCTGACCCATCAATCTCTCCTTGTCTCTGCTGGTTTCTATTACTTGTCTCGGAGCCTCTTGTGTTCCAGCTGTGTCTTTTCTTGGATTAAAAATGCAGCCATGTATTATACATCCTCTGAGGAGTTGGGGGAATCTGACGAGTGGGCTCTTTGGAAATGCAAACACTCAGGACTAAGGAGCTGCTGTACACTCAAGTTCATCTCGATGCACTGCTAGACACGTACCAGAGTGTCTTGAAACGACACATCCACAACGTATTAGAGATCCTCAGCTGGGCCATGCACGAAGGGAGGAAGCCACTTCTGGCTTTTCCCTTGGATTGAATTCCTACAGATCCCGGCCTTCTGCCCGGCTGTCGTGGCTCGCTCTGAGGAGATCCTCGCCAATAAATCAGCAAATTGCTGGATGGCTGAAAAATGTGCGCTCCGAGTCCTCTGTAATTTGTACTGCCACACAACTGTTTGTGGAAGTGAAATGCAATCGATGGATCAGACCAGAAGGCTCCAATTTAATCTCTGCAAACACTGAAGAGTCAAGATTTTTCTCTTTTTATCTTTTTTTTTTCAGGGCCACCAGAATGCTGTCCCATCACGCTCAGACAAAATCTTCAGGTAACTTTATACCTCTGCACTTTTTTGTTTCCTTTCTTTAGATGAAACTCCCTCCTTGCCCAGAGGGTCAGCAGATGTACCATCTCAATCTAACTGAAATCCTCTTCTCCTGGTTGAGGGATTGGGGAAAAATGACCAAGTGGGGTTTACCTGTCATCTCATTCACCTGGCTGTCCTGGGCACTCTTGCCGAGAGGAGCATCTTTCTGATGGTTTCTATCTCTTCCTCCACTCATGTGACACTGCTCTCCTTGGTTCAAGACCCAGCTTGTCCCTGTTGCTCTTCGCTGCCTGGTTATGGGATGGGTTGGGACCATGATCTCTGCTCTGAAGGGTTTCTGAAGGCATCTAATTTGACTCAAGCCTGAGACACGGCACAGCCCTTTGAGCCAGTGTTACATGTCCCAGGGTAACCTCATTCACCGGGAGGCTTGTCTACCCCCTCCAACCTGTAGAGCTGCAGAGAAGTCCACAGCATAGCAGCTGTGAGATGGCTGATCTGCATAATTTTGTGTTTTACTTGTTTCTGGGTGTTTCAATCTGTTGCAATTAGCTAGCAAGCCTTGTTTTCTTTATGACCATTTGTAGTGCTGATTGTTTGCCATGTATCTTTGGACCTGAGCCAGAGAGAGTGGCAGTCTGGAAACCAGCTGGTACCTGAAGCTGGTCAGAGCACTGAACTGATGCACAGATTATTTTGTGATGACTTATTTTGATTCAGAGCCATGAGGAGGTGAAGGTTTGATCTTTACCAGCCTGGAGTATCACACCCCTAAAAAACAAAACCCCCACCAAAAAAACAAGCCTCTACTCATGGACTCAAATGTTTGCCTCCTTCTCCAGGTCCAGTTTACACTGGAAAAACTAGTGAATAACTGTTCAATAGGAGTTGAGGGGACTTCATGCTTGATGGTGGTCCACAAGAGATGGAGATTTTGGGGTTTCTCCATGAGGCTGTCAGCTGCAGAAGGAGGAAGGTACCACTGCTAACTCCTGCTTGAGTTACCTGACTGTTGCCAGTTCAGAAAAGACTTGCAGGCTGAGGAGTGTAAGAACTTGCTCTCAGAAAACTTGGGAGGCAAAAAAAAGAGTTGAAAGCTGCTTTGCAAATCTGTTCTGTGCTACTTGCAGAGTAGGAGTGGATGAGTCTGTTGAAAGTGAATTTGTCTCTGGGAGGTAGGGCATGTCCTCAGTGGAACTTGCAAAGTTGCCTGTCTGCAGGAGTTGGGGTGCCCCATTGGTGGAGAAGTCTGGGTGATATGGGCACCCGTGTCTTTTCACTGATGGGCTTGTCCTTCACCATGTCCCTATGCCTAGGCTGCAAGGCAGGAGAAGTCCCCAGAGCATCACTCTAGTGCAGAAGGGAGGCTGGGGAGGGTCAGCAGCTCTTGGGTATCCCCACCACCCTTGGGATGCACCCATCTCCCAGGTGCAGCTACAGGGTGGGGGAACCTGCCCCCCTTCCTCCATCCCCCCCAGGTATTTGGGGTGTCTGGGAGCTGGGGCTGCTCAGGCTTCCTCCTGTGCAAGGTGTTACATGGCATCAGCCTGGGATCGCAGGTGGGTTAAAAACAAATAAGAATCCATGTCTCTGTTCCTGGGTTGCACCTGAAATTGATGAATGGCTTTGGAAAAATGGGCAAGTTTCCTTTTGTTAATATACTTGGGACTCTTCTTTGCCCATGGGTGTCCGGGTACAATTAGGTCATACTTTCAAGCTCTCTTCCAACCTAGAAAATACAAGATTTTCTTTTGTAATGAGAATGAAGATGCTCCGCTAATCACAGGACTCCTGAAGCGGGGTCTTTGGGGAGGGGAGAAGCAAATGTAGTAAGCAGCCTGCGATAAAATCATGATCTGGTGTGATTGGCACGTGTGGATATCCTTCAGTAAGAGACATAAAAGCCCACGCTTTGTTTCAGATGGATGAGAGGGGCGAGAGAACTGGTGTTTCTCTGAGACCGCGTTGAAGGTGGGTATTTGGCAGATACCTTGTCAGGAGGGATTACTTTGTGGACAGAGATGCCGGAGGAGAGGAATATTAAGGAGAGTTTGGAGATTTTTCATTTCTGGGGGACTTTGAGGGATGTGTGCATGCTGCTGTAAAAAGGAAAAGCCCCCCAAAAAGCTGCTGTGGCTTGAGCATCTCTCATGTGGAGCACAGCATTCTCAGCATGGGTCCCCTCCCGCAGCCCACCGGGCACCCCAGGCCACCATTCCCTCTCCAGCATCACCCATCTCGCCTTTCTCCTGCATTTAAGATGTTAAAATGTTATTTTGGGGGGTGTTTGGAGTTTGCATGTTCTTCCTCCTGCTCCACCTGTGGTGATGGGCATGGGGGTCCGGGCACCCTGGGGCTGTATACATGGGTGGTGGTGACAGCAAAACAAGAGGGGGGGGGGGAAAAGGAACCACATGCACAAGAGGGGAAAATAATCAAGCCAAGGGGAAAGGAAAAAAAAAAACTTGTCCTCTTATAACACAAAAACCCTCCTCTCCTTGAAAGAAATAAAAGCCAGAGTGAAATGAAGGTAAATGCCAGAGGTTTAAGTACCACGCTGCTGAGTGTGCTTTAAAGGTTACCTTTCGGGGGGCTGAGGAGAGAGGGAAGGATCTGGAGCACTTACCATGGCGAGGGCCACTCCAGCTCTGAATGGGTATTTTTTTATATCCCTGTCTGCTTTTCATGACATTATTAAAATTGTTTATTTTTAATTTTTTCTTCATCTGGGGGAAGGGGCCAGGAGGACCAACTGTGTCGCCATGGCAATATCCAGCTACACGGCGCACATCTGCATCGCTGGTTTGGAGCAAAAACACGAAGTTTTGGAGTAGTTTTTAAAGAGGAGAGAGAAGCTGTGTCAGGGAGCATGTGCATGCATGGACAAAAGTCACAGGGTTTAATTGTGCTGCTGCACAGTTGCAGCAGGAGAGCATCGCTGCTCCTCCCCAGGACAGACGAGGATGCTCTGTGCCCGCTGGCCAGGGCTTGGCATGGATTTGGCCTCCAGAAGGAAGAAGGTCTTGGCAGCCCCCCTGGCATGGCTCTGAGCTGCTGTAAGATGGCACAGCCCTTCCTCCAGCCCTTGCTGTCCTTGGAAGGGTGATTGCAAAGATGGCAACAGAGAAAGCAAAGGTCTGCCCTCTCTGGGGGAGGGAGGAAGCCTTCCTCCCACCCCACATCCAGGCTGGTGGGGGAAAAAGTGTATGCTGAAGGTGTCTGCTGTACTTTTGAATCCTGCATTCTCCTCCCAGTTCCTCAGCCCTTCGGTTGGGGTTGCTCTCTTTAATTTTGTTTTCCTGGCAGAAGGCAGCCCCAAGCTATGGACCTGGTGGTGTTCAGACTCGATGAGCTCAACAGGGCTCGGAATGAGCTGCCTGCCTCAAAAGCCTCATCCCTGCCTGCCCGGCCGGCGGGGAGAATCCTGTGTCAACAGACCTCCTGAGCCTGGCTTTATCTGCCTGGGTAAGCCCTTTGCTCCTTACCTCTTAAATGCCTCATCCTCACGACACGCTGGTGGAAAAGTGCATTTCAGGTTTCTGCATGGGATAAACCAGTCACGCTGGGGCTAAACTGGGATGGGAACCAGCATTTCTGCTGATCACCTCCCTTTTCCCCTGTGCAACTGAGGGTTGTCCAGGGCGGCTTGCTGGGAGCAGGGCATCATCACTGGTGCTTAAAACACCAGCCTGTGCCAGGGCTCGCTGGGTGCAGATGCTGTTTCCTACAATGGGGGTGGGATCCTGGGGTGCTCAACCTGCAGCACCCTTCTTTTCCCAGGGGTGGGAAAGGATCTCGGCCTGCTCTGGCTCTCAGGCAAGGGAGATGCTTTGGTCTCTGCTGCAAATCTCTGCTCGCAGAGCAGAAGCACACAGAGCAGAGGTGATGGAGACACCAGGATGCATCACTGCCGGGTTGCTGGGGCATGACCCAATAGCATCTATCAGGGCTCAGGCCTGGATGAAGGGGCACAACACTCCCGGGGAGGGCTCGGGAGGTGGCATGGAGGGATGAGTCCCCAGCACGATGGCAATTGCCACCTCAGCAGGCCCCAGCTCCCCTGCTGGGTGCCCTGACTGGGCTCTTGCCGGGTGTCAGATGGCCTCACGGAAACAAATTATCGCCTTGGCTGGGGAGGTTGGTGTGATTTCATTTACTGCCGCTTTTACCAGCCGCGCTCCGCGCCCAGCAGGACCCAGGCAGCACGGGAGGGGAAAGCGGAGATGATAGAGGGTCCCCCCCAGCGCCAAGCTCAATTTTAGCCACTCTCTCGGCTCCTGCAGAGAGGGATTCGCTGTAATCGCACGCACAGCCAGAGGGAGAGGAGGAAATCCTGCGGCACGGGGTGTCCAGGCAGAGCGGGGTCCCCTCCTGTGGGAGCAGGGGGCTGCAGGAGCCCCCTTCCACCTCGCCACCAGCCTTACCTCCATGGGAAGGGTTCAGCAGCCACCCCAGCTCCTGGAGGGGACCAGAAAGGGCGAGAGGGACAGTGGGTGCTCCCTCTGCTTTACCACCTGCCTGTGGAGGCATCAGAGGTCTCCATCCATACCCCCCCAAGTGCCAGAGTAGGGGCACAGAGAGACACACCCCACACACCCCCCCCTCCCCCGCCCCCAGAGCTCTATCACCAAATAGGTAGTACATCTAATAAAATGAACCTAATCTTTACCACACAGAATCAATGAGGTTGGAAGAGACCTCTGGGGTCATCGAGTCCAACCATTGCCCTGACACCACCATGGCAACTAGACCATGGCACTAAGTGCCATGTCCAGGCTTTTCTTAAACCCCTCCAGAGATGGTGACTCCACCACCTCCCTGGGCAGCCCCTTCCAATGCCTAATGACCCTTGCTGAGAAGAAATGCTTCCTAATGTCGAACCTGAACCTCCCCTGGCCAAGCTTGAGGCTGTGTCCTCTTGTCCTATCGCTAGTTGCCTGGGAGAAGAGGCCGACTCCCACTCCACTACAACCTCCCTTCAGGTAGTTGTAGACTGCACTAAGGTCACCTCTGAGCCTCCTCTTCTCCAGGCTAAACACCCCCAGCTCCCTCAGTCATTCCTCGTAGGTCAGACCCTCCAGACCCTTCACGAGCTTGGTCGCCCTCCTCTGGACTCGCTCCAACACCTCAACATCTTTCTTGAAGTGCGGGGCCCAGAACTGGACACAAAGCTGTATATTCTTTTTTTTAGCTCCGGGGGTTCTGCTAACTGCTGCTTTGCTCTTATTTCACCAGCAAGCCCACAATACAAATACAGGGGGAATGCTTGGAGAAAAGCAGTTGTCAAGATGAACAGTTATTGGAAACGCTTGGGGCTGAGGGGCGATACAGAAGTCATGCAGCCCTGCCAGCTCCTCCTGCGCCGGGATGAGCTCTGTGAGGATGTGCTTTCACCCGGGACGGGATGAGGCTGGACCCTCGTGCTGCGCCGGCCACAGCTCTCTCTGCAAGGCAGGACTGGAAAGGTATAAGCCCTTTTTCTTGCAAGAGCAGGGTTTAGCATCCGCGCTTAAGGAGAGCAGCAGCACCTACTTGTGCTATGCTGGGGCTTGTTAATGGGGTGGTGGCCAAGGAGAAAGGGTGGTCTGGGTAAAGAGGGAGCTGCGCTATCAGAAAGAGGAAGAAAAAAACCTGGTGAGGCTCAGCAGCAGCCCCAGAGTGGTACCCCGGAGCGCAGGCGTACCCAACGCCCATGGTGATCGCTCAGTGTGGGCAGCGCTCGATGAGGACTTGGGTTGGTTGATAATGCTGCTACAATGGGGGGGAAAAAAATAAAAAACCAACATGAAAGCGAGGGAGAGATGGAGAGTTAATTGGATAATTCTCACTGAAGCATCTCCTGGTTAACCAGCCAGAACCCCACCTGCATCTTTACATTGTTTTGCATGTTAACAAGGTCTGCGTCCCGGGGAGCGGCTGGTGGGGCAGGAGGGGTTATTAAACCTGGCAGTGCTGCTTCTATTTATTCTCCTGGGTAGCTGAAGGGAGGGAGCTGGGTGTCAGCGCTCGCCTCCAGCCGTCCTTAGGGAGCTGGGTGCCTGGCTGGGCTCATCCTTAGGGTGCTCACATACGGAGTGGGAGCGAAACGCTGCTGTTAGGAGCTTGGGCAGCTTTAGTGCCGTCGTGAGCAGATGTAATCCACCAGCAGGGAGAGAAATGATGAGGGTTTAACATATCCCCTCCATCAGGGTGAGCAAACAGGAGCCGTGGCTTTATTTTGCCTTTTCCCCTGCATTCGACCAATGAGTAATAGTGCAAAGCAGAGGAGTGGGAGCAGAACGGAGCAACCAGGACAACTGACAATGCCTGGGCTTGTTTATTTTGCTCTCCCTAATTACCCAAAACAACCTGAATGGATGGTTTGCTCTCTCCCAAGGCCAGGCTGGGCACAGACATTAAGTTGGATGGGAAAGACCTGCGAGAGACGGTCACGGACAAATGCTTAAAAATATAAATACATCACTGGAAACTTCTGGAGCTCTTCCCATCCCAGACAACCTGACCTTCAATTTGTTGAACTTTATCTGACGATTTTAATGGTTGTCAGTGCAAACGCAAGCTGGTTGTTCCTGGAAACACTGAGCCGTCCTCCAAGCCTTGAGAGAAATTCGTGTTGCCCTTGTCCCCCCCGCCAAGGAGTTTTTGCTCAGAGCGCTTTATTTATCTCAGAAACATCTTCAGGAGGTTGCCCTCTGCTCTGATCCTCAGAAAACATGTCCTGAAAGATGTCACTTGGCGGGGAAGCAAGGCATCAATGTGTTTGTCTGAAAAGCTGGAGAATCAGGCTGGGGGAAGCAAACAGCAGGAAGGTGGAGGAAGGTCTCAAGCTGTCCCCTCGCCAGCATTGGTAATAGTCCTAGCAAAGAGGAGAGAGCCAGGGAGAGAGCTGCTGTGGGACCCACTCCTGCCATCGGACCCCCTCTAGTCTGGATGTTTTTCACATCAGCTTCTAGGAGGGGAAAAAATTGAATAAGCAGCTGATAATCCCCAATTCTCAAAATTAACGTGGGCAGTAAATTAGCAGCAGCAAGTGGAGGCAGGTGAGTTCAGCTGACTCACAAGGAGTCACAAGGAGCATCCTCCTCCCAGAGCGTGGTCACAGCTTGGCTTGACGGAGCCTTTGAGAGGTGCCCTCGAACCAGAGGGAACCTTGCTGAATGCCACAAAATGCCATCAGGTTTTCCCATGTCGGCACCCAGTCCTGCTCCAAAGGGAGGTGGTTTTATGGTAATTAAAATTAATGAGCTCTCCTGGCTTGGCTCCAGCCAGGTTTTCTGAGGTAAGTGATGCCATGGTGGGACAGGTCACTGCACGAGCCACTCCCTGAGCTGCACGGCTCAGACTGAGAAGGGACATGTAAAATCCCTGAGGTCCCCAATCCAGATGTAACTTTTAGCCAGGGAGCACAGCTGGTAGTAGAGACTCCACCCCAACACCCATCCTCTCTAGAAACACAACCTCCATTCAAAACCAGGCACCTCCAGTCCTGTTAGTCACAGAAAGAGACGTCAGGCTCTGGCAACCTCCAAAGCCTTGTATTTTGGATGTAGGTCAATGTGAGCATGGTGTTAATTTAGTGTCAGCAGGAAAGGCTCCAGTCCCTCAAACCCATTCCTGGTAAACACTCACCGTCCTGGTTTTGGGGTGGGGAGGGAGGTCTCTGCACTGACCGTCCTTAGTGACTCACCCCCAAGACCAGCATTGGCCATAGTCAACATGGAGGACATGCCTGTAGGTGTGGGTACCTCCAGCCACTGGGAAGCTACAGCTTTGGTCAGCTGCTATGGTCTTTTTCTAGATATCATAATGGTCTCCTTTGCCCGATAGATTTTTGCCCACTCTCTTGGCAAAGGCAGTGGGAAGCTTTATGCCAGCTGCCCCTTCTCCTGCTTGGCTCTTGTTTTCTTCTGATGAGCCCAAAATCAAGTGGCCACCATCCTCCTACACTTCTCCCCTTCACACAACACGGGGCTGTGGTTGCAAACGGAGACCTTGAGCCCTATTTCAGCATGTGTGGGTGAGAACAGCATTTACAGTGAACTGCTTTTTCCCTTGACTTCACTACCACGTACTTGGACATGTAGGATGTAGCACAAAGCATGATGGATCGAGCAGCAAGACTCTTGCTTGCCTTCATGGTGGTGGAAAACCATACTCCATTTCCCCACCAGCAGAGACCAGGAGCACTCAGCACCTCCTGAGCCACCAAAGACCCATCGCAGACCATCATCACCAAGTGCTGGATGGCTTCAGCCAGCTGGAAGACTGGGAGATGCGATTCAAGGCTTGCCACAAATGGAAACGCACCTGGACGTGTGGCCGGAGACCCCAACGCCTCCATGCTGTGCCCTTCCTGGATCCGGCCCATCTGGTGGACCCCCCCAGCAGCACCCCCGGTGCTGGTGCCGTTGGCAGGTATATGGCAGGAGGAAGCCGGGCTCTGCCTTGGAGAGCACCGGGTGTCACTCAGCAGAGGATGTTCCCAGCGCTGGGCAGTGACACGCATTGTTAGCAAGGCCAGGCTGAATGGAGACAAACAAGTGAGATGACACTCGGCCATCAGTAATTCCTCCCCCTCACTCATAACTCTGTCAGCCCTTTCAGCTGGATTGTCAAAATACGTTTGTCACAGAACAATTCCTACTCTTTTTTTTTATTATTATTATTTTTTCCCCTTTTTCAGACTCTGGCTGAACTCATCCATTTGGAACAAAACCCAATATTAATTTCCTCTCTGGGCAGTTGATTTTATTATCGGTTGAAAAGCTGTAAGACTAGCTGGGTCTTCAAAATTAAATTCTGTTGGGTTTTTGGTTTGGTTTTTTTTTTTTCTTTCCCCAGCTTCACATATTCCATGACTGCAGGTTACTGGCAGGGATTTGCAGATGTACTTGGCAAAGGCACTTTCTGTCTGGGATGAGGATGAGCAAAACAGGAAGCCTGGTTCTCTCTAAATCAGCATCTTTCCAGAGGCTCAGACTAGCCCAGAGCAGGACAGACCTTGCTTGTGCCTGGCACATCTTTTGCTGGGGGTGAAGTGGAGCTGTGGGCAGTCATTAGATGTTCCACCACGCAGATGAGGCTAAAAGAGGGAAATGTGGGTTAGTTTGGGGTTTTGGTGGGGGGAAAGGCTCCTGCTCAGCCCCAGCTTGGCAGCTGGGAGCCCTGCCAGGCTAGGATGGACTTGGGATGTTGCTTGGTCTCGGGATCCTTCCCAGGCTCCCCGATTCCTGCCACGGCAGGATGAATTTTGCTGCTTCACTTAGGCCAGGCTCAGTTTTGTGTTGCACTGCCAGCTTTGCTTATCGTAGTTACTGATCTTCTCCTCTGCTCTAGCAGAAGGAAGGTCTTGGGACAGGGAAGGGGGGGAGCTGCCTGCCCCATTGCATCGCTAAGACCAGCTCTCCCAAGCCAGACCCAAACTCCTGGGGCTGCTTGGAGAGCTTAAACTCCTGAATAGCCCCCACTGCATTAAACTCCCCCCCTTTCTGTGCCTAGGTGATGTTATCTTCATTCTGCAGCCAGAGGAGCGAGGAGCAAAACCCCCATCGCTGTCGACACCAGCTTCCACCTCCCCAGCACCGTTGGCCACCGGGCTTGTCCACGGGCGTGTTTTCCCTGCCTGTCTTCTCCGTGGGAACCCTGGTTGAGGCGTTTGCTCCTTCGGAGTTCCCTGCAAGCGCTGAACGAGGTGCCGAAGCCAAAAGCTGACCTCACCGCTTCCCGGCAGGAAAGAAGTTTGCCAACGACTGGTATTTTCGCTGACCTCATATCGTGGAAGCTCCGCGTCCCGTCTCACCTGGAAGTGCCAGCCACGAGCCGGAGCTGGCAGCAGGAGCCAGCCTTCTTACGGGAAGGAGTATTTTTAGCCTGGCGAGGCGTCGCGCTGGGAAGCTCATTCCTTCAGACAGCAACACCTTGGTCTGTCAGAGCGAGCTGCAGCACCCAGAGGAGCAGCCCGCGTGTGGGTACCATCCCCATGCATCCCCATCGCCACGGGCGGATCCAGACCTGCCCGCGCGGGTCGAGGCTGGAGGTGTTAGAACACGCAAAGCAATCGCAGCTGAAAATGAGAGGAAGGGGAGGTGTGAAGGAAACCTCGCGGGTGCCAGACGAGCCCCCCACGAGCCTGCCCTGAGAGGTGTCCCCGCCGGGGAGGGGGCTGCTCTGGCGTGCACGCTGGTGTTACTGCTCTGCCCGGGGAAGAGGCAGGCACCAAGGGTGCCTTCATGCCGGGCTCCCCCCCGCAAGCCCCCTTGCACCGTTCCCCCGTTCATAAAGACCTCCTGATATCAGCACGACGTTGTCCCAGGCAGTCCCGGGCTCCGACTCGCCCTGCTGAGACCTTGCCCAGCGAGCGGGAGGCAGAGGTGGGGTGGCAGGTGATGCTGGGGACTCAGAGCGCGACCGAGTAGGTGATTATTTTAATCCTTTTTGGGGGAAGGAGGAAGCAATTTCCATGTGGCCCTCCCTGGGTGTACCTGGAGGGCACAGCTGATGAATAGGACTGGTTTACTTGCCGCAGGCTGAGCCACACAAAGCTCAGGAGAGCGGTGGGTTTTTTTTTCCTCCTGAGCTGCTCCATTAACACAAACAGACAGCAACGCTAGCTGCTGACACCAGGGTTAATTAAATCCATCTCTCCATCAATTCTTATTCAACTATTATCGATGGTCATTAGATCAGCGACAAAGTGACAAGCAAACAGTAATAGACTCGTCTTAACCCTTGCGGTGCTGGAGAAGGGTAAGCGGCCCAGCTGAGTGGCGGGGGGTGGTTTTGAGCTCTGCTCAAACTCTGCGTGCTCTCCCTTAGGGCATCCCACCTGCATTTGTGTTAGTCCCCATGGTAGGGCAGGTCACCAGCCCCACACCCCTGAGAAGCAGAGTCATTGCCTGTGTCCATTGCCTGAGAAGAGGAGGCTCAGAGGTGACCTTATTGCGGTCTACAACTACCTGAAGGGAGGTTGTAGTGAAGTGGGAGTCGGCCTCTTCTCCCAGGCAACTAGCGATAGGACAAGAGGACACAGCCTCAAGCTTCGCCAGGGGAGGTTCAGGTTAGACATTAGGAAGCATTTCTTCTCAGCAAGGGTCATTAGCCATTGGAAGGGGCTGCCCAGGGAGGTGGTGGAGTCACCATCTCTGGAGGTGTTTAAGAAAAGCCTGGACATGGCACTTAGTGCCCTGATCTAGTTGACAGGGTGGTGTCAAGGCAGTGGTTGGACTCAATGACCCCAGAGGTCTCTTCCAAACTGATTGATTCTGTGATTCTGTCCCTCTCTGTCACTTTCCAACAGCTTCCTGGTGCGAGGTCCCCACAGGAGCTGCGCTGCTCGTCAGGGATGCTGGGGACAACAGATGCGGTCTGTGGTGCGGTGATGTGAACTGAAAGCAGGAAGGTCCTGTTGCTGCGTCCTTCTCACCATGGCAGGATGCTCTGGGGTGGCTGTGCCTTAGCGTTGGTCCATGGGGGCAAAAAAAAATCACCCTTGTCACAAGGTGGCCCTGACCTCCACGGCAGAGTCACGGGGGTGATGCTGCCCTTGGAGGGGAGACCCACAGAGCAAACAAGCCACGGGAGAACTAGTGCCTGGAACAACTCCATCCGTGGAAGGACTAACGAGAGTAAGGGAAATGTGTGCTTTCGGCTCCCCCCCCCTCCATGCTCATGTCCTGAAGGCCCTTCCAGTGCCACTCACACTTTTACAGTCAAGCTCGCAGGGGAAAGCTGCTGCTGCTGCTCTCCTCCCTCTCCCCCTCTGATTAACAGCTTAAATGAGAACTGAAGGCTGCCCAAGGGCTGCAATACATTTTCACGCTTCTGCTGCCGCAGCCAACGAGCCAACGTCCGGCTCTCTTCAAGGTCGCTCACAACCTTCACGTGACTTTCCGGCTGGCTCAGGGAGCGGTGCTTGTGTCCCGCTGGTTTTGACTCGTGGAGCAAAGAGACGGGGTCTCGCTGGGAGGGCTGGGGCTGGGGCTTGGTGGTGGCTCACGCGGGACACATGGTGATGGGTTGGGAAACGCCTGTGATAAAATGAATGTGTAATTCTGTGGGTGCGTTCAGGTAAACAAACCCACATGTGTTTACCCTGATTTTTGTCTGTTCATAGATGAAACCCTGGGACCCCCAACAGAAGGAAAAAGCTGTTGGAGCGAGTCCAGAGGAGGCCACAAAGATGATCAGAGGGCTGGAGCATCTCTGCTATGGAGACAGGCTGAGAGAGTTGGGGCTCTTCAGCCTGGAGAAGAGAAGGCTCCGGGGAGACCTTCTAGCACCTTCCAGTACCTGAAGGGGCTGCAGGAAAGCTGGAGAGGGACTTTTTACAAGGGGCATGGAGTGACAGGACGAGGGGAAACAGTTCTAAACTGAAAGAGGGAAGATTTAGATATTAGGCAGAAATTCTTTCCTGGGAGGGTGGTGAGACACTGGCCCAGGTTGCCCAGAGAAGCTGTGGCTGCCCCCTCCCTGGCAGTGTTCAAGGCCAGGTTGGATGGGGCCTGGAGCAACCTGGTCTGGTGGAAGGTGTCCCTGTCCATGGCAGGGGGGTTGGAACTAGATGGTCTTTAAGGTCCGTTCCAACCTAAACCAGTCTATGATTCTAACATTGCCCTTGGTGGTCCATGCAGCTCTTCCCAAACACCTGCGATAGTCCTTGGAGGTCTTATGTGCAGGTTAGGTAGCCCCTTGGTTGGGAAGGGTGGGAAGGACCACTTGAGGTGACAAGGCAAAGCCACCGCTGCTCCATGACCCCAGTATTTGGTGTTGCATCGGTGGGCATGCTGGAGCCCAGAGCTCGCCAGCTTTCTGCTTTCTACATTAGCAAAGTTACAAATTGCCACCAAACACTCATCTCTGGGCTGGTGGGATGGAGCTTTCAGTGCTTGTTGGCTCACAGTGGTTGGCTTACAGTCAGTTGCTGTGGCCTCTTGGGCCACCATGGTGCAAGTAAACTATTAAAAAAATACATTTATTACCACTTTTCTCCCTCTTCTTTTCTTGTCCTGCTGGAGTCGGGCTGGCTGTGGTGGTAGGGCACAGCCAGACAGGGGAATGGGGCACGATTTTCTGGAGAAGCCGCTTGAGCTCCTTCCTTCCAGCCTCTACCTAGAAGGTTTTGACGTGAGGACAAGTCTTCTGAGAGCTGGTTCATCGCTCGTCGGTACACGCTGCAGCGTCGCTTCGGTGGTTTTTTTTCAGGGTTCAGAGATCTCAGCACGTGCCACAAATAGCTTGTTTTGTGTAGCTCTTCACATCGGCTTTTAACACCTGCAGAAGCTGCAACATGCTTGAGAGACGGTGAAGAAACGCTTTGCAAGTTGGTAAACCCTTCGTTGCTAGAGTCCATGGGCATGAGGAGGCAAAGGGCCAGGAAAAAAAATAGAACTGGGATGTTGGAAGGCGTACGTGTGGTAGGCTTCTGTCGCAAAACGCAGCCCCGTCGCTAGAGAAGGACCTTCTGGGTGTGGAGGGAAGACCCTGTCCTTGCTCAGCATTGGCCTCTTGCAAGGTCCGTGCACGGGTGGCCCCTCACCACCTTCTCGTGGCGGTGAGAATGGCAGAGCAGCAATGGCAGGTAGAGGTCTGCCTGTGATGGGCTGATCCTGGTCTCCTGCCATCACCCCAGACCTTTCTCTGGAGAAGGGAGACCTTGCCCCAGGTGGGGAATGGAGAAGCAGAAGTGTACAAGCAGAAGCTTCACCAGGGGAGGTTCAGGTTGGACATTAGGAAGCATTTCTTCTCAGCAAGGGTCATTAGACATTGGAATGGGCTGCCCAGGGAGGTGGTGGAGTCACCATCTCTGGAGGTGTTTAAGAAAAGACTGGACATGGCACTTAGTGCCGTGGTCAGGTTGACATGGTGGTGTCAGGGCAATGGTTGGACTTGATGATCCCAGAGGGCTCTTCCAACCTGATTGATTCTGTGATTCTGTATCTTTTCCACAGTCATCTCTGTAACTGGGATATAAAAGTCTTTGACATCCCCTCTGTGCACATACCCGAGGCAGTATTTTACCCCTGCTGGTCCTCAGCGAAGGGATGCAGGACAGGCACGTTAGGAAATGTTCTTTGGTCCTGAGCTGGGGGAAAGAGCACAGAGAGGCAACTCCAGCCCCCTTGATCCAGGAGCCTCGGTTTGCTGGAGGGCAAAGACGGAGCCTGAAGGCAAGAGGTGGCTCCGTGGTGGGGCGAGGAGGGGCAGAAACATCGCGTAGGGTGGTCGGTGAGCTCCGGGTAGGGAGAGCGGCTCTGCTCCGCAGTTCAAACCTCACACGCATCCCTCGCTTCTCCAAAAAGGAAAATAATTGCCATATTCATTTGTGGAGGGCAATAATTACTTCATTCATGACACAAAGTCAATTTTTGTCCTGAACCGGAGGGAGCCCTGTAGCGACAGAGGGAATTTTAGCGAGAGCAAAAACAAGCCTGGCGTTTGTATGCTGCAATTAAAGGCGAGAAGGAGCCAGCAGTGGGTTGCTTTTTTTTTTTTTTCCCCTCCTGTTTTTATTTTCTTTGCACATCAAATCAGATAATGGATAAAATGTTCTGGCTTCCCCGGCTCAGGCGAGGGGGAGAGGAAAGGTCTCCCTTAGCTTCGTTAGCCGCACTGAAACGCTGTGGTTCGAAAAGAAGAGCGCGTGATGTTCCCCCTCCGTTTGCATGGGCAGATTGGAGGAGCCTGTAGGTCATTTGGTGGGGCCAGGAGAGGCACAGGCAGGTGCTTAAGCCAGGTTGAACCATTTATGGGGGTTAAAAAGGAAAAGAATAATAATAATAAAAAAGGCTGGGAGGTTTTTCTGCTCGTGCCAGTGATGGGGTCACGTCTGAAACCTGTTCCTTGGGAAGATCGTTTGTGGGTGAGCAGCACAGATCGTTCATGGACCCGGGCTCCTCGCTGCAAAGAGGCTTCCTACGCTTGGGCCAGCTTGCCCACCGCATGCCTCCAGTGGCCCCTGGCTTGCTCACTCCCACTGGGACCCTGGGGGCACAGCTGGCTCCCCTGCAGCAGAGGGGAAGGGGATATCGGCCTGGGCTAATTAATACTAAATTATGTGGGGAAAGAGGAAACTGGAGGCGGGCGGTTCTGCAAACATATGTTTTTTCCACAATCCGCACCACCGTGGTTGGAGCTGGTGTCAGGGGTGATATATGATAGAAAATGGATGAAACATTGATGTCGGGGGATGAATATTTCAGGAGGAGCTGTATACATCGTACAGCGCTTTTCTTAAATCCTTAACCAGCGTTGGGTAACCTCGAGAGGGGTGTTTGGTCTGTGGCAAGGGGAGCGGGGAGCCCGAGGGGGTTTGGAGGAGGGAGGGGGATATCCCAGTGCGAGGCACATCCCGTCGCACGGGGCTAAGCTGGCACCGTGGGGACAGTCCTCGAGGAAACACGTGCTGGACCTTTCCCGGATCCCAAAGGTCAGCCCCGGCTCCGTCTTCCTTCCCACAGCCCTCGGAGCATCCCCAGCCTGCGGCTCTCCCTGTAGCCGCTTCCCAGCAGCTCACCCTGATCCTGGGCACAGCACCCTTGGACCGATGGAAACCAAGTTTGCAAGCTGCTTTCTCCTCCAGATTGGCTTTTAAGCATCAGCACCTGGTTCAGCAGGGAGGTTGTCCTCCTTCAAGGGGGTGGGAGAGTAACTGGGGGGGTTTGGGGTCTGTCTGGGGACAGCGAGCCCAAGCTGTGAGCAGTAACAACACGGGGAAAGCGCGGAGCAGCTCGCAGCCTGGTGAGTGGAAAAGTCCTGCTGGCTCATAGCTATTTTGAGGTAAGGCATTAATTGAGGACCGGAGGGAAAACAATAAAGCCATCCCCGAAATAGAAGCTGTCAAAATGTCGTTGCTAGGAGGGAAGCCCAACACGAATTTTCTTTCTTTTCCCCCTATTTCAGAGCCCATCAGCTTCAAAGCGACTGCGACAGGGCCCGAGTTTGGGTTTTTTTTTTCTTTGTTCCCACCAAACCCAAACTTCCCCATCTCCCCTGTGCCCGGAGCAGGGGCTGGGGAGGCAGCAGTAGCCGGGCACGCGTTAGGGCTGATGCTTTTCGGTGGCATTTATAAGATGCCTCAGGGGCCCTTGGCATTCGCTGCTCTGAAGATTTGTTTGTCCATTTTGGAAATTAGCGGCGTTCAAGCTTTTTTTATTAATAAAACCTCTAAGAAAAAGGGGTTTTTCACATAGAGGGAGCATCGTCTGGAGGACAGAGGGGTTCAGTGGGGTTTTGTTTCCAGGATGGGGAGAGAAAGGAAAGATTTGCAAGCAGGAGATAGGATCATAGAATCACAGAATGGGTTGGGTTGGAAGGGACCTTAAAGATCATCCAGTTCCAACCCCCCTGCCACGGGCAGGGACACCTTCCACTAGACCAGGTTGCTCCAAGCCCCATCCAACCTGGCCTTGAACACTGCCAGGGAGGGGGCAGCCACAGCTTCTCTGGGCAACCTGGGCCAGTTTTTTTAAGGAGCAGTTTTGATGTTTTGTGTACAAACCCTGTGTTATTGTAACACTTGGGTGTGCCTTTCTGGGAGCAGGACCTCCGGCTGCATCAACCCTGCAGCTCCTGTCCAGGGCTGGTACCTGGGAGAGGTTCATCCTCCCAACAGGACCAACTTCTCCCCAGCAGCCCCAAATGGCAGCGGAGCCGGATGATTTATGCTTCTTCAATCCCACCCTGTCTCTCCGTAAACAGCAGTTCACCCAAAGAAAACAGGATGAGCGTGAACTGGGGAAAAAGGGAGGAAAAAGCCTGCCCTGTTCCGGTCCCCTCCCCAGCTGGGCAGGTGTGGTGGCCCTTGGGGGCTCTCGGTCCCTCCTGCATGGTCACAGAATCACAGAATCAGTCAGGTTGGAAGAGCCCTCTGGGATCATCGAGTCCAACCATTGTCCTGACACCACCATGTCAACTAGACCATGACACTAAGTGCCATGTCCAGTCTTTTTTTAAACATCTCCAGAGATGGTGACTCCACCACCTCCCTGGGCAGCCCCTTCCAATGTCTAATGACCCTTGCTGAGAAGAAAAAGGTCCTTTCGCGTCGTGTCCATGCCACGATTCTGAGGCCCCATCAGAAAGAGTATTTTCCTGCCACCGATATTATCTCATAGCACTTCCCATCTTTTTTTTCCCCCATGCAGAAAGCTGCAAATCGAGACCCTGAGGCATCTGAGTAGCGCCAAGATGACTCTTGTATATCTTTTTTTTTAAAGATATATTTTTCATTTTGCAGTGTTCAAACACCATCTGCTGTTTTGTATGGTGGCACTTTCACAGGAGGGGGTCATTTTTTAAGTGTAAATTGTTCCTTAAAGTACATATTGACAGTACCGGAGGCTGAAGCAGCTGGGAAAACCCTGCAGCGAGCACAGAAGGTACCACAGCCCCGGTCTGTAATGGCCATCCTCATGGTGCAGGGGCTTCGCTTACCTTCCCACCTGCAAGAGCATCTTCCACCTTTCATCTCAACCCAGGGACAGGCAGCAACTGAGGTCTTGGTCCTGAAATACAAGACCTTTTTCTATTTTCTTTTCTTTTTTTTTTTTGCTGTTCTAGCTTCTTGCTGGCAACAACAGACGTTATATTTTTGACGAGTTAATAAACATCTCCCCCGGGAGCGCAGGAGCTCCAGCATGCTCTGCTTCACCATGTTTTACGTCTGACTAACAGAGTTTGCAAGAGCAAGAGGTGTTTTTCTGACCTGAGAACTCGCTGCCTCACGTTTCAGACTTCTCCCCGAAGCTGCTTCACTCCCCTGCATCTCAGAGGGTTGATATCATGATGCTTCTGTGTTATCTCCTGGTGTCTGACCCATCGCTGCAACCTCCCCGAGCCCTTTCTGCCGCCCCCCACCCCAGATTGTCTCTTGGATCTCGTGTTATTGAGCTGTTTATCAGCCTCAGATGTTAAGGTGTGGCTGTATGTCTCACTCTGGGGCATCTCTGGGACCTGCAGGGTTTTTACACCAACAGGACCCCCCTGGCTGCTGGGGGGATGCTGAGGAACACTGGGCACTGCTGCAATGAGCTGCTGGTGGATGCCAGGTCTCTGCATGGGGGATGCACCTTGTCTTGTTCCTCCCGAGCACCTCCATCTATTGCTCCACTAATACAATCCCCCAACCTGTGGTTTTTATCAGCCTTTCAGACACAAAACCAAGAGTTCTTCATAATTTTGAAGACCAGCAGGTGAGGAAGCCCCTGGAAACGTGAACTGCTGCTGCCTTCATGCCTTTTGGCGAGGAGAAACAAGACCTTGGACGTGGTGCAAGGCAGGGCCAGGAAGACAGCGCGTGGTCTGGGGAGCCAAATTGCCCGGTTCGAACTTGTAGAACATTATTGCTCGTGAATTATGGATAGTTATTGCACCTCCTGGATGATAAATTATTGAGCTGACGTTGCTGGATGGAGAGCGAGGAGCCGGTGCCGTGTTTACGGCAGGCGGATCTGGCACGTGCTGCCTTTGAGGGGAGGAGGGGGATGTTTTTCTCCCTCTCCTGAGCAAGAGCATCTCCACCCGAAGCTGAGGAAACAGGAGGGCTCTGCCCCCATAACTCACTGAGTCAGCTGGGAGGGCAGCCACGGGTGAAAATCCCTGGTAAGGGATCCCAGAGGAGTTTGGGGAGGGGTTCCCCCTAATCCCACAGGTTTTTCTGCTTGGAGACCTGTTGGGTTTGCACTTTTAGTGGGGTTTGGGAATGGATAACACTGGTCTGCAAAAGGACATGAGACGGGTTCCTTAAAAAAAACAGGTATAGGGATGCTCACCCAAGGCAGAAGGGAAGGGCAACATGACATCGCGTTTGCCTGCAGAAGAGGGAAAACTCTGTTTATTCTGGCCAGTATATTCCCAGATGGGACGGAGGGACACTTGTTTCTCTGCTGCTTTGCTCTCCGGGGCTGCTTGGGTCACCCCAGTGCAGCTTTGCAATGCCCAGGGCTCGGTGCCACCCTGCCCTGGGACATGGACATCACCCCTGGTGTCCCCCCTCGCCCCTATCCTACAGCATCACCCTGGGCACTTCTGAGGGCCAATAACCTCTCCTGAAGAGGATTTGGGGAACAGTTTATTGAGGTGATGAGACACACTATGCATTTATCTCTCAGCATCCCTGGCAGGGGACGGCAGCTCTGCCGAGCCCCTCGTCCCGCGCGTGCTCCCTGCAGCCCCAGGCGCAGGGACTCCCTGGGGTACCTGCTCCATCATGTCTAACAGACCTTGACAGACCCACGTGCCCCTTCAGCTTGCCTAAATGCTTTCTGGGGCCCACTTAGGCTGTAGGTCTCCATAGCATCCTGTGGCAACAAGATCCATAATCAAATCATGGGTGGCGTGGAAAAAGCACTGTCTTGTCTGTCCTTAAATCCGCTGCCCGGTAACTCGATTTGAACACTCCTAGTTCCTGGGTTGGAAGAAATGGGGAATTATCGCTGCCCCGGCACCTGCTCCACACCGCTGGTGCTTTCACACTGGCCCAGTGCGGGTTTTCTTTCGCCTCTCCCTCGTTCACACCTCCTGGCAATTTCCCACTCCCCTGCCAGCCTGGCCTGGCATCACGGGGAGGATGGAGCCAAGAAGGTCTCTGCTTTCTTCGTGGCCATGTTTATCTCCTCTTCTCTCCTGCTCTCTTCTTTTATAGGTGTGGGAGAGATGCTCGGGCGGCACCGCTGACCCCATCCAGATGCCAACGGGCTCTCTGCGGAGCAAACCATGGCCTCGATGAAAACCCTCAAAGCATCTTCAGGTGGTTTTCGGCTCTCACTCGTGGCTGTTTGGTCCATGTGTGAGCACATGGACCTTCCCCCAGACGCCCAGCCCAGCCTCTCACAAGGAGAAGGGTTATAACGTGGGTTATGGTCACCTTGGGAATTACTTATCCCCTAACCAGGCTTCCCTGGCCCCAGGGGAGCGGCTCCCACCTCTGTCCCTCTGTGGGACAGGGATGTCATGAGCATCTGCAGGGGAACGGGGGAGAAGGGGGGTGTTTGTGTCAGGCTCCCCCCCCGCCGAGCGGGATTTCCATTGCATCTCAAGCTGAAGCCGAGGAGGCTCTGGAGTCGGTAGAAAGTGAAGCGCTTTCCCTAATCGAATCACACGCCAGTGTCACTCGTAAAGCTCCGCAAAGCAGAAAGGACTTGGGAGCCACTGAACCACAAACACCTCCTCCCTCCCCAGCCCCTCCACGGAGATCCTGCCTCTCCTTCTCCATCTCTCACCCACAAACACAGTTTGGGAGGGAGCTGGGGCAGGGGCTCAGAGATCCCACCTTGTGCCCCGTGTCTGGTGCAGGTCCGTCACACCAGGTGTGCCATGGGCCTGGGGATGTACATGGTGCTCCATGGTCTTGGTTTTCATCTTGGGGCTGTTCTGCCCTTGCTGGTCGTCTCCCCGAGAGGGATGGCTCCCTCCAAGCAGGCACTGAGCATGCATCATGTCTCGCTAGTCCAGTGGGTCTTCTCCATCCTCAGCTTCCATGAAGGTGCTACATCTTCTCCTGCACCTTGCTTGGCTCCTTCACGAGCCCCTGCCAGCCCAAGCATGGGATGTGCAGCGTACAGCCACCCTGTTCGAGGGGCAGGAGGACAGTGTCTTGCCTTTACCTCCCTGGCCCAAGCCGAAAGGGGTTACCTGGGGACTGCAGGACAGGGTGGGGGATCCCATGGAAGGAAGGGTCAGCGTGGGGTATTTCACCCTCAGAGAGCTGCTGACGGAGGTGGAAAGCCTTTCATCCGGGTTCTGACAGTGCATCGAGCACCTTGCTGCCTCCGAGCATCCCCGTGGAGCTGCTTGCAGAGCAAAATTAGCGGGGAGGCTGGCCAGTGCCGAACCAAGAGGACGGGCTGGCTCCATCCCGTGCCCACCACCACCAGCCTACCCAGCAAAACCCACCGATCTGCCTGTTTTGCAGGAAAACCTTCTCTCTCCTTCTGCAGCCCTTTTCCTGCCCTACAGCCAGGGCTGGTCCTTGCCGGGGAAGCCCTTCCCGGCATCTCAACCCATAACTTCGCCGCGTGTCCCCTCTTCTTCCCCTGTGTGCACGCCTTCAGATGCTCTCGTCTTATTAATGCCTAATGAGGTTGGAGGGGCTGTTTGGCCCGATAGCAGAGTTATGGATAATGCTATGCAAATTGTCTCCAAGACCTCTGAGCCCCTAAGTAGATAAGCACCTCCGGCTGCCCCTGCGCTGGGCTGCCAGCTGACCACGGCTGGCTTTAAAGAAAATGCTCTTTAAAAACAAAAATAAATAAAAATCATCCTTTCCCCCCCCCAACGGAAAATTCTTTATAGCTTAAAGATGTCTTGACATCTCAGCGCAGCCTTATCCCCAGGGAGCTGAGAGGTTTAGTGAGGAACGTGGTCACCAAAGGCACTTTTAGAGGACATTTCAGCCCACCTAAAGGCCACCGTGCCTCTAAGGTTTGGGTGGGAAAAGCTGCCCACCCTTCCCGTGCCAGCACGAGCAGGGCTGAAGGGTGCTGCGACCTCGAGGGCTGAACAAGTGAGTCTTTGTCTCACCTCCAGATTATGGTCTGGGAGTTTCCTCTGTTTATTATTCATCTGATTGTGATCTTTTTTAACGCTTTAACGCACACTCCCCCCGCCCCCGGCTATGCTAAAGACCCAAATGCCCAACCCAGATGTGCCAGAGGGTTCCTGCTCCGCTGCCAAGGGCCGGGCCCTGCCCGTCCTGCTGTGGCTGAGTCCTGTGCAACTCGTCACACCTCCCAGTCAGCTGCTGGGAGCGGTCCTGCTGCGCTGGGGATGTGATTGACCTGTGCACGCCAGGCCATTAGAGGGAAACGAGGGGTAATATGTAAACACCTGGGAGGAAAAACAGCCCTTTGCCTTAATGATAGTTTGTCATGTCGTGTTTTTTTCTAAAATTGTGAAATAGCGCTAGGCTAACCATTAATTTGCATTGCTTTAACTCATATTTTGAATACCGGACAACGACTTAAATGCCACCTGATTTAACCCACACGTTCTCACTCATTTCTACAAAAAAAACACCTACAAAAGGCACACTCTGCTTCCAAACGCAGGCTCCTCCACTCATTAACACCGATACCCGCACTGGTACCCTCTCCAACGCCGGGTTTGCATTGGGCACATCCCTCTCCCTCGCTGCCCAGCCACGCTCTTCTCTTATGGCTTCCTCCTGTCAACAGCAACTGGAAATGAGATTTTTTTTTTTTTTTTTTTTGTGCTCTTAAGCCTTTTCCGGCACGTCCCGCTGCTCTGTAAATACAGGATGAGTGTGGGATGCTGGAGGTAGCGCTCAGGGCAACTGTATGGCTGGCGATGCGCCGGTGGCCCAAGCAGCGTGTCACGAGTACCCCTTGTTTTGGGGTCTGGATACCCATGGGACTGGTTGAGGGAGAGGGTGCTCTGCAGTGATGGGAGAAGGCAACTGGGAGAGCTCATGACGGCTCTGAAAGGTTTCCAGAGGTGGATTTTGGGATTTTCTTTTTGGGGTGATGCCCAAAAGCCCCATCCCAAGCACGAAGGCCACCCGTGGCACTCCTGCATCCCCACAGCCTGCAGGCAACACCCTGATTCAACAGCAGAAGCCATCCCCCAGCTTCTCCATCCCAGCCGGGTTCGCACCACCCCTCTGAAGGCAACAACGGAGCTCCGGCCAAGGAGCAAACCCATGGCTGGAGCAGCGCGTTGGGCCTGGGGAGGGCCAGAGCCAAAGCCACAGCCCTGGTGCCACAGCCAGGCCGTAATTACTGCCTGCCTGCCAGGGTTTCTTCGCCCCCACTGCCCTACCCCGGAGGAGCTGAGCAGCTGCCAGCAATTAAAAGTAGTTAGCAGTTCCCATGCTACTTTAACCATTTCTAGGCAGCCATGGCAGCCCCTTCTCCCTTGGCAGAAGGCAGCGGTCCTTGCCCTGCTTGTGTGGGTGCTGCTGCTCTGTCGTGATGGCTTGTCCCCTCTCCTGGGCACCGCGGAGCCCTTTTGCTCCCCTCCGGGGAGCGCAGAGGCACGGTGGGCTTTACACCCAGCCTGAGGAGGGGCTCACCGTGGGGAAGACTGCAGCCCCACTGCTCCAAGTCTGCAACCCTGTGAGTTTGTTTGCAATTCTTTGCAAGGAGGGGGATGTAGAGATGTGGAGGGGTGGTTGCAGGGTACCTTCCCCACGATGTGTGAATTTTTTTTATTATTATTATTATTATTTTTGTGTGTCTGGGGGTTTTTTACGCTCCTTGTGAGAGGGTGGTGAGACCCTGGCCCGGGTTGCCCAGAGAAGCTGTGGCTGCCCCCTCCCTGGCAGTGTTCAAGGCCAGGTTGGATGGGGCTTGGAGCAACCTGGTCTGGTGGAAGGTGTCCCTGCCCGTGGCAGGGGGTTGGAACTGGGTGATCTTTAAGGTCCCTTCCAACCCAAACCAGTCTGTGATTGTGTGTTGAGCAGCCCGGGTTTCAGCCCCGGTTCCGGGGGAGGATGCAGCCACAGCAGGACGCGCTGCTTCACGCGTGACCGTGGGGTTTTTGCCGGCACAGCGGTGGGGGGTGGTGGAAGGGGGGGTCTAGGGGGTGGTGGTGGAAGGGGGGGGTCCGGGTGGTGGAAGGGGGGGGTCCGGGTGGTGGAAGGGGGGGGTCCGGGGGTGGTGGTGGAAGGGGGGGTCCGGGGGGACACCCGTCGCGCGTGGCGGGGCTCCCCCTTGTGGCCGCCGGCCCCCACTGCAGCGCAGCTCCGCCGCTCGGCACTGAACGCGGCTCTCCCACCGCCGGACTGGCTCTGTACCCACCCCCTCCCCTCTCTCCGCTCCCCAGCTGCGCGGGATGGGGCGCAGGAGGCGGCGGCGATGATGATGATGATGGTGGTGGTGGTGGTGATGTGGGGGGGGCTGAGGCCGGGCGCAGCTCACGGCAGGCGCGGGGCGGTGCCGCCCCTCCGCTCCGCCCCGCTCGGCGCCGGGCAGCCCGGCAGTGTGGGCAGGCGGGCGGGAGGGCAGGCAGCTCCGCTCCGCTCCCCTTCCCTTCCCTCCCGGCCCCGCCGCCATGCCGCCGCCCGCAGCCCTCCTCATCTTCCTCATCCTCACCCCGCTCCGCCGGGCGCTGGCCGCCGCAGGTAAGGGGGGACCGCGGAGGAGGGGGGAGAAGTTTTTCGGGGCACCCCTCTTAAAAAAAAAAAAAAGTTCGGTGCGGTTTACCCCTTTTTTAGGGGCAGCTCGAGGGGGTTTCCAACCTCGAGGCGTTTATTTCCTTTTATTTTTTGCTTTATATGAAAGGTTGAGGGGTGTGCAGGGGAGCGCAGGCTGGGGCGGGGGTGCTGAGCCACCCTCGGGGCCGGGGGATGCTCGGGGGGATGTGAGCTGCCAGCGCTGCTCCCCGCCGCGCTGCTTCCTTATATTTTTTATATATATATATATATATATATTTTTTTTTTTTCCTTGGGAAAAGCAAAACAAACCCAGCCCTGTTCGTAGTGTCGCCGGCTGTGCTTCCCTAGCGGGTCAAATAAGTAATTATTCACCCTGGAGATATATATATATTAAATTTTTATTTTTTTTTTTTTAAATCTGCATTTTTATAACGCGAGCCGTTGCCGGCCGGGCAGCGAACTGGTATTTTCCTATGGCTCTTCAAAGTTTTCCTGTGCGCAACCCGATCTTGTGATTGGGATGCGCTGACATCCAGCCCTTCCCTCGGTAATCCCTGCCACGGACAATAAACAGAGGCGCCTCTCTCCCGCTGCCCTCCTCTCTCCTTAGGGCTCTTGTGATCCAATTCAGCCTCTCCGCTATCTTTTTCCACCCCCTTACAACTCGTGAGCATCCTCTGCATCTCAGGACTCTGTCCTTTGTCATCCTCCGGCGGTGGCAAAGCAAAGGTGCCGCTGTTTTATGTGCCAGGTATTAAAAGGTGTCCTCGAGCGCAGTGCTTGGAAGTGCAGCCCTATAAAGTTTGATGGCTTTTAAGAGGTTGGAAGAGACCATAACCATAACCATAACCATCGGGGCTCCGGTGATGGGCAAGGTCGTCATCCCCGTGGGAGCCCGGGAGGAGAGCCCATCGCTCGCTTCCCGCAGCTCGTGGCGAGGGTTTGAGGACGCGTCGCGAAGCCGCGCAGATTGGACTTGTTAGTAGTTAAAAGCGTCTCCTGACATGCTGATTTTCTAGGAAAATGAACCAAGCCTTCTTTTCTGAAGCGTAATTAAGGTGACGAGGAATTTTGTGGAGGGAGTTTAATGAGATTAATATTTTTTCCGCCTCCGCCGCACAAAGATCTAGTGTGTTTTCAGCAAGAACAGAAATGGCACTATTGACTTTATTCAGTGGCCTGGACGTCGCTGCAGCAGCGTCCTCCAGCCAGAAAAAACTCTTCCCTTTGCTGGAAAGAGAGCTTTGAGGACTGGTGACCGCCGTGCCGCTCAGCCGGGAGCAGCACGGTGTGTGCCGGAGGGTCCCAGGCCGTGGGAGCGGGCAGCGAGGGGTCTGGGGGCTTGGCACGGTCAGGGTGGCAGGGGGCTGGGAAGGCTGGGTTAGCCGGGATGCCCCGGGCCAGGGTTTGGCTGTGGCCAAGCAGCCTGGGGCTGTCAGCTGGGTTGGTGGTGCAGGACCCCCGTGCCTGGCTCTGTCCCACGCGATGCTCGTTATTTTTGCGTGCACCAAGTTCACGCAGGGGTTAAACTAAAAACTGGGCAGGAGAGAGGGAATGGAGAAGTAAAAAAAAAAAAAAACAAGTTAAACCTGACCAAGCTGGATCAGTTTGAGTCTGGGGAGCTTTCTGAAGGCACACTGTTAATCTGGCGTATGTAAAGCATGTATAAAGTTTTTAGCTGTAGAGCTGTAATTAGTGTTTGTCCAGGAGTGTTGTGTCGAGATCGTGGGTGATGGCGCAGAGGAGGGAGCCGAGATGGGCTCATAATCTGGTCATAAACCCTGGTCATAATCTGCTCCCTTCCCCATCTTCGCCTGGCTTTAAGGAGGGCAAGACATCACCCAGAAAATAACTTTCTCTTCTGATAACAGAGAATGTACATATTGTTTGTGTGGGGTTTTGCAGCGGGGTGGGGAGAAGTATTTATTTGGCTTGGGGTTTGAAACGCAGAAGCGGTCGGGGAGGGGTGAGGGGAGAGAAATGCTCCCAGACCTGTTGCTCCTGAGCAGAGCCTGCCCTTGCAGGAGGTGGGCGGAAGGGTCTGCTTCGGCTTTTCGTCTCCTTCTCCTTTAGCTTCTTGGCTATGGAGCCCTCTCTCTTGGAAGCGGGTGCTCTCTGGGGCAGAATGAAATAAGGAAACAACACAAAAAGGAGAAAAATGGAAAAAATACTACTTTGGAGAAGGAAGAATCTCTTAGAAGTGGTAGTTGGGGGGTAGGGGAGCAATCCCGATGGCATTTTGTCTGTTTAGAAATCAAAGGTGCCTCACTGCTGACCCAGTAAGCAGCTCGGAGCGTCCAGCTGTGTCCTTTATCTCCTTGCCCCTGTATGGTCCCGTGGGTCCTTTTGGTGCTGTGCAAGCTGCCTCCCTTTCTGTCCCTGCCCTAGCTGTGCAGGAATAAAACAACAACAAAAATATTCTGTGTTGTGGGCCAGTTACGCGAGCCAAGATGATGCAAGGAGCTTGGTTTTGCTTCCATTTCTAGCAGCAGCAGTGCTTTCAAGTGCTCAGCCCCGTGGCGTTCTCCCTCCCGGGGCTGGGACCAGCCTGCTAGCCCCGTAGGGTGTGAGGAGAGCTGGGCTTTGCTCAGCAAAAGGCAGGCTTGGGGAGGGGGCAGGAGGTGAGGACGGAAGGGGCTGGATGGAGTCTGCCAGGAGTTCATTACAGCAGATGCTGGTGCCATAAAGCCACAGGTTCCTGCTGTTTCCTATTCACTTATATCCTCCCGGCTTTAGCGATGTTAATGTGAGCGAAAACATTTGCTGGAGCAAGGAGGGGGAGGCATAAATCACCAGCCCATTCCCTCTGCCCCCTCCTGCCATTGCACCCGTGCGTCCCTCCTTGGGGAACAGGGAGGTTAAGAGGGGTGCAAGGGATGCCTGAGCCTCTCGCTGGCTGCCACCGTGGCATTTTAAGGCCCATTGCCTCTGATTTTTGGTTTTCCTTAATAGTAATTTGCTGTAATCAGTTGTATTGTGCGAGCCACCCCTGCTCGTGAGTCAGAGCGTGGTGGCACCGAGCTGACACAGCCCTGGCCCTCTGGATGCGGGGGGGAGGTCTGTGTCTGGTGGCATGAAGGCTCATGCCTTCTGCTGCTCACCCTGGGGTGAAGGGAGCTCGGGTGATCCTTCCCTGGTGCTGCCAGAGCTCAGGACCTAAAATAAATGTTGTACAAGATGCTCCCGCCTCCAAACCAGAGCCTGTGTGGTGAGCCGGTAGCTTTTGAATGATGTGGCTCCTCACATCAGACCGGGGCACTGGAAAAAATCCTGTGGGGTTGCACCAGGGCTGGGAAATGCAGAGCTGCTCTGGTGGCTGGTTTCATACCCACCCTCCAAGGGACCTCTCTCGGTGGGAGCCTGGGGGCCCCCAGCTGAAGGCAGCACCCTCCCCAACACTGTCCCTGCAGGCTTGGCCGATGCTCGAATGTTCACTGTCGAGGCAGTTTTGGAGCATAGTTTTCCTTTTAGCTTTGTGCTCGGGTCCCAGCACAGAGGGTGATGTTCTTGAGGGTCCCAGCTGGCGTAAACCTGGTTTGGTGCCGTTGTGGAGCAAAGCACTACAAAGAGGGGCTGGGTGCCCGGGGAGCCCAGCAAAGCATCCCGGCTGCACCGAGTATTATTTTTGAAGCCTCCTGGTTTTTCGGAGGCCTGACTCACGGTGCAGGAATGCGCTGGGCTGGCAGCCCCAGACCTGCTCCTTGGTGAAGGGGAAGAGCTGAAGATCTGCCGTCTCCTCCTCCAGAGCCCGTTCCCCCATCCCCTCTCCTCCCAAACCGCCGGGCTGGGCTGGGAGCAGCCACATGTTTGCTGAGCTTGGATTTTTAGGGGATTTTTTTTTTTTCCCCTTTGCTATTTGCTTTTCACGTAGGAACTGCTTTTTTTTTTGGTGGGGCTGGGGCATCCCTGGATCACACTGGCTGGTTGGAGGCGAGGGAAAGGCAGAGCGAGCCCCGAGATCAAACGTGGGCCAGGCTGGGAAAGGCTGGGCGAAGCCACGCTGGAAAAGGAGGCAAGGGAAAGGAAGCAGGAATTATTTAGCACGGGGCTTGCTCCAGCGTGTCCTGCATGCTGCCTTTAATCTCCTGCGAGTCCCTCCCTGCTGCAGCCCAGCTCCCTGCTGCCTTTGGTGGCTCGGCTCAGCTTCTTGGGGGGCTGTTCCCCGTTGTGGTGAGCATCCCCACACTCACACGGCTGGGTTAGGTTTGTAGTAAGGCACCCAGGGTGGTGGGTCCTGGTCCTCATCCCCCAAACTGGGGGTCCAGGCGCTGTCGCCCAGTGTGACTTGGGGGGTGTTGAAGCTACGAACCTTAACCCAAACCCTCGGTGGCTGTGGTGATGACAAGTTTGGCTCCCTGTGTTTCTCAGCGTTGGGCTTGGTCTGGGTGGATGGGGCTGGCATAATCCCCCAGGAGCTGAAAAACAAATGTTTTGAGCCAGTTTTTCCCCTTTTAGCTTTGCTTGTTGTTTAACTTGAAGGTTAAAATATATATTTTTTTTTTTTTTTTCCCTGGGAGATGGAGGACACCAGTGGAGACACTTATTAAAGAGCAAGCTACCTGGTTAGAAACCAAGAAGAGCTCCAGCCTCAAACTCTGAAGATTTTCTCTGCTTGCATTTGGGGTCAGGGCTGTCCTGGGTGGGAGTGAGTCCCGTCAGGTGGGGAAGAAGACCCATACAGATTTGCAGAGCATCTTTGTGGGTCTCCTTCGCCCCCCCATCCCTTTGCCCCACATGTCTGACCAGCAGCAATCCATAATACACACATATATGCACAGCTGCCCTCCCTTCTCTCCCCCATTCATTCCCATAAAAGCCAGGAGGAGGGAAGGGGCTTGTTTGCACCACGAGCGATCCCTTCCCTGCCTGAATACCCGGGGCTGTGAGCATGGGCTGTGCTTCTAATCGATACAAACCCCTCGTCGAGACAGACACAAAAGTCAGATCCTGGTATCTCTCATGCTCCTGGGGGGTCTGTAAAGGTCCCGTGAGTAACCTTTGCTGTCCCCCCGGCTCCCCTCCTTCACAAGCCTGCGCTGAGTGCGAAAGCTGAGGGATTGTTTCCCTTTGAAAGAGCGTGGAAAATCTCATTTTGAGACGTTTAATGCGTGTTAGATCCATCTGCCTTTCTTTTGAGCAGAGACCACCACAGGAGGAGAGGACCTCTGAGGGCAGGTGCCCAGCGTCTTTGGGGCTCTGTGGGAGTGATGCTGTGGGCAGCATCCTTGACCGGAGGGTCTGTGCAGGTGGACAGCATTGGATGCTGGGGGGGGGGGAAACAACTCCCCCAAACTTCTGCAGAGGTGGAGAAATGCTCTTGGTATTGATGTTGCTGCACGCAGGTGCAGGATTATTTTGGATGCTTTGGCTTGCCCTAAGGATGGATTTAGCACACCTTGATATATTGAACCAAACGGCTCTCAGGTGCAGGTAGAACATGTGCGAGAGGGTTTGAGCACAGGATGGTGCCTGGGGAATGCTCCTGCAAGGCACAAGGATGCTTCTCCCCACCAGGCATCCCTCCCCGTTGAAGCTGTAAGGAGGTGGACATGGGGGTTGTTGAACAGCAGGAGCCCTGCAAGGGGGTGGCTTGCACCAGGCAGGGAGGTGAGAGGGCGGCTGAGATGAGAGCAAGCTTTTGTCCACCCTGACTTTGTCCCGCTGTTGCTTTGAGAGCCTTCCCTTTTGCAGAGCGACCCTCCTCCCTGGGAGCTGCTGCCGGCCTGGAAATTATCCCCGATTGCCCCCTTCTCCCCACGCTCCCTCCCTGGTTGGCAGCATTTAAATGCCTATACGTGTCCTCCTCCATAACTTAACTAAGGAGCAGCATGGGCTGTCCACCTCTGGGTGGGTTCCTCGCCATAGCTGCATCTCCTGGGGTGGTGGCAGGCTGGAGGGACAAGACATTGTAAAATGAGCCCAGGCTCCTCGGCTGAGTGGCTCGCGGAGGCAGGAGGCTATTAAAAGGGTTTTGTTGCATTGTATGGCGTGGGAGTTTTCCTTAGGCAGGAGGTTAGGGAGCCCAGAAACTCCTTGGGACAGGCTTAGAGAGGAGAAGGGACACGCCTGGCATGCCGAGCTGCTGTCTCCTCCTGTCTGAGGTTGCTGTCAGCGAGCGTCCTCAATGCTTTCTAGGCTGTAAGGTTTTGGGCTTATTTATGACCAGTGGCACATATGGGCACATCTGCACAGCAGTGGCTGAAGGCACCGAGAAGGTCCTCAGCAGAAGACCTTGCTTCACTGACCATCCAGTTCTCCGGTGGACTCGCATGATGTGCTGGGAAGCTGTAGTTCTTCCTTCAGATGATGGTGACTGCTAGTTGGAGGACCAAGAGCAATCGGGGTGGAGGGACAGGGCTTTGGAGGGTTTTCTGGAGATGAGTGAAGAGGGCTTCCTTCCACTGGTGTGATCAGCTCTGCCTGTCATCTTGAGGGGGTCTCATCCCCCCTTGCACGCTCTGTGAGTGAGGGCTGATCTCTGCGTGCCTGTTATCCCCCATGGAGACCTCACCATCCTACGCCGTCACCTGGCTGTGTTATTGGCTCTATCCATTTGGGTTGGCTTGAAGAACAGAAGGAGGGTGTTTTCCAGCAGCCAGAAAGTGGTTGCTATTTAAAACAACCAAAAAAAAAAAAATGTGGTCTGCTGCTTGCTTTTCATCCGTGTAGCACAATGGAGCCAAGCAAGTGTCCCCACCCTCACCTGGAGGGGCATCTCTGAAGGCTTTGCAGGGCCTGCAAGTGAAGCTAGTAATTAGTGCTGGTCATGAGGGTGGATCTTGCAATGTGGCCGTGCTGTCTGCTGTGGTCTGGCCCAGGGCCATCGCCTCGTTTCGGGTGGCCGCTGCCCGGGTGTGGGATGCCAGCAACCTCCCTCCACCCCTGTTTATCCCAAAATGGCTGGGGATGCTGCTTGGAGCGCGGGCACCTTCGCCTCCCTGCCTGGCACGGCTGGTTTTAGTTGTTGGATGGTGCTATGGTGTTCCTGCACTGGAATCGTTATTTTGAAGGTTTTTTCTTTCCCCCTTGACAGATGTGAAATGTAGAGACGTGCTTAAAATGAAAGCATGGCTCCTAAGTCCAATTACACAGCAATTAAAAGTAATCAGTGGTCTGGGTCGCTGCATTGGAGGCTAGGCTCGTTGAAGGGTTTTCTCTCCCAGCCTACCTTGGAGAAGCTTGAATGTCCTGTCCCTTCTACTTTCTGGCGCCTGACCAGAGGACATCTTCCCAGAGCGGGTCAAGCATGGCTGAAAATCTGCGTTAGGCTGGCAGTAAGCTATTCCCCGTGCTCAGGAGCTCTCAGTCGGGGCTGTGGCATCCCTACAGGGCTCTGGAGGGTCTCCTCTGAGTTGCACCAGTCTGTCTGCTTTGGGGACAAGCACTTGGTGACACGGCGTCACTGCTGGGTGCACGCCCGGCTCTGTCGCCATCGCTGGGGCTGTGCGCTAATCCTTTTGGCTGGAAGGAAGAAGAGGTGGCAATTCGGGCTCCCCTGCCGTCTCCACCCATGCGTTTTCACCTGGGTCTGCGGTTCCTCTGGTCCTCACCTGGTCTTTAGGAGGAGGTGCTTGACTTGGTTGTGGAAGCACGTTTTCCTGGAGGACACGCGATGCCTGCTGCGCATCCTTCTGGCTGCTTTCTGCAGTCAGAGCCATGCAAACACGTTCTTCCCGTGCTCCGGCGTCGGAACTAAAGGGATTTGTTTCAGGAGAGGGGATTTGGCTGTGCTGCATGGAGCTGCTTGGGTGACTGGGGTCCAGAGCGTGATGGAGCCGGGGTGCGGGCTGCCAAAGGCTATAAAACTTGATTATTTTTTTTTTTCCCTTTGCAATCCCTCTTTTTTTTTTTTTTCCATGTATGCTGTGCTAAATGAATTGCTACTTGTGAATGACTAGTCTGTGCTTGGGTGAAGCCAGCCAGGCTGGGAGGTGTGGCTGTGGAGGCTTTGCACGTTAAAAAGCCCCTGGTGCGGTAGCCCAGGGATCCCAGCTTTGTACTTCGGCTACCCCCTTTTATTTTTTTATATATATAATATATATATATATATATATATATATATATATATATATAAAACAAGGTATCAAGGCACATTTTTCAGACTCTGCTCTGCCCAAAGCTGGAAAAGCGAGACCCAAAAAGCTGGAAAGAGGGGTTGGGTTTTTGTTGGGCTGCACAGTGACTAACAAGAGTAGAGTTTTTTTTAAAAAACAAATGCTTGGGATAAACTGGTTATGCAAACTGGGGCGAATTGGGCAGGTTCCTTTGTAGTTTACAACAAAACCTTGGGAAGTCTGGGGCGTGTTGGGGCTGGTGCTGCCGGGGAGGGGAAAAACCCACGCGCTGGCTTTGCAGAGGGGGTCCCAGCCCATCGGGAAGGATCCCGGGGGATAAATGGGAGGGAAAGGCACAGGTTACTGCAGACCCCATCTGTCCAGCTAAAACCTTGAGTAACGCCAATCCTAAAAACACCACAGGTCAAAAATAGGTGATTTTTTTTTTAGTGTGGCTTTGTAATACCTGCTAAGAGGCATTCATGCTGTGCTCCGCTCCAAGAAGCTGTCAGGCTTGCTGGTCCCCCACTGCTGAAACCAGATAAATTCGGAGGATCTTTGGGGTTTTTTTGCCGTGGCCAGGAGGATGGTGTGGGGTACGCAGGCGTGCCAGCAATGCTCGGTATGCTTTGCAAAGGCAGACCATGAGGCTTCTGGTTTCTATCACAGCCCGCGCTGTGTTGGTCAGGAGCATCCATCCATCCATCCTGTAGCCCTCCAGGCTTTGCGAGGTTCCTCCGGAGTGCGATGCTTTAAGGACAGTAGGAAAAAGAAGAGGGTACGAGGGCCCTCATGAATTTTTAACTCCATCCACGACGCAGGCTGGGGGAAGGCGATGCCTTGCTTGTCAGTAAAGCAAAGGAATGCTCTGTAAAAATCCTTTCTTGCCCTTTCTCACTGGATCGGTCCTCTGGGCTGGACAAAAATTGGCTTAGGCTGCCGTCGTCTCTTAGCCCGGCTGCTGGATGAAGTAGAAAATCAGATGAAAACTGGCTAAAAGGAAAAGAAGGATGATTTTTGCACGCGGGGTGGGGGAAAAGAGGAGGCAAAGTTGCTGCTTAACCCGGCTGGCGGCCGGTGCCTGCCCTTTGAGCATCCTCTGGCCGCCGGCACCCCGCAGTGCCTCGGCATCCCCGCATCCGAAGGGCTGGCTGCTGTTCCTGGGATGAGGTTGGAGGCTCGGGCAGGGCAGCTTTTCGGCGGTCCCTGGCTGTCTGGGGAAGGCAAAGCTCTGCTTGCAGAGCGGGTTTTTGGTTGTGCATGTGCTTTGCTGCCTCCCCCCTTCCATTGCTGTATCCCGATGACATCCCGGCTCTGTTTCCATCAGTATTTATGGACTGGCTACAAGGGGGTGCAGCAGCTCCAGCCGAGCTGTTAATGACCCCGGCGTGAAATAGCAAAGCCCACTTAGCGGTCTTGGCCGAGGGGTTTTACTGCAGCCTCTCCTGCTCTGCCTGTGCCAGTCTCCTTCCCTTAGAGAGTGACGGGGAGGGCTGCGCGTGCCATTTCTCCCTTAAAGAGAAAAGGGATTTGTGTGCCTATGGGAGGCGGGGGAAGGAGAGCGTGTGTGAGTCTACGGAGAGTATAGGGGGGAGAATGCAAACCATATGTTTGTGCGAGGGTCAAGTTGCAGAGCTGAAACCAGCAGGGAAGCCAAAGAAGCCGGAGTCCCGCGGTTCGGCTGCGCTTTGCATCCCGGTAGGTGTAGGGGGTATCCAGCGTGGCCTACTGAAGGGTGATTTTAAAAAACAAACCACCCTGAAAGATGATGTGGGTCCCTGTCTGGTGCTCTGCGGTGTCACTGGTGTCCCATGTGTTTAGGGCTGGGGTCCAGGACTGTTCCCAAGCCCTTGGGGCTCCTATAGATAAAAGCAGGGATGCTGGGAAGAAGGCTGTCCGGGTTGTCCCAAGTTCATGGTATTTTCAAGTTTGGTAGGAAGTCAAGGGAAGAAACTGTAGGGAAGGGAGTGCCTGTGGCTTGCTGGAAAAGCACAGTTGTGTTTGTGCCGTGCACCACGGCTGTCCTTGCATTCTCCTTCCAGCTACAGAGGGCCACGTGAAAAGATCCATTTTTCCCTTCTCAGGCGGAAAAAGTTATGTGGAGGCAGCCCGGAGAGTTGTCTGGGCTTCAGACTGAAGCACTGTGAGCCGGACTGAAGTGCTTTTAAAAAGAAATCTGAAAATAGGGAGAGCAGCAGGGTCCCACGGCAAACTTTTTTAGCCGGGAGACATCTTTTGTTTCCAAAACTAAAGGCATGGAGACAATCTCTGATTCCCTGACTGGCTCTACGGAGCTGTTTGCAACCTGTCAGCTTGGTAACCATCTGCTCGCAGCCTGCGGGGACCGTGCTATATATGGGACACGGGAGGAGAGAGGCACGGCCGTGTCCCCCTGGGAGCAGCCGCAGGCTTCAGCCCCTCCGCAGAAGGCACCGCAGGGCACAGCATCTCCTTGGCACCGTGCACCAAGAGGAGCTCCTGTGCCTCAGACACCAAAAATCCCCATGGATTCATCTTTTGGCTGTCTGGCTTATTTGGGGTTTTTGGTTTTGTTTGTTTGGGGAAGATTTCTTTTTTTTTTAGCTTGGTTTCCTAAAAAAAATCCATATATATATATTTTTTTTTTTTTTTTTTTGCAGTCGTGCTCTTTGTGTGTCTGCAGCCCTCCCCCTCTTTGACTCTGAAGTAGATGTCTCGCAATTAAGCGCCTGCCTGATTAGGAAACTAGCAATAAAGTTTTTATCTAGGCGAGCTGGTCAGCCAGTGAGAAGGATCTATTAATATCCCACTAAAAAAAAAAAAAAAACAACAACATAACACTTGCCACCTACTATTGGGGAACACAAATGCCACGTGGGTGGGAGTATTTTGAGCAGCAGATCTGCAGGAAAGCAGGTTTCGTTCTGGTGTTTGTGGGACCATGTAGTTTTAGCTGAGATGGGGTACTTCAAAATGCACAAAGAACGAAGGAAAAATGTTGGAAAAACCTTCAATGAGGTGAGGGAAGTGCTGAAGGATGCCTTGAGGTCATGGCAGAAGGTGTTTGTTGGCTGATGACTTTTAATTGTTGCAGAAGGAAATGGTCCTTCACTAATGGTGGTTGAGTGGCTGAAGGGGAAGCAGGAGGAGAGCATCCCACACCTGGGTCAGCTGAGGAGAGATGGGGAGGGAAGGGTGGGCTTCCTTGTAGCCTTCACACATGCTTGGGGAGAAATCGCTCGGCATGTTGGATGTGGCAGTTTCTTGGGGCTTGCTTTGGCAACATGTGTAAAGAAAAAGGAGTTGAAAAGGCTTTTGTGTAAACCATGGGGTCTGAAGGCTGGGAGAGTTTGGATTATTGTAGAACTTTGGGTCAAGGGTATTCTGCAGCTTTGGCTTGTCATGTTTTTGGGGAGCAGCTGCCTCTGACCTCTCTGAAAACAGAGCATCAAGGGGAAGGATGGAGAGGAAAAGAGCATCTTTGTGTTGGCGTGGTACCAGCTGCTTCTGCAGGTCCTGAGGGTCTGCGTGGTGTTTGATCTGGCTGGCATTTCTCCCTAGATAAGTGCTGTAATAAACCTGGCCCTTGCTTCACTGGCAGGGTGGCCTCCTGACTTGTCCCAACCAAGACCAGGAGATGCTTTAAGCCAAGAGGTGCTGAGCCTGGGGAAGGGCTACTCTGGGGTTGGGTCGCTTGGGTGGTGAAATGAGTCCTTGTCCTATTGCAGAGTTCCCTGGGTTTTAAACCATGTTATTTGCAGAGACAGTCTCTTAACGCAGTGCAGAAGGCAGCTTGAGAAACCATGAAGAGGTCCTCAAGGAGGTGGTAAAAATGGCAAACTGAAGCTGGGAAAGCAAAAGTGTGTTTTCTTCCAGGACCAGGATGTTTATTCCAGATAAAACACAGATGCAGAGAGATGGCATCCCTTTTAACTTAAAAAAAAAAAAAACAAACCCCAAACCAACCCAAACCTCTATTTTGAAGCTGCTGAGAATGTGACTGCCCCTTGTGATGTTTCACAGCTGAGATCATTTCTGGCTGAGTTAATCCACTCTGGAGGTTTTAGTCTCAATCTGTCTGTATGGGTGAGCTCAGAATCTGATTTTTTTTGCAGGGAGAGAAGGGAAAAATCTCAATTTTAGATGAAAAAGTAAAATAAAGCTATGAAGAAGCATCAGTGAAGACTTTCAGGTTTTTGGGTGAATCGTGGAGCTGCTCTGCTGTAACTGTAATTTTTCACATCCAGATAAGTGAAACAAGAAATGCAGAGCGTTTGCAAAAAGAACATTAGCAAAAGCTGGAAGGAATTACTCTTCTTTTCAGAAATAGGTAATAGGCACTATTTTTGGAGTAATTAAATTTCACGAGTGCTTATTTAGAAAGAAATTTAGTCCGTTCACTGTATTACAGTCTTTTTGAGAAAATATCAAGTCCGAGGCAAGCAGGCTGCCTCTGGGAGCAACTGAGCCTCGGAGCAGGGCTTTAATTTCGGCGGTGTATCAGTGTAATAGTATTGTTTATAAGCTTCTCTAGCCACATGAAAGCAACGCTGCATTATCCTGGTTGGTCCTAAAAGCAGCGAACCAGCCAGAAGAGGCCTGATTACAGAGCAGCGGCTTTCTTTTTTTCTTCTTCCCATCACTACAAAAGAATAAACAATAGAAACCGAGATCCAGTTTTAGCTCCAGTAATGCAATGCCTTCCTTCTGATGGTCATGTCACATGCTGCCTGACTAATTCCCGTCCTTGTTGTGCCTGGAAAACCGGCCTCGGAGGGAGGGAGCGATGGCTTTGGGTGATGCCGGGATGAGGCACCCTGCTGTGGGTGCAGGCTGGTAGAGATGGTGCTGCTGGTAGACCTTGGATAATGCTGCAGGTTTGGGGAAAGTGGTGGCCTTCAACAGGGACAGCGGAGCTGGTGGGTCGTTGGTTGAGGGGGTCGTCAAGCCCTAGAAATGGGGAGCGGTTTGGCTGGAGCCTGGGGTTTGCTTGGAAGGCTGAGCCTGAGGCGTTGGAAGAGGAGCTTGCAAAAAAAGCTCTGTGGTTGCTGCTTGCTCATGCCATAAGCTCGTCATCCCTGCACGGGGGGTACTTAGGCATGGCAAATGTGTCTTTTTATTTTTTTCCTTCGAGAAGAATAACTAACCGGACCTGTTGGTAGCTGCAGGACATGCAGGGCAGCCAGGAGCTGCCCAGCCTCCCTTTTGGATGTGGTTCCTGCAGGTCAGGTTACCATATCGCTGCATCATGTGCTGCTTCTCACCTTTCTAAGGTGGTTTGGAAATAGGGCAGGGTTTTGTTTCCAGCTTGTTTTGTGTCACTTGGCTTCCCCAGCTTGGGGCAAGCCTCGTGGGGTTTAACAGGTGAACAGAGCAAGGGATTGCTAAGGAGAAGGTGGCCCCCTCCAAGGTTGTGCTGCAAACTCCATCATCACACAAGTCGTGGAGAAAACTCCAGTATAGTTACTAAAAATCAGCTACAGCTTGCTTTGGGATGGGAAATCCAGCTCTTTGGGATGGGAAAACGGTGCAGAGAAACCCGCAGCAGAAACCTCACAGCTCTTTTTGCCCAGGACAAAGAGTTGGTTTGGAGTTACAGGGAAGAAAAGGAGCGGGGTTGGGGGGGAAGGTGTTGTAAGATGGGTATTGGGACTGGGACGTAGCAGGGGAGGCAAATGGGGCTGTAATGAGCAAACATATTGTTGGAGATGATTGAGGATGCTGGCCCCAGGGGGAGAGATCTCTCACCAGCCTGATAGTGGTATGGATGCTGATTTTCCCACTTCTCTGCAACATTAAACACACAGAAGACAAAGTTTCTCTGGATGTCTCAGTGGCAGGAGATGCCTGTCCCACAAGATGAGCCCCAGACCTGCTGCCACCCCCCAGCCTTTGGCCTCTGTGGTTTTTTTTTTTAAACCTTATTTCCCCCCTGCTCATTCAGGTCGCAGTTAGGAATACCTTTTATGTGCCGAAGACTTATGGTTCAGCCTGAATATGTTATCAGTGCGGTGTCTGATAAGTTTTCTGCCTTGAAGCCCTGGGGAAGCGCATGTTCAGGGTCGCTGCAATAGATTTTCCTCCTCTTTCCCAGCTGCCTAAGAACAGTGTGATTTTTACTTCTTAACTGAACAGAATTACTTTCATCAGTGGAAAGAAAAATGCACGTCCTAGCCAGCATTGTCCATAAAGGCGTGTGGTGCCTCTCCCGGCTTTCATAAATTCATAAATGGGTGGCAGGACGTGCTGTTAGGAAGGAATAAATCTGATTATTTGGATGAGCTTGGACCGTATGAAGAAGGTGTCAGGGGCAGGATGAAGGGTTTGTCTTGGTGGGTTGTGGAGCCTGGTCCCTGATCTTGGATGTGGAGATGATTGAGGGTGGTAGTGGCATGGTGGTTTTATGTGGATGGCGTAAAGGGGGAGCGGTGGAGGCACCAAGACGTTGTGCTTTGCAAGAGGAGAGATGCCGTAGTGTCCCTTTGAATGGGCTTGCGATGGGGCTCGGCACCGACCGTCCTCGGACGGCTGCGGGAGGTGACATGCAGTGCCCAGAGAGAAGGGTTTTTTCCCCAAGCTGACATCTCACCACTCCCTTTCCCACCCTGCTCCTGGGTCTTGCTGGTGGGATGCAGTTGCAGTGCTGGGATTGAGGAGAGCCTCCCCAGGACCTGCTGCATGTGGGTCGTTTGCTCAGTGATAAATGAGTGTCTCGACCACCCGTTGGGACGTGTGTGCGTGGCTGGAGGGATTTGTGGTTTAAAATGGTGTCAAAGTGGGCATTTGGGGCAGCTTTGCCCAGACAAAGTGAGGCTGTGGCACTTCTCGAGCAACCCTTGCCCAAAACGGTGGCACTCAAGAGCTAACACATACGTGGTGGGGGCTTGTGCCATCCTCCTGCCCTGACAGGGACGGAGATATGGGGGTCCCCGTTGCAGTTTGGTAGGCAGGAGGAGGTACCGCGTGGTGTTGGACACCGAGCATCTATGGGAGCAGCCTTGTGTGCATTAATCAAAGGGCCTGCAGCTCCCCTTTCAAGCTGTAAGAGCCAGAGCTCAGAGAGTCAATCCATATCTATTTAAAGCACTTCAATAAATAAAGATACTAAATAAGGTCGCAGTGGCCCTGTACTCTCTCCCTGCTTTTAGGGATTTCTCTTCCCCTCCACACAACCCCATTTGCTTTAGGATGCCTCCAGAGGCAAAGGTGGGGACAGGATGGGGACCATCAGGAGGCTCATAGTTTGGGTGGATGACCTGCACTCCGCAACAGCGGTCTGGAGCCTGATGCCAACTCGTGCCCCTACCTGTGCCCTTAGCAAGCAGCAGCCCTGTCTCCTGGGCATCTGCGGGGTGACGGCAGCGAGGGGGCCGGGATGTGCCGGGCTCCTTTCATCACCCCAAACAATGACAGCACGAGGGGACACGTTTTCTTAGGGATGTTTTATTAAAGGCAGTTTCCCCAGCACAGCAGAGAAGCTCTGATGGTGTGTGGCAGGGAGGTGACAAGTGGGAAGCTGTCTTTGCAAGCCCTCTGTAATGCTAATGGGAGCTGCAGGTTGGCATTCACCGGAGTTTGTGGGTTTGTGTTTTTTTTTTTTTTTTTTTTCCCAAAGACTAACCAAGGAAACACTTGTTGAAGGATAAAATTAAAAAGCCCATGGCGGTTTATTTTGAGGACAGTGTGTTTGCTTTCACATCAAGCTGGAGGGAATTGCTCTGCTACTGTCAGCAAATAAATAAAATAAGAGCTTTGTTTTAAATTAGGCTTTCTTCTGGTAGCTAATTAGGCGAGCTGGTACCTGCAGTTGCATTACCTAGGCACCATGCATATTTGAGGCATATGGCTGGTGTCGGCAGCTCCTAAACTTCACCAGTCCCCTATTTATTATTTTTTTTAATTGAATGCAAATCCCTTGCGGGTCTGATAGCACCGACAGCATCCTCCTTGGGTGGGTGCCCACGAAACCCCTGGCCAGGATGCAGGACTCCATGGCAGCCATGTCCCTATGGCACCATGCAGCGAGTACAGATTCACCGCGGGTGCCGGTGAGATGCTTTCCAGCCTCTGTGGGGAAAGGTCTGGGTTCCTAATTATAAGACTAACCCACTTGCAGCTCTGTTTGGGTGTGAGAACATCCAGCCCCGTACCCAGAGGGAGCCGGGCTGGAGCCATGGCTCCTGTCCTGCCCGGCAGCAGGTGGGAGGACAGCCAGCAGCTTGGCTCTCGCCTCCTCTCCTTCCCTCCCCGCTGTTATTAGGCTGCTTGAAGTTCCTGTCGGTGCTGTCGGTAATGGAGATCAGCCCCGGGCAGCTCTAGCAGAGCCCGTCGCCCTCCTCGTTGCCCTCTCGCTGGGGAGGAAGGCTCTGGGGGGGCCAGTCCTCCCTCCCACCCTAAAGGCTGCTCCTGTCTCACAGGGTCCACAAGCCAAGCCCTGAAAGCCTTGGGCTGCTTTTTTGGGATGGCTCAGAGCCCTCTCCCTGCGTCTTTACGGGTGGGAGAGGAGGGAGAGCTGCCTGCCAGCCAGGGTGGGGAAACATGGCTCCCCTAGGCCTCATGTCACCTCACGTCTCCTAGGCCTCATGTCACCTCACGTCTCCTAGGCCTCATGTCACCTCATGTCCCCCAGGCCCGTGCCCCGGGCTTATCCATGGGGAATCAGCCCAGCCCTGGCTCCTCTCCCTCTCGGGTGTTTTTTTGACTTTGTGGGGAAATGAAGCAGCGCAATTATCCCCAGGATAATTACAAGGCCCTTGCGCAAGGCGGTGGGTTCTTCCGACCCCTCCGGCTGCCCCCGGAGCCAGCGCCAGCAGCTCAGTTGGGAACATGGCTCCGTGCGAGCAGCCCAAGCTGTGGTCACCCACCCCGGGAGGGGGGTCCCTGCCTCCCCCCGCTCCCCTGCTCTTCTTAATTGTGTGCAGGGGCCGTGGCGAGGGGGGTTTCTTCCTTCCCCCCCTCATCCCCTGGGCCCGGAGCTGTAGCAGGGGCTGCCCCCATCCCACATTCCTCTTCGGGAGGAGATAAGGATCCTGTCTGGCGCCGGGGTTTCGAATGTGCTCCCTGATTATCAGCAGGCGCCGGGGCAGAGCCCCAGGCACCAGATAAAGAGGGGAGAAGGGGAGCGGAGCAGAGGGGGGCTGCCAAGGGGAGGGGGCTGCTGCCAGCCCTGCTCCCTCCGCTCGGCACCCCGCAGCCCCCGGGCCTCGCCTGACACCACCACTGTGCTTAGGAAACGCTTAACCCTGCTTGAAAAGGTATTTTTATTTGTTCTGTTTTATTTCCTGTTTTTTTTCTTTTTTTTTTAATGCTCTTGTGGCTGCCGAAGAGGAGTTGCAGACAGGGCTGGCATGGGGATGGAGAGGGAGAAGGGGAGAAAAGATGTCCTCAGCTTGGTTCATTGCTTTCCATCTTTGCTCAGCAACAAACTGCCTCCCAGCACAGCTCTCTGCCTCCTGTCCACAGCCACGTGAGGTTTCGGCACGAGGATGCTGCCACCGAGCACGCAATGATGCTTTCCTCCCCGGGGAACGGGGGACACATGCGTGTCCAATGTCACGTGTAACGTGACTGTGTTGCACAGGATGTTTTTTCTTCACTGAAAGGGTTATTTCTTCACAGAAAGGGTCATTAGACATTGGAAGGGGCTGCCCAGGGAGGTGGTGGAGTCACCATCCCTGGAGGTGTTTAAGAAAAGACTGGATGTGGCACTTGGTGCCATGGTCTAGTTGACACAGTGGTGTTAGGTCAAAGGTTGGACTCGATGATCCCAGAGGGCTCTTCCAACCTAGTTTGTGATTCTGTGATTGCTGTGTTGCACACATTCCCCCACCAACCCCTTGCATTGCACACCTTGGCGTTGCACGTGCCCCACCAACTCCTCAAGCTGAGCTTGGCCAAGGTGCCCTCTGAGTTTTGTGAGCTATAGGTTCATGAGCTATAGGGCAGGGTCTTTATCCAGACAAAAGCTCTTGCCACGCTTGGGTCCTGGCTGTGACGTCTCTGTGTGCAATTAGAGATGTCTCCTCTCTGCCAAGGAATCTGGAGGCGAAGGAAGAGGCTTATCTTCCTGCTGGTGGCTGGAATGCTCTCCCAGCCCAAAGGCATTTCTCTGCCACGCTGATGCTGAGGTCTGGGGGAAAAAAACAGGGAGTTTTGCCTTTTCTTTGCACTATTAAGCTTATAAATAATAGTGCAGCATCCTAGGGAGGGGTGGTGGGGTTTGAGGTTTTTTCCTTAACTTTTTTTTTCTTCCTTCAAGTGCATCCCTGGGCTGATATCCCAGGAATGTGATCTCTCTCGCTCGTAAAGCCCAGCTTCTGGCCTCCTCCTTCATTCCCAGGCATTAAAGACCCAGGCTTAGGAGATGAACTGGTGGGATCCTGCGTCCACTGGGATGTTCCACAACATATGGGGCCTCTGGTTTCTGTTGTGATCTCTCTGAAGCTTCCTGCTTTAATATTTGATGCTCTTCCTTGGGGTGAACATTAAAAAGAAATGACCACCAAAAAAAAAAAAGGTGCTTTTTGTTTTTAGTGGGGAGAGAGAGAAAGAAGGAGGGGGGGAAAAGCTGAAATGCAATCGTTTTTTATGGCTTCCTGGAATGGCTTGGATGTGGGTTGGACAGCAGTGGGTCAGGAGCAGAAGGAGCAGATAGCCCCATGATGGTCTGCCTACTTGCATCTTTCCCTTTCAGGTCGTAAATATAAAACCACTACTTGAAAAACAAAAAGGTCGTTAAGCTGTCAGCAGGCTCCCTCTTGGAAGGTCATAAAAATGTCTCTTAGCAGCAGCTTTCATTCCTGTCTCAGCTGGGGTGTAGGCATCTGGTCCCCCATGGGCTGCAGGGAGGTCACTGGCCAGAGGGGCACCAGGAGCTGGTGGAGGGACCCTAACCCCACTAGTGACAGAGGTAACATCCCATCACCACAAATTTGAGGCTTCCCACCCATTCTTGACCTGGGTCTTGGTCTTCCAGGTGGACCTCAGGGTATCACCTCTAGTTTCAGTGGAGCTGAAGTGAAGCACAAACGCTGCACAGGCTCTGTCTGCTGGTGTGTTGGTGCAGAGTGAGGGTCATCTCTGCTGGCCAGGGCCTGCGGAGCGTTGGCTTCTCTTATAAAGCGTCTGGTAGGGTGATAAAAGATACTAAAATATTTGAAATTAGATTAACTCTTGTGATAATGGTAAGCTAGGCATAAGGTGAAGGGGAGAGCATCATGGAGCATCTCGGCCAAGTGATCTCTGAGTGCAATTGGGTTCATGGTGGTGTTGGCAATGATGAGCGGTGGCCCTTGTTGACTGTCCTGTGGCGGGGGCAAGCGCACAGACTCCTGACTCTGATTTTCTTGCAAACAGCTTGACTCAGCTCCTTGCAGCTTGCTGAGGTGGGTGTTAGAGATGATTCAAATAAACAACCCAGCAAACAGCAGAGAGGAGGAAGAGGTGGTGGTGAAGAGCGTCCCATTGCCTTTTCCCAGGAGATGGTCTACGAAGGAGCAGCCAGGAGGGCTGGTTGGTCCTGTGGCTGGTGGTTGGCCTAAGCATAGGTTCTTTTGGGATGTCTTTTGCTCTGGTGGGGGTTTTCCACCGTCTCTGGCTGCATTACAACCAGACGAAAAACCCTTGGAGAACCTTCCTGTGCCCTGGTGAAGAAGTGGGATGTGGGGATGGAGAGGGAGGAGCTCTGAAGCAGGCACCACTCTGACCTGTGGGCATCGGGCAGCTCCCAGTGGGTGCAGAAGCAGTCCATCCTGATGTGGAAAGGATGTTGCTATTTTACAGCGTGTTTTTCTTCCAGAGAGATTTTCCACAGTGAGAACAAGAATGCCCATCCCTGTGATCTGTTTGTCATTTAGGGCCCTGATATTTTTCTCTCTCGGTAATGCAGCCGCTCTCGCATTAACATCTAATTAGCAGCAGCTAAAAAAACCCCCGTGCCTGAAACAGGAGGAGAAAGAAAAGGGTGAGAAATTAAAGATGCAAAAGACCTGTTAGCTCATTTGGCTCTTCCTTAGGGATTGTTTCAGGAGTGTTTTGTCCAGTCTTGCTCAAAAGTCTCCAGGGCCATTACCGCTTCCCTCGGAGGGCATTGCATTGTGTATTGAGAGAAACCTTTATAAATGTAAAAGCTTTGTACAATTGAGGTAAAAGAAACAGATTGAGTCATTGTATTGTTCTTTGTAATCAGCTTTGCTGTTCATTAATTTCCTCCCCAAAGCCTTATTTAGGCTGGGAATTTTGAAGAAAAGCAGGGAAACAGCACACTTGCGAGGGATGGTGGGAACGGGCTGCCCGGCTCCGGTGGGTTCCTGTGCATCACCTTCCTGGCCTGGATGTGTTCAGACATCTCCAGGAGCCGGTCTGCCTGCTCGCTGGGCCAAATTTAGCTGTGGTGTCACACACCGGTGCTCTCACCTCCTCTTGCGATGGGGTCCGACTCGTCTGGGCAGCTGCTTGCTTTAATTTAGCTGTTTTTAAAGATGACAATAGCACACAAAAAAAAAGGCTACAGGTGGGCATCAGCTGGTGCAAAGCTGACCGAAAATCGGGGAACAAAATAGGACTGCAGGACCAAGGGTGCTGCAGTGGCTCGGGGTTTGGGAGCTGTGCCCTTTGCTGCAGGGCGGGCAGTGACACAGGACTGGGCACGCAGCATCCCACGTCTCTGTCCCTGACACAGCGGATGCTCTTTGCTAGTGGCGTGTTCTGGATGAGGCTGCTTTAACTAGGTCTCTGTATCCTCCGATGTCCCTGTGTGTTTGCTTTTTTAACCTTGCCAGCCTGCTAGATAATTTTTTCCTTTAAAGTGCCTTGGTTCTTTCCCTTCCCAAACCACTGTCCTTCCTCCTCTGTGTTTTTTTTCTTTCCTCCTCCCTGTTTTTCCTCTCTGACATCCCCATTCTCGCCCCTTTCGCTCCCCAAGTCCCCTGCATCTTGCCTTTGCTCTCCAAGGGGAGATGCTCCAAATTCAGGCAGGCTGCCAGCACGGGTGCAAAGCACCCCAAAAGAAACGTCCTCATCCTTCCTGCTCTTGTGGGACGCCTGAGCCGCGAGCACGATCGCCATTGGCCCTCGGCAGTCCCACGTGTACACGATGAGAAATGAGCAGCGGGTGCCAGATGCTGCACAGCCGGCTGCTGCTTCCTCGTGGTCCAGCGCTGGACGGGCTTTAATCCTCCCCGCTGGAAAACGGGAGGTGCTAATCCCGGGCTCTGCCAGAGCGAATGAAAAGTACATCTCTGCGTAAGAAATGCAGAGGAGGTGTTTTTGGGGGGGACTGAGGTTTGCTTTGGTTTTATCTGGTGAGGTGAGGTGGGTCCTATCCAGCTGGTTTGCTCCAAGGAGCTGAGTGAAGCTCATCTGCCAGAAGTTTGGTGCCTTTGCCCCGTGCCCCAACGCAGCCGGTGTAACAGCGGAGGAGGCAGCGGAGTTGGTTGTCGCATTTCCTGGCTGTAAATGCAGCTGGGGCAGCACGAAGATCACAGAAGTGACTCCTGCTGTGATCCAGACCCGTCCTGAGCATCGCTGCTCTCTCATCGCAGCTCCCCCCTGCTATCTGATAGCTCTGGGGGGTTGCTTGCATCCCCGCGCCCCGCTCTCTTCTCGCCCTTGGAGCACCCCGTCTGCTATGGGCGGGTGGGGAGGGAAGATGCAGGGTGGCAGCTTGGGCTGGCAGCCATGGGGGAATTCCCCTGCGCGGAGGGCCTCGGCGGTGAGCCTGCCGAGCCGGCTCTCCTCCCGCGCAGCCAGGCTGGAGCCAACCCAAGCGTCAGGCCCTGCAACCTCCCCGGGCTTCCCGGCTCTGCGTAGGGGGTAGTGTGCCAGGTGGCTCTTTCTGCAGGGCTTTTGGAGGAGTAAGAGCAGGAGATTGGAACATCTAGACACTGGAAGGGGCTTCCCAGGGAGGTGGTGGAGTCACCATCTCTGGAGGGGTTTAAGAAAAGACTGGACATGGCACTTAGTGCCATGGTCTAGTTGCCATGGTGGTGTCAGGGCAATGGTTGGACTCGATGATCCCTGAGGTCTCTTCCAACCTGATTGATTCTGTGATTCTGAGATAAGAAGCAGAACGAAGAAAATACCTCCAGCCCCTGCATCTGCTGGGCAGGACCTCCTCTCTGTTGCGGAGAGGGATGGGGGGCATCTCTCCAGGCTGGGAAAGTGTGCCCTGGTGCCAGCTGACCAGTGTGCCTCAGAGCCCTGTACCAGGGTGTCTTGCAATGCTCGGGGCATCCCTTAATGCTCAGAGCCCTGAACTGGGGCATCCTGCAACGCTCGATGTCCCACTCAGTGGTGACATGCCCCTGGGGCTTCACTCCCTCTGGCACAGCCGCTGCCCATGCATGCAGTTGCAGGGGGCTGAGATGCCCGTGCATGGCTGGGCACCCACATGGGAGCAGCACGAGGGTTTACTCGTTTCGCCCAGCACGGAGAGGGGCGGCAAGCTCAGGAATTGCATCGTTCAGCAAACGAGACGAGTGATGGGTATGGTTTTCCCCAAGGAGTGCCCTTTTGGGGCAGGGGTTGTGGGTACCTCCGCTGATGTGGAGCTGCGGGAGCAGGTACCTGGAGCCGAGCCGGTGGCTGGGCTTGCAGAATGGGGGCCAGATGTTTCCCAGATGTTGCTCACTTCCTGTCTGGCTCCTCCGCATTTAGCTTTTTATGTACTTGTTTGTTTTGGACTACAAACAAAATAAAAAGGGTTTTTATAACCCTGTTCCCATGGGGCTGCGAGTTCAGGATATAATCTGAAGTCTATTCACTATTGTCTCCATCCCTCTCCCTGCCCTCGGTGTCGTCCCCAGGCACGCACAAACTCACGCGCTGCTTTTGTTAAAAGGTTTTTTTTTTTTCCCACATGACGTGTTTTTCTCAACGGGCCACCGGGCATTTTTCCTTATGACCTCCTCCAGCGCTCAGGGGAGCGGTGGGAATATCCCTGGCCGGTTTGGGATGGAGGCAGGAGGAGGAAACGCCGTGTTTCTCGGTCCTGACCTGCTCCTTGCCACGGGCTGTGCTGTTAGGAGGGTTCTCCTGTACGTCTGAGGACGGGAAACTCATTGCACTGATGGCATCCAGCATCCTGATGGATGGATTGCTCTTGTGCCAGCGCTTTGCCTCGCTGAGGGTGTTTGGAGAGGGATGGGAGGGATGCGGAGAGAGCGAAATAGCCATGTAGACCACTTGTAAAAGAAAAAAAGATTAAACCGCTTGGATCAAAGGTGTTTGTACTTGATCAGGGGTTGAAAAAGAAAAAAAAAATCACAAAGGGGTTGGGAATGGTATTCTATAAGGGAGTGCTGTCGGCTTAGGGAGGAGGAAAAACTTATCTAAAAGTCTTGTATGTTCTGGCAAGAGCTGTTACAAATGCAGCCACGGAGTTTTCCTCTCCTGGCAAGGACCCGGAGCAGACCTGATGCTCGTTTGGAGGGTGCTCCCCTGCCCGTCGCCCCCGGCTCTCAGGGCATCCGCTGTAATACCCGCTGGGATCAAACACGCGGGGACACAACATGAAGCTGGCAGCATCCCTTTAAAATGTGTATGTTCCGCTCTCTCTGGTCTCCTCTCACTTCATTTATATTTTTTTTTTCCTGCCTGTTGGGGTTAAGGCCCCTTCTCTTCTTTTCTTTCTCCTTCTCTCTTAATTGCCTGTTAAATAATTTAAATATTTAGGACTAAAGGGCTTCAATTATCCATTAATTTACATTAGTAATTTATATATCGGGCTGAACGGACACACTGTTAGCGTAATGGGTCCCTGCGGACAGGCAGCAGCCGTGCTGCAGCGCGTTTTTCCTGGAAGCACGGCCCTTTCTTTACACCTCCCAGCCTTTATGTCGAGCGTGTGGGAGGGAGCCCGCTGCCCACACGCACCCAGGGCCAGGCTGCGGGTGGCAAACGCGATCCTGCGTCTCTGGGAGAGGGTTGCTTGGGCGAGCGCGGGCGTCGCAAGCCCTGGCTTAAGCCTCGCCTAGAGAAGAGCCGCCTGGCTGGGGCTGAACGCGTCGCATGGTGGTGGGCACGTCCCTCAGCGAGGACAGGGTGACGTTGGGTGGTGGGGGCTTTCTGAGGCTAAGCCACTTGGCCGCAGGCTAAAGCCATCCCTGGGTGCCGTGGGGATGCTGGGAAGCTGATCTGGGCTGGTGGGTGGCTGCTGCTCAGCCTTAAAGGCTGGTGTCCCCTGTGTGGTGATGGTTGGCTCTCCCCTCCTGTCACCTGCCCCAGGACGGGGGGCAGTTGCCCCCAGGTTGGGGCAATACCTGTTTTCTGCACTCAGAAATACCATTTTGGGGGGATTTTAGGATGCTTGTACGTGGTTGGTTTGAACCCAACCCCATCACCACCCGTCCTGGGCTCGCTGGCAACCGCGATGGCCAACTCGAGGGTGCCATGGCACTGCCGGCAGCGAGTCCAGCCAGGCACCATCAGGATCCGTCCCTGCTGCGGCGCGGGCAGCATCGAGACTCCCCGCTCCGGGGCAGGAGGGAGGCCACGTACTGATTGGGCTCCAGGGAAGAGCAAATTGGAGCCGAGCTCCATCACTGCGGCACAGCGGGGATGCAGGAGCATGCCCTGCTCCGGGGGAGGCTGGCCCGTGGCCCTGGGCGCGGGGCGCTGCACCAGCCCTGCCTGCCCTCCCGGAGCAGAGGTTACCTAATGACTCCGATTACCCGCAGCATGGCCATATTTAAAGCAATTAGCACAAATCACTTATGGAGATGCAGCTGCTGGGGGATGGAAAGGAGAAGAGGACGAGGCTTGGGGGCACAGTGCTTTTTTTTCCTCCTTTCTCCATGTGCTTGATGCTCAGCATGCGTGATCCTTTGCCCCTGCTCCCTTGAGATCTTTCTGGATCACCTCTGGTCCCTCTCTTGCTGCAGGTGCCTCCAAGCCCTGCAAGAGCCGTTTCACTGCTGGGCTGGCTCAGGCTATGCCCTGGGTGTCCTGCATCCATCCTACCTGTGCTCTAGTTTTGAGGTTGGAGGTGCTCAGTGCATTTGTCGCCGTAAAGTCTCTGGATTCAGCGTCCCAAACTTTGTTTAATTGGGTAGTGTTGCACCTTGCTAGAAAGCATCCTAATTTTTTAGGGCAATTTTTATTGATGCCTTGGGGTCCTGTAGCACCAAGTGAGAAGGGAGGGAGGGGAAGGCGTGGGAGGGAGCGTGACTTGCGTGTCGGTGTATCGTTATGCGTAGGTCTGTACAGGTGACAGCATCAGTGGGGATGCTGCCACGTGGGGTGGCATGGGTCCCCAAAGCTGGGGCATTTCCAACCCTGGTACCCATGGTGAGAAGGGGAGGATGCTCGAGGGAGGGCTGGCCCACCTGGGAATCGGGGTTTGGTCCATGGGGCAGAGCTGGAGCCCGCGTGCCGGAGGACAAAGGGAGGAAAGAGAAACTCAGCGCTGCGGGAACACGGGCTGTGTCCAGAGAAGAAAAGGTGGAAATTCCCAGTGGTGAGAAAGGAAGAAGCCGGCTGCGGCGGCTCGGGTCCGTAGTATTTAAATGCCAGGGAGCGCCGGAGGGGAGGAGGGTGCCGAACAACGTTAGGAAGCTCCCCAGGGCTTCCCACCTTGCTGTTGGGAAAAGGCTTTGTTTTTTGTGTCGGGGTTTCCTTCCGCTGGAACACGGGGTGTTTCTCCCACGACGCAGGAGGGGAGGTGGCGATGCCAGGCGAAGGCAGGCACCGACAATAGGTGCCCACCAGCAAAACCCCCCCAAACCTACCCAGCTTTTAGCAAATCTCATGTTTTTTTTGCTCTGTGTAAAAGCAGGTGAGAGGTGCTAGGAGTCCAGCTGTCTGCGGGGTTTAGAGGGAAAGGAATAAAACCAGTGGAGGTAATTGCTGAAATCCTTTTGCAGCTGGCAGGGGACCTCGGTGTCTGCTGTGCTGGGAAAGCCACGCTCTGGTCTCGGGTACCTGCTCTCCTACCTGCTCCTGGCTGCGGGGATTAAAGTGTACCAGAGGCAAGGGGATGGGGAAACCTCGTTCCCTAAGCTAGTCTCACTGATTGTTGGGGGTTTTATTCTTTAATAGGGATATTGCTGAAAGAGGAGGGGAGAGAAAACTCTTAATGTTTGATACTCAGCATCAGCAGGGATTTTTTTTTTTCTTGAATCTTTTTCCATCCCTGTTCTCCCCCCACTCCTTTTTTTTTTTCCTTCTGTTTGTCCCTTGCTGTCACAGTGAAATGAGAAGGGAAGAAAAGGGCAGAGAAAGGACAATGAAAAGCAAAATATTTCCAGCCTCCATTTGTGGTGGTTGTAGTTTTGGGTTTTTCTTTTTTATCGTAGCAATGAATCTGAAAGATTAAGGGCAACTTTAAAGACTGTTTAATAAAGGGGCCTTAATCAGCTGCTCTTCTGATGTTCCTCCCCCGGTTGAATTAATGGGGAATTTGGGGCATCGAATGGACCTTTTAGTTTGTTGTGGTTTTTATGATTAAAAAAATAATGCAGTGATGAAAATGGGTTAAAAACAGTGCAGCGTTGCACCGAGCACCTTTCTGCATTGGATTTGAACGCCCCACGGGGTGGGACATGACCCCGGCTGGGATGGGTCTGGCGGTGGGAGCCCCCGTGCTGCGGGTACCGGGGAGCGGGTGCTGCTCCCAGCCCACGCCTGCTGCCGAGCGAGCTGCGGGAGGAGAGTTGGGAAAAGCGTCGGGGAAAGTAGGGCAGCGTCTGGCGAGGGGCCTGCGGAGAGGCTGGCAGCAGCGGCAGGGAGCATCCTGCCAGCCTGCATCGCCTGCCCTCCTTCCCAGCCCTCCTGCCCTGGGTTTGGTCACAGAACTGCCACCCAGGGCCACCAAACCTTGCGAGCTGCCTTTAGAGGGCACGGCTGGCTTGTCCTCCCTCTGTGTTTGGCATCTGGATGCTCAGAGGGTGAAACCTGCTCCACTCTGGCTCGTGGTCCCCATGGGATGTGCGTGTCCGGGGAGGGATGCTCGGGGCAGTCGAGCATCCTCCTCTTCCCAAGGAGCACCGGGCGGTTCTCAGCCCCCGTTGCCTCCACTTTAAAGCTGCTTTTTGTGCCCAAAGAGCCAAGGCGGTCGCCTCCACATTTGCACGTTGAGGGGAGGAAAAAAAAAAAAAAACACCAAAACCCAAACCCGTTGCAAAACAGCTGCCTGAAAATTGCACTCTCAAGGGGAACGCTGGGGAATTTACATTTTTAAATATGTATGTAATTTGGGCGAAGGGGAGATGGCTTTCTGTCTGCGAAACCGGCAACTTTCTTTCTCACAGAGTTAGCATTTTAAAACTGCGTTGCTCATTTGAACAGGCTTTTTTTTTTCCTCCAGAGAGAGATTGCATCTTGCACTTGATTTACTGCAGTTTGAATGATAATTAATAATTCCTCGGACTTTCTGGCATTAACCGGGGCAACAAGTCCCTGTTTGTTCCTTGTTTTCTTTTTCCCTTCTCTGTTTTCTTGTTGAAATTATTATTCTTTTCACAGCAGAAACACGGTACACGCCGTACATGTGAATAAACAGCACATTACCGCATTATCCGCTGCTGGCTTTTTCTTTCATGAGCCAAAGCAAATAAATAAAAGTTCATATAATTATTATATCCATTAAAAATAACACCGTAGCTCAGTAAACAGAACAAACTATGTAAAAGCACTGCGACAATGGAATTAAAATAGCACAAAGCAAAGTGTCCGTGCCCATAACAAGAACCAGCGCGAGATGAAATTGGGAGATAGTTTTCAAACAGAACTGCTTCCCTGAAGGAGATGTATAAAACAGCACAAAAGCAGCGAGCACAATAGAGTGTAACGGGGATTTGCTACATAATTCCTCCTCCTTTTCTCTTTCTTTCTTTCTTTTTTTTTAATTCATTCTCTTTTCCGTGGGTATTTATGGGGATCTGCTCTGTTAAAACCAGAAATAAGGAACAATTTACTCCGATCTGCCCGCGCCGTGTTATAAATCTATATAATGAAAAATGAAGAGGTTCAGTACCATAAGGGATCTCAGCTGTTTACACTTCTCAGGAGGCTTCGCCTTTGATTATCATAATCATAAAGATAAACAAAAGAGTAGTGGCTCCATAAATACTCCGGCGTAATACATAATCAACGAGATAAATCTCTCTCGCTCCTCCGAACTCCCAGGAAGGGAAGTTGCTGCCAGAGCCTGGGTGTTGCTGCCTGACCTGGGCATTTAGAGAAAGAGATATAGATATATTTTTTTTTTCCCTATATTTTTTTTGTGGGGTGGTAGGTGAAGGGGTTTTTGATAAATAAGACCGTTGCATGCAAAAACACCCTTGGTGCCACCCGGCTCCTTCTTCCCACCCTTTTCTCAGCACAGACTTTGCTTTCTGGTATTTTCCCCCTCCCTGGCCAGTCCCGGACAGGCTGGCTGCAGGCTTCTCATGTGGCTGGGAGAGGAATCTGCTTATTTTTTTTTCCAAGGGTGTAATTAGGGCTGGCTGGGCGCACCCCCTTATTACCCACGCTGGGGAGGAATGCTCTCTAATTATAATGCGTGCCTGGTGCCGGGCGGGGGGGATCTGCTAACCCGGCTGGATGCCACCGTGAAATTCTGTCCTGGTGTCTGTCTGTCCCTGGTGTCCCCTGTCCCAGGCTGGGTGGGCTCCAGGAGGAGCTGGAGGTGATGGGATGGAGGGACGGGGATGGCTTGTGGCTGGGTTTCGCCCAGGGGGATGATGCCAAGTTTGGCAGGAAGGGATGCAAAGGGACCGTAAAACTCTTGGGAAAGGGCAATCGATGGAGGAAAATGAGAGAGTTTGTCAAGCAGAGACTCTTTGGGGAAAAGCTTAAGTGTTCCCAAATTTATTTGTTAATAAAAGAGTGGTGAGGATGTTGTGTCGCATAGAGGGGGACAAGGGGGTCTGCAGCCTGCGGTGCCACGGGAGCAGCGTGTCTCTCTGTCTGTGCTGCTCCATACGGGGGGGTGGCTTTCCCCAAACTCAGCCCGTGCAACCAGGCTTGCAGGTGCTTTCCCAGCTGGTGGGAGCAGGGGGACAGAGAAGACGACCCTATAAATGCATGACCCCAAGGTGGAGCAACACCTTTTGTGGACCCCAGCACACCGCTGGTAGCGAGGGTTGAACAGGGCAACGTGTTGAGTGCTGCGTTTTTGTGGTCCAGCCTTCGCTGAGTTACCGTGGCATGTGCTTGGAGGAGGTGTCAGATGCCACGGGGATGGGCACGTCGATGGCTGGACATCCCTGTGGCTTTTTGACCTCAAAATCCAACCTTGCTCCATGCTGGAGATGAGATGCCAGGTACCAGTGTTTCTCCTTGCTACCCCTGAAGGCTCCATGCTTGGTTTTTTGGCCTCTGCGGGCAGCTTGGGTCTGTCCCATCCCGTCCCCTACGGAGGGAGAGGTTAATGAGCCCCACGCTGAGTTAATGAGGCTGGGGGGTTACGTCAGCCGGCTGCAGCCCTCGGGACAGCAGTGCTGAGGGCCTGTTACATCCCCTGCATCTCTCTTTCATCAGCGCTGCCCAGCTTGTGCCTGAACTTGGTTTGAACAATTTGGAGGGTTTCGGAGGCACGAGATTTTGGGGGCTCTGTGCAAGGAGGCAGCAGGGGGAGAGCTGGAGGGGGGAAGCTTCCCTCGGTGCAAGTGGCTTCAAACCTTCCAAGCCCATCCTCAATGCCACCCTTTGTTTTGGGTTGTCCTCCTTTCTCCCTGCTTTGCCTCTGATGGGACATGTCCCCAGAGAAGGGGCAGTTGGGGCATGGCTTTGCACGGCGCCGCTTGGCCTCGTGGAGATTTCGCCTTTGAAGATGCAATGGGGCTTCATGTTGGGGTGCTTCGTGTTGGGGGATCACACCGGTGTGCGGGAGGCGGAATTTGTGTGACGGGGAGCAGAGCAGGGAGGCGGAGGGAATGCTCGGGGAAGAGAGGAGGATGTTTTTGGGGAGAGAGGATGCTCAGGGTGCTTTCAGGAGGAAAAGCTGGACCCGAAATTATCCCAGGAGGACACTTTGAGATGAGAAGCCCCTGGGAACGGGGCAGACCTAGACCAGTGATGCCAACTCCCCCTGAGCTCAAGGATGGACTGAAATGTGGTGGCATGAGGACTGCATCCTGTGTGGTGACCCTCGCTCGGGTGGGGATGCCTTTGCATCCCTCTGGGGCTTGCAGCCAGAATGTCCTCAGTCCGGCAGGCATTGTGGTATGGGACTAAGCCATGCCATGGCTCCGGCATTGCAATCTGCTGGAGCTTAAATGGCAACAGGACTAATCCCTAAATGAGTCTGTCCATACATTACCCCCGGAGGCAATAGGTGGGGGGGAGAGCCTCCCTCCAGCCTTTCAGACACCTCCTTGATCCAAGCTGGTGGCCAGAGCATCCCTGCCAGCTCAGGCTCTGGAGCTGGAGCCGTCCCCCTCCCCACCGGAGGATTGGGAAGGCAGGCAGCTCTCCTCCTCCCATGCTGGAGATAAACTGTCATATTTTTTTTTCATTTCTACAGGAAGATTTCTACCTGCCCGACAAGCGGGCATGGGTTTAACCATTGCCTCTCTGGCCTTCGCACAACGCTGAGACAGGCGTGAGTGGGGGGAGATGGAGAGAGAAGGGGTTAAGTGCCCACCACCACTGAGATTTAGCCGGAGAGACCCCGGCATCCCTGCTTCGTCCCTACATCTCATTCCTGCCTGCCTGGTGCAGCCAGGAGGGATGCAGAGGAGGGGTGCGTGGCCGTGGGTGATGGGCACCTAACGCTGCTGTAATCTCACAAATATTTGGAGGGATAACAGTGGCAAGAGGGAGGATTTTAGCGCTTTCCTGCGGAGGTTTGCTCGGCCGTTGCTGTAAGGGGAATTGCTTTCTGGGCTGGTCGTCCCTTGTGCTGTGTGTTTGGGATGGTGGAGGGGGGGTTAATGCTCGACCCCGGCTGCAGTGCTGCTCCCCGTGCAGGCTGGTTGGTTGGGGGTCATCGGTCTTCACCCAAGTTGCAAACGCTGGCTGCGAACATCTGCAGGTCATCCCCCGGGGAACAGATGCTGCGGATAATCCAGCTCAACCCCATCAGATTAAAATGTGTGATGAGGGACGGGGGAGAGGAGGCTGGAGAGGAAAGAAGTCTGTGCCTATTCCCCTCCTCCCTTTTCCATCTTGCTGCTCCCACCACGCTCATCCTCAGGGCTTCAGGGTTTGGTCCCGTGGGTCGAGCCTGGAGCTGCCCTCTCCTCCCCCAAACACAGAGCTCCAGCCTGTCCCGTAGCACCCGACCACGTGCCCCGAGTAGTGGGAGACTGTGGGATGGCGACAGCCTGGGACTTCCAAAAAAACCACCCCAAAAGCGAGCTGGGAAGCAGGCACCCACCTCCGGCTGGAAGGAGGGAAGCCGGCAGATGGGAACCCCCTGTAGACGTCTGCCAGGGAGATGATGATTGCAGTCAGCGTAGCGCGCTCTCAAATATTTATTAGTGTGTCGCTGCTGGGAGTTTTATGGCTTGTCTGATTGCAGCGCTGGAAATCCCGGCTGCGCGGGGCTCCGTCCCTGCCTTCGCGTGCTGGAGCGTCTCTCTCACGTGTGCTGCTCCTGTGATCTCCGGGCCAGGTTGTCACCTCGGGTGGGATCAGAGCAGTGTTGGGCAAAGCAGAAGCGGTCTCTGTGCACGCGTGGGTCAAAGCATCTGTTCCCAAGGGCGATGCTCACGGCCAGCTCCTTGCAAGCACCCGTGCAAACCTTCCTGCTGACAGGGTCTTCACTGGTGTTGAAGCCATCTGAATGTCCCAGGGGACACCTGGGACCTGAGGTTGGCTGGAGAAGCCAGAGTAACCTCAAGGCCGTCCCAGGGGGAGGTTGACCTAGCAGAGAATATCCTCTCCCACCTTCATGGGGCCATTCATCAATGCCCTTGTTATGCTGGAGCAGACCAAAGCCTTTCCCCAGCCCCTCCATCCTCTGCTCTTTCAATCCTGGTGCTGGCAGCACCCCGTCCTGGCTGTGCCGGAGCCATTTGCCCTCCATCCTATGGAGGAAGGACCACGTGGAGATGATCATGTTGCACAACCAAGAAGGTGCTTTTATTTTTTTGCATTTTGCAGTTGCTGCAGAATAGTCAGGGCAGCCGGCAGCAGCCGTCGCTCATCCTCACAGCCCGTGCTTTCCCCCCACCGACTGCACGTGGATTTTTTGGAGGCCCCCCCATGAGTGTTAGCAGAGTGAGAGGGCTCCCATGCAGCGGGTGGCCGGGCATCAGGAGAGAGGATGAAAGGCTGGGATGATGCCTTATGATAAATGTGCCCAGCATGGTTCTCCTCCCTTTTCTCATCCCAAGTCCCCGTTGTTCCTCTGCCTTAAGCGTGTTTAAATACCAGCGGCCTTATCGTGCTGGAGCCAAACGCCCTGCCCAGCTGCAAATGGTTTTTTTCGGCCATGTAAGGCTGGTTTCTTGATGAAGAAGCCAGCCTCCCCCTTGCTCTGCTCCCGTCCATGAGTGAGCAGGAGCCTGGGGTAGCTGTGGGGTTGGGGCTCTGCGGCACGGCCCCGGTTACGAGTGCGCAACGAGAAACCCCATCATCTTTTTCCCTGTCTCCTGTTACAGCTGCTTTTTTGGCCCCAGATCTCTCTTGGCCAGAAATAAAAGATCTCTCGGCTGTGGTGAGTTTGCAGGATTTAAACTTCCCTAGCTTTAAAGGTTTGGGTTTGCTGGGTTCAAACCTTAAACCAAGCAGGTTTTTATAGCCACTGAAAGCAGATGCTGGGGCTGGGGAGATCATCCTATTCCACTACCCTCTCCCCCAAACTCACTGTGCCCCCTTGGAGAAGAAACCTGAAGCGTTGAGCTTGAGACCCCCAGCACGGATTTGGGCAGATCCCCTCTTGGGCCAGGGGGCTGGGTGGGACCCATCGGTGGGGGGGTCGATGGATTTTTGGTACCTCTGGCAGTGTTTCAGCCCCGAACCATGTGCTGGGGGACCAAGGTGGCTCCCACCACAGCGCAGAGCATCGCCCATCCTGCTGCAGATGGTCATGGGTGAGTCACAGATCTGCTATATTCATGCCCGTCGGGCCGTGCCTCATCCCATCCCTGCTCCCAGATCCTCTCGAATGACTTAAAGTCTCGTTTAGCATCACCAAAGTGGTGGTGGGGTGGGAGAAAAACGTGTCTTTGGTGTTGGCTGCTGGAGGGGGGACCTCTCCTTGCCTGTGGTTTTGGGTCAGGGGACATGAGTGCTTCGGGGTGTCACCTTGCCAGAGGCAAGCCCCAAAGGGGAAGGTCTCCTTCCAAAAATTGGCTTCTTTGGGGACGTTGGGTCTTTGTGGGTCACCCTTTGGGTGCCAGGTGGGCTGCAGGACTCCTCGCCTGCGTCCTGGAGTGTTACACCTGGCCTGGGGAGAAAACAAAAAAATTAAGAAGAAAGAAAAGGAAAAAGCAACAGATGTGGAAGAAAAACTTAATGGGGAGCTTCAGGGCTGCGTTATGGCCAGGGATGATGGATCTTGGAGTAGCTGTCATCTCTGCCACCATCGTTTCAGAGAGGCTTTCGCACGAGCCCGTGAGTGAAGTTTTGTTGGCTGCCTCCGTTGCCAGCTGGATTATCTCCTGCCAGCCCCCTTTGCCAGGGAACGTGGGTTTGTGGCATCGAAGCAGTTTAAATAATAAAAAAAAAAAAAAAAGCCAACAAAACAACAACTCAGTGGATGCAAAATTGAATAGTAAATTAAAAAAGAAAATAAAACCATTATATTTGCTGCCGTGATACAGGTAAGAGGCTGCTCAGTAGGAGAGGGGAGCAGGACCAGTGGCCTGGTGCTGGCACGGGGAGAAGTGTGGGACTGTTCATGGTCGGGGGCTCGCACCTCCTCGTCACCCCCGTCCCCTGCCCGCGGCGAGGCGCTGGGAAAATTACAGCCCTGCAAATGAGATGGGGAGAGGAAATGGCCGGCGGTGGAGAGGTGGGGAAGAGCCAGCCAGAGAGAAAGGGAGAAATTAGCCCGGAGTTTAATTCATTGTTTCCAAAAGAGCAGTTAATGGATTATGACAAATGTCCTGCCGCTCTCCCTCAGCGCTGTGTTAAATGGAAATGGAAAGTCAATTTTCCTAAATGGATTTTAAACGACTGACCTCGTGTGTAGGTTTTTTTTTTTTCCCCCTCACTGATTTTTGCTTGGGAGGCAGCCTGGTCATCTTGTTTTCTTGACGCATCTGATTATTTTTTTTCTTCTTTTTCTTCTTCCCCTTCTCCTCCCATCTCGGGATGCTGGGATCCTCTCCGTGCAGCGATGCTCCTTGCCAAGGGTGACGAAGGGAGTGGGCTCCTCGCTTCCTTGCCAGCTCTGGAGATGTTATCACGGGGCTGGGGATATTTACTGTGTGCCTGCACGCTTGCAGTTCCTGGAGTTGAGAATCACAGCTCTCGCTGGGGGAAGAGAGGAGGAGGAAAAGCTCGTAATTCTTTTAGGTGTTAAAAAAAGCCTTGTGATGTGACCTGACTGCTAGCGAGGTGCCCGGAAACAACAGGTTAAGCATCCCAGTGCTTGTGGGTGTTTTGTCGGTCCTGTGACGTTTGGGTTTGATCTTCATGGGCAAAATGGCTGGAAACAGGTTTCCTACGCTGGATGCTGCAGGTGGTCCTCGCCGTCGGTCACAGCATCTTCTCAAGACCTTTCTTGGCCCGGCCTGAGCAGACGTGACCTCTTTTTTTCTGGTTATATTTTTGCCTTTAGATTGTTTTTGAAAGCAAAGAAGCAGGAGGATGGAGATCCCCAGGGCGCTGAGCCCCTCTGGTTTCTGGGGTGGGGTAGTGTGAATCCCGATTGCGTTTGTGGGTGATGTTCTTTGGAGGTGAATCCCTGGGCTGGTCCCCTGGGGCTGCGCTGGCAGGGGCTGCCGGTGCCCCCCACCGTCATGTGATCCCAAAAACTGCTCCACCAAAGAGCAGGATGTGCCGGGGTGTGGTCAGCATTCCCAGCACAAGCCCTGCCAGCGTTTTGCTCTGGGGACACCAGTGCCTCCAGAGCCTCTCTGTGTCCCCATCGCCATCCCTGGGCTTGGGTTTGGTTTGCTTTTTCCCTCGTGGTGTCCTCTAGTGAGATCACCCAGGCTTTGGGGTCAGCCAGGGCTCGGGGTATGGATGGGGGGGCTGGTGCCCAAGTGAAACCAGGGTGCACCCTGCAGCAGCAGCTCTCCAGCTAGCAGAGATTTGCTTTTTTTGGGGAGCCTCCAGCCCTCTTTTGCTTTTCCGAGCGTCCTCAGCAAAGGCTGTTGGTGACACTACCGCACGCTGGGCAGCCCTGGGAAGGAGAGGGAGGGATGAAGTGGTGTAGGTAGGAGTTGTGTCCCTGCTGGGACGGGGCTAAGGGCACATCCCAACCCTCTCGCTCCCCTGGCAGGGCTGGAGTACAGCGACGTGCTGCCCGACTCCTTCCCCTCGGCCCCGGCGGAGACCCTCCCTCACTTTCTGCTGGAGCCGCAGGACGCCTACATCGTGAAGAACAAGCCTGTGGAGCTCGTCTGCCGTGCCAACCCCGCCACCCAGATCTACTTCAAGTGCAACGGCGAGTGGGTCAACCAGAACGACCACGTCACCAAGGAGAGCCTGGACGAGGTCACCGGTGAGCAAACCCACCTCGGCATCCCCCCGCCTGCCCTTCCCCTCTCTTCTTCCCAGGCGCTTCTGCCCTTTGCTCTCTTGCACACCCACGCTGGAGATGGTTCTCCTCCAGGTAGACCAATGGGTCTCTTGCATTCATTTTTATCATTCCCAGGTGACTGCAAACTCATTAGGGCGCTTTTGTATGTTGTCCACCTCCTTGGCCCATGCACAGCTTGTCTCTCTCTCCATATCATCGGTGAATTTTAGTAGAGGAGCTGCCCCTTTCCAGACCCCTGATGAAGGCATGATGATGGCATGGGTCACCATACCCCATAGGAGCTTGGGGAAGTCAGCCTGCATGCTGGCGCGCTCACCCCTTTGCAGGATTTGGGGTTGTTAAATGGGATTTGAAAGGCAGCGGGTTTAAAACTGATTAAAGAAAGGAAACACCTTCCTACAAAACGCCTAATCAACACGTCAGAGTCATTGCCAGGAGGGGTGGCAAAGGCTGGCAGCTTGCTCTGGTTCGCAAAGGGATTAGACGCTTAATGGGAAATGAGAACATTTGCAGGTAGGATTTGAAAAGCCTTTTAATGGCAGATGAGCTCTTCCCTGCCTCGGAGGACAAGTCAGCCGCTGGCTGCCTGAGATGGGCGGGAGAGAAGGTGGTTTAGGCATTTTATGGGGTGTCTTATTCCGTGGGATTGGGCACCATGGAGCTGCTTGCCCCCTGCTTGGAACATCCCAGCATGAGAACAAGGCGTGGGGGTTGGATATGTCGTGTAATCATGTAGATTTGTTAAAATTGGGATGCTTTAGCTCGGCTCCCATCTTTTCTGCACCAGTTTTGGTACCTGTGGCTTGACTGGGGGGGAGGAAAACGCTCACGTTTCCCATGTAAGATCTGTTCTCTGCACATCCCCGAGCGTGAGGCATCCCTCATCTCCGGAGGGCTTTGAACAAAGGCGGCCTTTTGAACTGCTGCGACGTTGGCCCCAGAAGGCAGGCTCAAGCTTCGCCAGGGGAGGTTCAGTTTGGACATTAGGAAGCATTTCTTCTCAGCGAGGGTCATTAGCCATTGGAAGGGGCTGCCCAGGGAGGTGGTGGAGTCACCATCTCTGGAGGGGTTCAAGAAAAGGCTGGACATGGCACTTAGTGCCATGGTCTAGTTGCCATGGTGGTGTCAGGGCAATGGTTGGACTCAATGACCCCAGAGGGCTCTTCCAACTTCATTGATTCTGTGAGAGATGTTGCCAGCCTGGAGGAGCACGAGTATTTGTACAGAATCTCCTCTTGTCCCTATGGGATCATTTCTTTCCACCTCTTGGATGAACACCCCTTCCCGAAAAACCTGCCTCACGCAACTCTTGAGCAAAACAGGCTGGAGAAAACATAGTGGGAAGGGAACAGAAAGTCCCTGCAGCACGAGCTTACCCTGTTTTAGGGGGGACTCATTTGCTTTGGGCCAGCATCTCCCTCCCAGATCCTGGTCTGCTGATGCAGAACACGTGCCAGCAATTTGGGGAGGAAACGATGCACATCATCTTCAGCCAGGCTAAGAAAGATGGGATTGCTGCTATCAGCAAACCAACCTGACGGTACCTTCGGTGCGGAGGTGATGCCGTGCATGTCAAACCCTGCTGGCGTGGGCATGTCTGCCCAAGAAAAAGGGAACTGGAACCAAAAGGGTTTGTTGTGCTAAAAAAAAAATAAAATCTGCATTTGCAGTGCCTGCTGTTGGTAGGGAAAGGTGCCAGGAAGGGCACGGGGGAGAGGTGGCCACGAGGCGATGGGTTCACGCTTAAAAAGCTGTGAACACCTAACCGTATCCTCGGTTAAAAGTTGGGAAGAAGGGACCTTTAAAAAAAAAAAAAGGCAATTTTTAAGATGACGTGTCTTGAATGAGCTGGGCTCGGTAATGCTCTGCGTCTGATCCAAAACATTTCATGCAGAAGACAGCAAAAATAGGCCAAGTCAGAGAGGATCATTCAGCCAGACGAGAGGGGACGGTGGGTAAGGGCGGCTGTGCCCATAAGCCCTTTCAGTAGCCCCTCCTGTGAGCCCTAAGCTCAGCCTATGGTTTTGGATAGGCTTTGCTTTCGGGGGTGTGATGGAGGTAGCAGGGGGTTTGCAGGATGCTCCCCACCTTTCCAGGGCTGCTCAGCCCACCCCATCGAGCCTTTCTGGAGAGACGAGATGGTTTTGAGCCATCTCTCTCCCGGGTCCTTCTAAAAGCCCTAATTTTTCCAAAAGTACTTGGCCTAAATGCCTTTTTTTTTTCTTTCTCCCCCTTAATAGTGGTGAAATAAATTGTGTTTCCTCGGTGCGCGTTTGTCAGCTATTCCGCAGGAAGGTGGCGGAGAGACGGTAATTGCTCCTCGCAGCGCTGGGAGCGAGCTAACAAAATTACAGCCGGGGAGGGCGCAGCTCTCTATCGCCGTGAACTTGAGACCTTCTTATAAATAGAAACTGCAAAAAGAGGAAAAAAAAAAAAAAAAAAAAGGGGCGGGTATTGCTGAAAAGTCAGGCCTGAGTCCCTCCTGCCCTTGGCGATGGCCACGCCGTGAGGGGTTGATGCTTCACGTGAGCCTCAGCAGGATGCGGGCCAGGGGACTGTGTCCCGCACGTGGCGGTGCCACCTTTGTCATCGCGCCCCTGCCACGACTGGGGTGTCCTGGGAGACTTCATGGGGGTGTTAGGGGGTTGATGGAGGCGTGTAGCCCTTGTTGGGGTCATTGGGCATGGAATGCTGTCGTTGTTGGATGGTTTCGCAGAATCACAGACTGGTTAGGGTTGGAAGGGACCTCTGGAGATCATCTAGTCCAAGCCCCTGCCAAAGCAGGGTCACCCAGAGCTTGTTGCACAGGGTTGTGTCCAGGTGGGTTTTGAATATCTCCAGAGAAGGAGACTCCAGCCCTCCCTGGGCAGCCTGTTCCAGTGCTCCGTTACCCTCAAAGTAAAGAAGTTCCTCCTCATACTCAGATGGAACTTCCCATGTTTGAGCTTGTGCCCATTGCCCCTTGTCCTGTCGCTGGGCACCACTGAGAAGAGTCTGGCCCCCTCCTCTTGACACCCACCCCTAAGCTATTTGTAAGTGTTGATAAGATCCCCCCTCTGTCTGCTCTTCTCCAGGCTAAACAGACCCAGCTCTCTCAGCCTCTCCTCATAAGAGAGGTGCTCCAGCCCTCTGATTATCTTTGTAGCCCTTCACTGGACTCTCTCCAGTAATTCCTTGTCTTTCTTGAACTTAAGAGGTTTTATTTGTCTTGGTACATTTGTGTTTAAAGGGCAGCTGGCAGAGGTGTTTTTTTTCCTGCAGCAAAGCCTTATTGGGGAGGTGTCCTTCAAACCTGGCGGGTGGGAAGGGGTCTGGGCAGGGATGGGGATGTCAGTGCCAGGGGAGAGGGCTGGTGGAGGAGGGTGGTGCCTCTTGAAATGGTCGAGAGGTCCTGGTCCTGCCCAGCCAGACTGTGGGGGGTGGGGTGGGGGGAAAGACAAGACTCTTCTACATGGGCCATTGCCCTGGCTTCATCTCCAAGGTCACCCTCCGGAGGGAACAGTCTCCGTGATTTGCCGAGATGCCAAACCCAGATGCCTCCAACCCGCTGCCTCTGTCCTCAAGCTTTGTGCAGCCACCAGCCCTCTTGGGTGCTGCCTCAGTTTCCCTCCTCCCCGGTACTCATGCCGAGCTGATGCCATCCCTCTGTCCCTTTCCAGGGATGCTGGTGCGGGAGGTGCAGATTGAGGTGTCCCGGCAGCAGGTGGAGGAACTCTTCGGCTTAGAAGATTACTGGTGCCAGTGCGTGGCCTGGAGCTCCGCGGGCACCACGAAGAGCCGCCGGGCGTACGTCCGCATAGCGTGTAAGTGCCCAGTACGCGTCGTGCTTGCTCAGGCGTGACCCCTCCGGCAGTGCTCCCTGCCCGTCTGCAAGGGCTGCGTGCACCTCCCTGCACAGCTTTGGTTCCCCGTCTGCTGATGTAGTGTAAATGAATCCTTCTCCCACCTTCTTTTCCACTTTGGGGGCTCCAAAAGGTTTCCAAGAGGGTACAACCCACTGGTTTAGAGATTGTTTGCAAAGCCTGAGGTGGGACCCTGGATCCCGGGCTGAAGCAGCAGTGGTGTCAAGCCGGGTGTGTGCTGCTTCTAGGACCCCCGAGACATGGTGGGTGCAGCTCTGTGGGGTTGGCCACGTCCAAAAGTCAGCTCCTTGTTGGAAGCAGCCCTTTTTGATCAGTTGGAGGTGACCCATCCTTGCTGGATGGCCCATCCCAGCTCTAGCTTTGCTCCTGGGCCAGAATGGCACTGGCTGGGTTAACACCGCATTGCCCATCAGCGTGCTCAGCTCTTCATGATCGTTAACCACCCAACGGCTCGCACCTTGTGTGCTTTGCCTGAATCAGCGGCTCCATGTCCCTGGAGTCCCTGCTGGCGTGTGTCACTTCTCTAAGCTGCTGCTTGTGGGTGTTGGCCTCGTTAAGGGCGAGTTAATCGGGCTGTTACCCGGCTGAATTTGCTCTCTTAGCAAACGGGATGGCAAAGCTGTAGGAGAACGGCCGGGCTTCCCTCCTCGTAAACACGTTTTGCTGTTAGCAGGCTAATAACCCACCACGTTTCACCAGCACCCTCCATTCTGGGTATCAGCTGTGCTGCTGAAGGATTTGGTCTGAGCAGGGGAAAACAAGGGACGGGGCTGGCTACTGAGGGAGCCCTTTTGGCCAGCCCCAGCCAAGGGTTTGGTGTCTGGAGGAGATGAAGGGAGGGAGCGCAGCTGCAGAGGGCTGGGTGCTCTTGCAGTGGATTGCAGCTCCATCTAGTGATGTTCCTGCTCCTTTCAAGGCTGCAGAGAGGGACCCTGCCATGTCCCCCGCATCTCCCACATCCCTGGGGGCTCTGCTGGGCTTCTCCCATCTCCCCCTTCCCCAGAGTGCTGGCCAGCCCCTTGCTGGGCGAGCCTGGCTTTTCAGCAGGAGCCATTCCCCAGTTTGGCACTGGAGCACGATGGATGGGTTTCCAGCAAGCCCGGGAACGTGGCTCAGCCAGGACCAAGCCAAGCAACAAGCCCCCGTAGCCCTGAAATGTGGAGATTTGCTTCAGCACCGATGTGGGAGTCAAGCTGTTGGGCAAATCTCGTTTCTTCCCCCTTCAACAAAGCAGGGTCCTGGTGCGGAGTCCAGAGGGGGAGAGAGACGAGAGGGTTGAAGAAACAGGGGTTAAGCTGAGGTTTAGCCCCAAAAGGAAGAGGCAGGAGGGGGTATAAGCTTGCAAGCGCATGAAGGAGGAAAGGCATCGTCCTCGAGCACCACGTGCTGTCCCAAATCCCTCCTGGAGAAGATGCTGCTTTGGCTCCTTCTTCCCAGGACATGCTTTGCTCTAGCTGTGCCATGCCAGAGGGGTTTCCCTGCTCGTGGGCTCCTGGGGCGGAGGCGATGCTCTCTCCCACCAAGGTTTTGCAGGTCACCCTGTTTCTGCGGTGGGCTGGTAACCCTTGGGTTTTCCTTTCCCTCCCAGACCTCCGGAAGAACTTTGACCAGGAGCCGCTGGGCAAGGAGGTCCCGCTGGAGCATGAGGTGCTGCTGCAGTGCCGCCCGCCCGAGGGGGTGCCGCAGGCCGAGGTGAGCAGCTCCGCAGCCCCAAGACGTGCCCGGTGGGCTGTCCCCTCCTGTCCCGGGGGAGACACGGGGCACGTCCTTGCAGATGGCTTGCGGCCGTGATGGATGGCCTCGTGCCGAGAGCGTCAGCTTTCATTATTCAGCAGAATTGCTCATTTTGGGCAGTGGATCTGTTACTCTGACATCTAATAACACACGTAACCTCAGCACCTGCTCAGCCCACCTCTCCCACGCTTCCTGATGTGCTGTTAAGAGGGAAAGTCTAACAAGGAGGCACCCAATGACTTGTCTGAAGGAGGGCAGTCACAAGTGAGAGCCAAGGAGCTGTGAATTGGTGGTAACCAACCATGTCCCATCCTTGGCCAAAACAGCAGTAGCGTGTCCCGGTCAGGCCTGGTTTGGCCCAGCTTTTGAGGAGAAATAAATACAGTCAGAGGCAAGGTTGGCCAGTCAGTGGTTGTGGTGCTGAGGATATCAGTGGTCTCGGTGGTGAAGATGGGGAGGGCTTTGGGGCAGGTCATAGGCTGGTCCAAGGGGTTTTGCTCTGTGTCAGGGCTGGTGACTTCAGCCCCTGCAACCTGATGTTTCTCCTTGCTCATGCCTGCACCCACGCTTGGTGATAGTATTAACTCACGCCCTTCCCAAACAGCCTAGTTAAGCAGCCGTGGCCTAGCTTAGCTTTGGGGCCCTTGGAGACCCTCGTGGTGGGGAGCACGTGGGATGGGCATTTCCACCGAAACCTGTGACGTGCTTTCCCTGGCTGAGTGTTTGGTTCTTGTTCAGCTTAATCCCCGTCCTTACCCCATCCCTTCCTTTGCATTGCCAGGTGGAGTGGCTGAGGAACGAGGATGTCATCGATCCCACCCAGGACACCAACTTCCTGATCACCATCGATCACAACCTCATCATCAAGCAGGCCCGGCTCTTGGACACTGCTAATTACACCTGCATGGCCAAGAACATCGTGGCCAAACGCCGGAGCACCACGGCTGCTGTCATCGTCTATGGTACCAGCCCTTGCTCTTGGGGAGGGGGCCTTTGCTGCCAGCCACATCTCCAAGCCAAGGGGAAATACGGGCACTTTCTGGGAGGGGTGGGAATGAACCCCACCAGGGCATTGCATTAAATTAGATAATAGCCAGTGTCTGCAAAACAGGTACCTCAGCCAGCTTGGAGAGGTTATTAGGCGAAGGTACTTGCAAGCCTTGTCAGTTGGGTATGAAGGTGGGTGAAGGTTGGACCCAGCCAGGTTGCTTTGACTCTCAAAGCAGCTGAAAAGCTGCATTTGGCTGAGCTTTGCTCTGAAGCCCAAGATCTGCTGTGGCCAGATGCAAAAATATTTGCAAAGTAGAAAAAGGACCGAAACAGGCTTGAGCATCTTGCGCACGGGGTGCGTGACACGAGAAGGAGTCTTGTGATTTACTTTTCGTGAGGGTGAGCTGTCCCAGGGTGTCGCAGAAGGTGTTAGGACCTGGTGAACCCTAGGCTTAGCCCCAGTCCCTGCTGAAATGGGCTCTGTTGATGTGTTAACGCCGTCCATCTCCTCTTGCAGTGAACGGTGGCTGGTCCACCTGGTCCGAGTGGTCTCCTTGCAACAACCGCTGTGGCCGGGGCTGGCAGAAACGCACCCGGACTTGCACCAACCCCGCGCCGCTGAATGGCGGCTCCTTCTGCGATGGGCAGCCTTTCCAGAAGATCACCTGCACCACCCTCTGCCCAGGTAAGGCGGGTTCAGAAACCTTGCCCGCACTGCCTGTCCTGGTCTAGTGGAAGGTGTCCCTGCCTGTGGCAGGGGGGTTGAAACTAGATGATCTTTAAGGTCCCTTCCAACCCAAACCAGTCTGTGATTCTATGATAATCATAGAATCGTTTTGGTTGGAAGGGACCTTTAAGATCATGGAGTCCAACCGTTAACCTAACCCTGCCAAGCCCACCACTAACCCATGTCCTTAAGCACCACATCTACCCGTCTTTTAAATGCCTTCAGGGATGGTGACTCCAGCTTGCACGGTCCAACTGCACAAGGTCCTCTGAGCCCCTGTCTCCATGGGGAGCACCAGGAGCACAGCTGGACTGTGCAGATGGGATGTCTCCAGCAGCAGAAAGGTGTCTCTGCAGACATCTCCAGCATCTTTCAGCCTGCCAAGACCTGAAAGAGATTTAAGGCCAGGTTGGATGAGGCTTTGAGCAACCTGGTCTAGTGGAAGGTGTCCCTGCCCATGGCAGGGGGGTTGGAACTAGATGGGCTTTAAGGTCCCTTCCAACCCAAACCAATCTGTGATTCTATGAGATGTCTGCAGAGACACAACGTAGCCTCCCCAGGTAGCAGCAGGGCTGGGTTTGCTGGGATGACGCTCCCCGAAGGTCCCTGGAAGCCCTGAGATGGGCACAGGCACCTTTCTGCTGCCGGAGACATCCCGGCGGTGGGGAGCGAGGGGATGCCAAGGGGTGTACTGACCGACGCGCCTGTGTTTGGTGGCCCACAGTGGACGGCGCGTGGACGGAGTGGAGCAAGTGGTCGGCGTGCAGCACGGAGTGCACCCACTGGCGCAGCCGCGAGTGTGCCGCCCCGGCGCCCCGCAACGGCGGCAAGGACTGCGCCGGCGTGCTGCTCGACTCCAAGAACTGCACCGACGGGCTCTGCCTCCAGAGTGAGTGCGCGGGTCGGGGACCGAGGTGGGTTGGGTGATGCTCCAGCGCTTGGCCATGCTGCTGTTGGCCGTGCCTCCAAGTTGGTGGGGCAGCAGCGCCGCTGGCACCTCGTTTTTAAATTGTGGCTTTAAGGAGCTGGGTTTTTTTAACCCTTTCCAAAGGTAGTTCTCACCCATGGAAAGAAGGGTTTGGGGATTTTTGGTGGGGTCTACATGTCCCACCAAGCCTTCTTGGGGTCCCTGCTGAAATGAGGCTGGTTGTGGTTAGTTGGGGGGGTGTTTCTCAGCCCCACCGTGAAACCTCTGACCTGGGTCATTGCTCAGAAGGAGCCCTGGAGCAGCAGCTAGGAAAAAAAACACCCCAATAATAATGATAATAATGGTGCTGCTGCGCTATGTGCGGGCACAGCGAAGGCTGAGCAGCCGCTGCTGCCACCTGCTGCTGCGTGACACCAGTGTCCCCTGTAACAGGAGTGCCCAAAGTCCTGTTAGCTGGGGACGTGTGCCCTGGGGGGATATCCTGGTCACCCCGCTTCTACCTGGCTTTCTGCATGTCCTGGGGAACGATGCTGCTCCCCTGTCCCTCCTTGTGCCCCCCTGGGCTGGCTTCCCCCACCACCACCCCGTTTTGTTTCATCTCATCCCCATCGCACCATTGCCACCTTCACCTTTTGTTTTCTACCTTTTTTTTTTTCCCTGACAGATAAAAGAGCTCTAAGCGAACCCAAAAGCCACCGTAAGTGCTCATTCCATGGCCATTTTGTTTCTTTGCGAGGCATCGCTTTGGTTTTGTTCTGTCCCATCCATGGTAGGGCTCCTCGGCGGCTGGGGCAGGACAGGGTGGGAAGAGGGAGCACCCAAAGCTCCTGTGTACGTTAAATCACGCACCCTGCTTGAAGCTGTAAACACAACCCACTCCCCAAGGCGGGGGGACTTGGGGATGAGGTGACACCTCCCAGAAGTGGCATTGTCCGAACGCAGTTGAGATCGCCAGGCTTAGGACAGGGCTTCACTCCAGCACGAAACCACAGAAACCAAGAGATGGGGCAAGGAGGGAGAGAAGGATGGGCTGAGGGGGCTTTACCATGGTCCACCTGCCCTCTCCATCCCTCTCCTTTCTGGGTGGAGATAGCCAAGATGGACCAGGCGTTTAATGATCAAGAGCCTCGTGGCAGGGGAAGGGAAGATGGGGAAGCTGGGGGGTGTCTGTAGATATGGTGACACCCCATCTTTCTGGATGGGTGCGTAGCTCAGGTACACGTGTATGAGATGCATGGATAGGCGTTTGCTCCTCTGGGTTGTACCTGTTGGGGTGTGAGGGTTGGTAGCTTCGTGAATCTGAGCTGCGCAAACCTCGTGTCTCTGGGCTTCTTGGTGCTCAAGTGAAGTTTGCACGAGTGGTGGCGAGGTGTCCTCCGAAGGTTTGAGGGGTTCACCCCCATCTCAGTCTCTGGCATCGCTCTGACTTCTGGGCTGCTCTTAGGAACCACCCTCCATCCTCCTGCCACAGCCCTTCCAGCAGGCCCAGTACACATCTTCATGCCTGTGTCCTGAGCTAGTGGGTAGGGCTGGGGAGCACTGGTGGGACTTGATGTGCGTTTCTGGTGCTCCTTTTTTCACCTCTGTTTCTTTAATCCCTCCCAGTGCTGGAGGCCACAGGCGATGTGGCCCTGTACGCCGGGCTGGTGGTGGCCATTTTCGTCTTCATCGTGATCCTCATGGCTGTGGGGGTGGTGGTGTACCGGAGGAGGTGCCGGGATTTCGACACGGACATCACAGACTCCTCAGCTGCTCTGACCGGAGGCTTCCACCCTGTCAACTTCAAGACCTCCCGGCACGGTAAGAGCCCAGGCCCAGGCCCAGGCAGAGAGGAGGGCTTTTCATGGGCGTCTCTTCCACTCAAGCAATGCTTCTCCCCTTGTTTACACCACTGTCTTCATCCCACCCATGTTTCCTCCTCCTGCAGACAACCCTCAGCTGCTGCACCCCTCGATGCAGCCGGACCTGACGGCCAGCGCAGGGGTGTACCGTGGCCCCATGTACGCCCTGCAGGACTCCTCCGACAAGATCCCCATGACCAACTCCCCCCTGCTCGACCCCCTCCCCAACCTCAAGATCAAGGTGTACAACTCCTCCACCACCTCCTCCTCGACGGGGCTCCACGACGGGACGGACCTTCTTGGGGGGGTCCCTGCCACCGGCACCTACCCGGGGGACAACACCAGGGATGGCCACTTCGCAAACATGCGGAACAAAGCCCTGGGCTCCCAGCATCTCCTCGGCTTGCCCCGGGAGCACGGCAACAGCGCCAGCGGCACCTTTGGCTACCTGGGGGGAAGGCTCACCATCCCGGGCACCGGTAAGCCCCAGGCTGGGGAGGAGGGCACTTTTGGCGGCTGAATGATCAAGAAGTTGCTCTTGTCCTGGCAGACTTGCCTGCTGTGAGCAGCCCTTTGCTGTCCCAAAGCTGGCTCAGGGGAAGAAGGCAGCAAGCTGTTCCCAAGACAGGCTTCTCGGGCTGGAGGTCACAGCCTCCTGGGACTTTCCTGGCCAGTGCTGCCATCGATGCAGGGCCAGTGCCTTGCAAAAAAGATCCAGCCTGTGGTTTTGCTTCCTAAATGCAGTGGCCTGGCTCCTCCCTGCAAGTGGTGCAGCTGAGGAACATCTGGAGATGTTTCTCCTGGGGCGCTCTGGGCTGCCTGAGCCCGCTGCTGTCCTGGTGCTCGCCGGCCGGGGTGGAGGGGTGGTTTCTCTCTGGTGGTTTCTCCCTCGTTTTGTGACTAATGCCTGTGTGTGCCGTGCTAGGGGTGAGCCTGCTGGTGCCCCACGGGGCCATCCCCCAGGGCAAGTTCTACGAGATGTACCTGGTCCTCAACAAGGCAGAGAGCGCCCTGTAAGTCACGCCGCAACGCCCGTGCTTCTGCTCTTTGTTGGCTGCCGTGAGGCTTTCTTTCCAACCGGTGTCCCCTCTCCCCTCCCCAGCCTGCCCTCCGAAGGCACGCAGACGGTGCTGAGCCCAGCGGTGACCTGCGGACCCACCGGCTTGCTCCTGTGCCGCCCCGTCGTCCTGACCATTCCCCACTGTGCCGACGTCGGCTCCTCGGATTGGATTTACCAGCTGAAAACTCAGTCCCACCAGGGAAACTGGGAGGTAAGGTGGGAACCCAGCCCCTGTAGCCAGAGAAGACCATGAGCATTGTGGGACACAGCCCCTGGGTGCTGGGCTGACCCCCAACCTTGATTCCCTGTAGGAAGTTGTGACCCTGGATGAGGAGACCCTCAACACCCCCTGCTACTGCCAGCTGGAAGCCAAGTCCTGCCACGTTTTGCTAGACCAGCTTGGCACCTACGTCTTTGTGGGAGAGTCCTACTCCAGGTCAGCCATCAAGAGGCTCCAGCTGGCCATCTTTGCCCCCGCCGTTTGCACCTCCCTGGAGTACAGCCTCAAAGTCTACTGCTTGGAGGACACGCCGGATGCTCTGAAGGTAACGTTGCCTTGCGACGCCGGCGCGGTCTGCCCCTGCTTCCCAGAGCTGTTTGTGCCGGCGGCGAGGTGCTGCCTGGTGCCTCTCAGGATGGCCTGGCCCCAGGGAGCAGACAGCCTGATGCAACTGCCTGCAAAGTGACCACAGCAGTGAAATGAGAAGTGTGTTTACTGCTTTCCCCGTCCTTCCTCACCTTCTCTGAAGGAAATAATGAGGGTGTTGCTTAGCTCCCATTCTGCAGACATGACACAAGAGGTTTTGCTGCTGCTGGGTGGGTTTTCTCTCTCCTACGCAAAACCAACCACTTGCTGCTGTGATTTGCCTCAGGTTTTCTATAGATCCTGTTATTCCTGCGTGGAGACGTGTCCCTCCCCTCCTTGGTGGCATTGATAGCACCGAGCGCAGCACGAGGAGCTGGAGTGTTGATGCTTTGGCTGCCTGGACCACCGGTGCGGTGGCTGGTGAATTCCCCGTGCCTTGTGCTGTGGTGTCAGGATTGCTGTAGTGCCTCTAGATGGAGACGTAGGCAGCGCTCTGGCTCCTGGGCTGCCTTTGTCTCCTAAGAGTTGCTGGTCTAATAGTGGGATGGTGTTAAAAACAGATTTGGTGACCCCGTTCCAGGGTTGTTAGCCATTGGAAGGGGCTGCCCAGGCAGGTGGTGGAGTCACCATCTCTGGAGGGGTTTAAGAAAAGACTGGACATGGCACTTAGTGCCATGGTCTAGTTGACATGGTGGTGTCAGGGCAATGGTTGGACTCCATGATCCCAGAGGTCTCTTCCAACCTGACTGATTGATTATTGATTGATCTTCAGAAGAGTGCCCAACCTTTGTGTTGGACCTTTGCATCATCTGAGAAGTACAGAGGGATTGTTGCTGCTGCCGGCTCCTCTTGGCAGGAATGTGCCTGGCTTTGGGGATGGAGAAGGGAGAGGAGCAGCCCCTGCTCATCTCCTGGGTCTCACACTGCCTGTCCCACTGCCCACAGGAGGTGCTGGAGCTGGAGCGGACGCTGGGTGGGTACCTGCTGGAGGAGCCCAAGCCCCTGCCCTTCAAGGACAGCTACCACAACCTGCGTCTCTCCATCCACGACATCCCCCACGCGCTGTGGAGGAGCAAACTGCTGGCCAAATACCAGGTGAGGGGCTGAGGTGGGGTCCCAGACCAGGGACACCATCTTCAGCCAGACACCATGTGCTGGTGAGTGCCCTGGTCTTGTCTCCAGAGTTGTCTCCCAAAGGGGATGGAGGAGGAAGAGGGACCAGTTTTCACATAGTCTTTCCTGGTGGGACGCTGTCTGTGGGGTCCCTCTGTGCCATCTCGTCCCCAAGGGGTGGCCGGAGGAGGCGGGATCTCCCAGGGGAGCTGCTAGAGCCTTTCGCTAAGCCCGTGCTTTGGTGGTCCGCAGGAGATCCCCTTCTATCACATCTGGAGCGGCAGCCAACGAGCCCTGCACTGCACCTTCACGCTGGAGAGGTACAGCCAGGCCTCCACCGAGCTCACCTGCAAGATCTGCGTCCGGCAGGTGGAAGGGGAAGGGCAGATCTTCCAGCTCCACATCACGTTGGGCGAGGTGAGTGGTGGGGAGGTGGGGGGACAGCAAGGGGACACGCTCGGGAGCCGCTCTGTGCTGCAACATCTCGCCCCGTCCTTCCCCTTGCAGCACGCCAGCTCCTTCGACTCCCTCCGCTCCCACCACAGCAGTGCCGCCACCACCACCACCCAGCTGGGACCCTATGCCTTCAAAATCCCCCTCTCCATCCGGCAGAAGATCTGTAACAGCCTGGATGCCCCCAACTCCAGGGGCAATGACTGGAGACTTCTCGCCCAGAAGCTTTCCATGGACCGGTGGGTCTCCCCGTGCTTTGCTTTCCCCTCCTGTGTCCCGGGCTGGGGGGCTTCGCTCCACTCCTTCCTGCTGCAGGCGTCCAGCTGTGTAGGTCCACCCATAAATATGGATATAGCTATGCAGAGTTCACAGAATCAATCAGGTTGGAAGAGCCCTCTGGGATCATCGAGTCCAACCATTGCCCTGACACCACCATGTCAACTAGACCATGGCACCAAGTGCCGTGTCCAGTCTTTTCTTAAACACCTCCAGAGATGGTTATACCCATCTATATCCATGCATCCGTCTGGGGTCTCTTGTCACTTTGAACTGTCCCCTTATTTGGGACCACGGCTGGGCTGTTCCTGCCTGGGTTCACCTCTGAGGACCGAAGGAAGGGGAGGGTGATTTCAGCAGAACAAAGCTTGCATTGCTTTGGCGTGAATGCCCGTATCAAAAATGGAAGGGGGTATCTCAAGGGCTTTGGCATTTGCGTTATGGCATTGCCATCAGGGTTCACATACGGGTTTGCTGCTCTGGCATCTTCCATCCTTGAAGGGTGCCACGCCAACCTGGACCTCCTCTCTGCTTCGCCTTCGCAGGTATCTGAACTACTTTGCCACCAAAGCCAGCCCCACCGGGGTACTCCTGGACTTATGGGAAGCCGAGCATCAAGACGACGGTGACCTCAACACCCTGGCCAGTGCCTTAGAAGAGATGGGCAAGAGCGAGATGCTGGTGGTCATGGCTACGGAGGCGGACTGCTGATGGTGCTCCCCGCGGCTGGTGGGCCGGGAGGACGAAACAGGGGGCGAAGGGGGGACCCTTCCCCGATGGCGAGGGGGGGCACATCCATCCCTGGGCAGCGGCTGAGCGAGGAAGGGCCGAGGCCATCGCTTCTCCCTCCCTCCCCGCGTCGCTGTCAGCCTTAGAGACCCCTCCTCAGCGTTTACAAGCAATTCAAGTGTTACGCAGCATTCCTCCTCCTCCTCCTCCTCCTCCTCCTCGTGGCGTGGGGGAGGAATTAGGGCTTCTCGAGTCGGGACGGGGGCTTTCCTTCTCCTTCGTTTGGGTTCCCCTCCGGTTCTCCTCCTTCTGTGATAGCATTTCTGCGTGGAAGAGAAGAGTGCAGTCTAGGCGAGTGGCTGGCTTCTGTCAAAGCTTCGGGCAGCTTCATAAGGCAAATAAGAAAGGAAAAAAAAAGGAAAAAAAAAAAAAGTTTCTTAGGAAACGCAAATAATTTATTATCCAGATCTTTGGATGAGTCCTTTTTAGAAAAAAAAAAAAAAGAAAAAAAAAGACAGATTTACAGATTTATAAATTTTTTTCGTGTGTGAGAGCAAGAGCGTTGCTGTGGTGGGGGTGGCAGAGAGAGAGATTGACATGAACACGCTGTTGTAGGGAAAAGTGTGCGATCCGAATGGAGCAAAACGTGTTTACATGTCCCGGGACCCCCGGGGAGTCCGTAGGGTGAAGTGCCTCTACGCCCCTCAGCTGAGACCCTCCCCGAGGTTTATTTTTTTCCTTGCAAACTCCTACCCGAGACCCTTGCCTGCAAGGAGGGGTGAGGGATGCTGCCGGGGTCGGGGCCGGCGGGGAGTACGGCCACATATGGGTATTTTTAATGAATTCTCCCCTGGCATCGTTCGGGGGAGCTTTTTAGGGTGGCTATGCCTTCATTCACGTCACTTCAGTGCAAACCAAAGAGTTGGGTCCTGGGATCGGAGGGAGGTGATGAGCAGCTTGTGGAGGGGGCCGGGCAGAGCGGAGGGGCAGGAACCGGCCCCGTGCAAACCACGTCGGGTCTTGGGGCCTGGTTTCTGATGCAGTATTTCAGCGGGGGCTCGGGGAGGGAGACCTCAGTGTCTCCGAGCTGGGAGACAGGCTGAGCGTTTCCACACGAGGGACGGCATCGTAGGCGGTGGTGGGGTTTCCATCCTCATTGCAGCTCCGGTTTTGCCCTGTCATAAGAGTTTTTGGAGCGATGGAGGAGTTGTGGGATGAAGGGGAAGTCATTGAGGGGTAGGCAGGAAGGAGGTTCCTCACACAGACGCGGTGTCTCAATGAAGGGTAAAAATTTAGGTTGCCTGCAGGTAGAAATAGTTACTCGGCACGTGCTGTATGTTAGAAACTTGTCTGTTTTTAAAGAAAAAATATATATAGGAAGGGGTTGGTAAGCTCAGGATTAGACTAGATCATGGATTCTCCATCGGCAAAAGTATTAAGAGTGGGGTCTGAGCGCAGGTCCTGCTTGGGGCTGCGGTGTGGGGTGTCGTGGGGTGCCCCCAGCACCCTGGAGACCACAGCGAGCCCTGCCGTGAGCCAGAGCATCGCCCAGAGCGCGGGACAGCTCAGGGGGAGGTTTCAGTATTGCTCGGGCACGGGTTGGATTCCTCTTGGCAGCTCTTCAAGCGGTGGTTGAGCACGTAGAGCCGCTCCCTGCCATGTTTCGGGGTCTTTGGGGTTCGTTTCTGGCTGGGTTTTCAAGGCTGTGTCACGTAGGAAGGGTTTTATCTATCCTTTAGATGCGTTTGAGCGTCACATTTCCGAGACCCCCGTCTCTGAGCTGAGGGGGAATAAGCAAATCTGGAAAGGAAGGAAGAGCCGATGTACCCAACCGGCTGCTGGCGTTTTATAGGGCTCCTTCCCGGTGCTCTCCGTGAGACGAGGTGCTCTTCTTTCGGGTCGCGTCTGAATCTCTCTCGCTGTCACTCCCGCTGTGTCTGGGTCACGGATCACTGTGCTGGCGTGTCTGTCCGTCCATTCGTCCGTGGGCACCTCTGTCTCCATCCCCATCCGTCCGCCTTCGTCTTCCCCTTCCTTTCGGTGGGCAGCAGCCACCTGGATGTGTCGAGGTGCGTGTTTGGGGGGGTTCTCCCCATTTTTCAGACCAGGGGACCTGTGTTAGGAGTGGGACAGAGGGGAGGCAGGGTTTGCCACCACCCCGGTCCTCTGAGCGCCTGTGCCCATCTCCCATGTGCCTCCCTCCACGACCCGGGGTTTCTCCGTCCGGGCGACTGGGCAAAGGCCAACCCGTGGTCGGTGCCGTGCTGGCAGCGTCTGTCTCTTGCTCCGCAGTCTGTTTCCATATTTATATGTCCGGGGGATGGGCCTGGTGGCATCCTCTAAACCCGCATCTGTTTATTCTGTAAACTAAAGAACTGTAAATAAAGTTTAGCATTCCTATTGTAACAAATTAATTTTTATGCAATAAATTATATTTCCTAGTCTAATAAAAAAAAAAAAAACACCAATCTGGCTTTCTCCTCTCGTGTTCATCACTCACCAGTTCCTGCTGGGTTTAGCATCTGTGGGGATCCAGGTCCAGCTCGAGCGGCGGCAGCAGCGTGGGGATCCCCGTCAGCATCCCTCCGACCTGGCTTGGAGCTGGATGCCGCGGGCAGCGGGAGGATGGTGCTGCCAGAGTCCCTGGTGGAGGTAAGCTGCAGAGACTGACTTATGGTTTGGCTTGGACTCGTGTGGGTGATCACAAGGCAGGAGAGGAGCGCTACAGCCGTGTCTCCATGGGCTAAGCCACTACGTCAAGCAGTTCATGTCCTTCCCCAAGGGATATCCATCAGCCCTGCAGAAAGCAGTGCCCCTTCCAGCAAGGACCAGGGCCAGGGTGCCTAATTTGGGATTGCAGAGCTGCAACCTGTGACTTGGGCATCCCTGTCCTCCAACCCCTGCCTCCTCGCTTTGGGACCACCTCCACCACGCTGCTCCTCTGCTTCAGTCCTATCGCTCCGGCTCTGCCCGAGCGAGCAAAGCCAGAAGGGTTTGGAGGGAGAGGTGAGGGTCCCAGGGAGAGCTGAAGGTCCCACCGCCCCTGCCCGGGCCACTCGCCTCACCCAGCTGATGGGGACAAGGTGCCACCAGGAGATGGCAACGTTGTCCCTTCTCTGGGCAGGCGTGAGGCTTCTGTGACCAGTGAAAGAAACGGGGCTGAAAGTGCTGCTCTATCACTGCAGCAATTATAGAGATGCAAAACCCTTCCAGCTGGGCTTTCCAGCTCCAGATACGAAGCTGGGGCAGACACCTTCTCGGAAGGGATAACCTTTTCTTCGCATATTAATTCCTTTAACCTCAGCCTCCCCAGTTGCTTTCACCGGGCACCTTTTGCACTAACCCACTGAATCACAAAATCAATCAAGTTGGAAGAGACCTCTGGGATCATCGAGTCCAACCCATCTTTCCAAGGGCCCAAATCTGTGGGTGTCTTTGACCCAACCGGTGCCTGATTTCATCTGATGTTCTCCTATTGACATGCTCGCCTTGCTCATTCCCCTTAAAGTTAAGCCTTCCCAAATCTTCCCTGCAGTCCATCAGTTGAATTCAGTCCCCATGACGTGTTCAAAAGTGACGGCTGTGCCATCGCTAAGTGTTGACAGATTTATTCTGCCGCAGAGGGGGACGCCTGGGAGCACCGGAGCAGCCCCCATCAGGGTCCCTTGACTTTTACATTGCGTGTTTAGGAGATTTCCTTTGGGCCGGTCCCGCTGGATTTTACAATTCACCTCCCACGACCCGCTCTGTGAGTCCTGGGTAACAAATTTCAATCTCTTAACCATTACTTGCACGCCCTTTGCTCCGTAACAGCTCCAGCGCGGCGAGCGCAAGCGGCACTAAGGGATGCCTGCCATGCCTTTGGGACAACCCTTAAACCCTCTCTGCTCTGGCATGGCTCGCCTTGCTTTCAAACCAGTGCTGGCCCTGGATTTGGGGTTGGGGTGGAGGGGAAGCAGCCTGAACCCCGCTTTGAGCACAGGGCTGTCCCCAACATCTGCCCCGAGCCGATGGGGGGGTCTGCGTTGTGGAGGGTTTCTCGAGTGTGGGTAATATTGACTCGAGGGGCCGTCACGGCTTCGGTTAAGCGTGGATGGGCTTTGTTTACCCTGCTCGGCTGTCACGGTCCCTTGTGCTGATGTGATCCGAGGCTCTTCTCCAGCAGTGGGTTTTTTGACATGATAGACAGCAGCAGGTCAGAAATACCAGGCAGATCCCTCCGAGCTGATGGGTTACTGACTCGGATAGGCTGTGCCATCTCCTCAGGTGCTTTCCCAGCCTGGCATGTCACTGCAGATGAAAATCCCAAGGAGAAACCTCTGGAGAGAAACCCCACGTGCCTTTCCATTTCAGCACATCAACGGTGGGTTGGTTGCATGCTTCTGCTTGTTTGCTCACAAAAAAGGAGGAAAAAACCCTAGAGCACGCATGTGTCCTGGGCTGTTTTGACATCTGGGTGGCCAAGGCCACCTGACCTGCTCTCCTCCAAGGCTCAGAGAGGCTGGAGATGGGTGGTGGCTGGCTCTGGCTCCCTGGCAGTGGCCAGCCGTGCGTGCACTGGTGCTGCTGGGAGATGAGATATCTGGGTCCGTCTGCATTTGTCACACAGACAGTTGTATGTGGAAAAAAACCCAGACTAGACCATCTTGGGGCCTTCTGCAAAAGATGGAGACTGTTTTGCTTTGATGAAGAAAAGCTGGATACGTGCGCGATGGAGGATGAAGCAAGGAACAGACCCAGGTTGGTTATAAACACCTTGGACATCAGAGATGGGGAAGGCTAAAGGTAAACAACTGGCACCAGGAAACACGAGATGTAAAATTCCACTATTTGCCAACCCAAGCGCAAAGAGATTGGCAAAGCATGTCTGATTGTAGCGGGGTGACAGAAAAGCTGCGGCCTCACTCGTTTATCATTTCCCTGTGTGGCTGACCACGTGCTGAGGAGCCAAACCCATCTTAGGGGAAGGAAAAGGGGAAAGAAGAGTAGGGGGGGGGAAAGGAGGGTGATGATGCTTTCCTTCATAGTCCAGAGAATCACAGACTGGTTTGGGTTGGAAGGGACCTTAAAGATCATCTAGTTCCAACCCCCTGCCACAGGCAGGGGCACCTTCCACCAGACCAGGTTGCTCCAAGCCCCATCCAACCTGGCCTTGAACAATGCCAGGGAGGGGGCAGCCACAGCTCCTCTGGGCAATCTGGGCCAGGGTCTCACCACCCTCACAGGAAATAATTTATTCCTAATATCTCCTCTCAATCTCCCCTCTTCCAGTTTAAAACCATTCCCCCTCGTCCCGTCACTCCATGCCCTTGTAAAAAGCCCCTCTCCATCCTCCATAGTGGATGATGCGCTTGTGCTTTGATGACTTCCACCAAAAAAACAAGCCCGGGGGAGAGCTTTTGTTATCCCTATGCCAGTGGGGGAAAGCTTTTGTTATCCCTCTGCCGGTGAATAACGCTGATTTAAAACCCCGGCGTCCCCAGCGCTGCTTTTGCGGCGCAGCTGGAGGAACGCCGGGCTTAATAATTAAAAAAAAATAAAGAGGAGGCGGGGGGGCGGAGAATAAAGGGCGGAAAAGGCTTTTGTGGGAGGTGGCAGGAGCAGGAGGGACCGCCCGCGGGGCCGGGATCGGGGCCACCCCCGCCGGGGCGCAGCGGAGCGGGGCGGCGGGGCCGTGAGGAGCCCCGGTGAGTGCTGCGGGGGCGTGCGGGGCTGGAGGGATGCGGGGCTGGAGGGATGCGGGGCTGGAGGGAGGGAGGGATGTGGCTCTCCCCTCGCCTGACAGCTGAACGCTTTTATTGTTTTCATTGCAAAATCCCCGTTTTCCGGCACTTCCCCCCGCCCCCGGCCCGGCCCCGGCGCCGCTGGGCGAGCGTTTACACGGCGCTTTGCAAAGCCTCGCGGTGCCGGGGTCGTTTCCGAGGCGCTTTGCTTGCTGACGCTGCCTTGCCAAGCCCGTGTTAAATCAGTTTACAAGTCGTTGTCCGGAGCCTGGTGACGTCGCGCTGGTTTATGAGTCACTTTTGCCAAGCCCGGATGATGCGACTTTAGTTTACGAGTCATTTTCGAAACCCCGCTGGTGGTTTATGCTGCTTTACAGGTCACTCTGCAGAGCCTGGATGATGTTACCTTAGTTTACAGGTCATTTTCAAAAGCCTGCTGGTGTTTATCCTAGTTTACAAAGCCTGGTGAGGTTGTTAGTTTACAAGCTGTAAGTTTGTTTTTTTTTGGAGCCTTTTGATATTTCCTGCTTTTGCAAGGCCAAGGGGATGGGTTAATTATTAATTATGGGTGGCAATGCAGGCGCTGGGGCAGCGGAGCCCATCCCCACCGTGTCTCGGGACCCTTCTCCCGCAGCTTTCAGGGAGCCGGCCGTCCCCGTGCCGAGCCGGTTCAGCTCACTCAGCTGGCGTTTGCTGGGCAAAGGAGGAGAGAGCCACATACAGCAGCTTATGAACAATAATTTGTAATAATATCATTGTCGGTGATTGTTTTTTGCAGGGTGCCGGCGCCATGTACCCCGCAGATGCCAGCTTGCCCCCAGACGCGGAGCCCCTGATCGAGGAGCCCTCGGTGAAGAGATACAGCCGGCAGAAGCCAAGCGACCGCTTACACGGGGCCTACGTTATTTTTTTCCTCCTGGGCATCGGGTCCCTGCTGCCCTGGAATTTTTTCATCACGGCCAAGCACTACTGGATGTACAAGCTGCAAAACTGCTCTGATCAGGCGGGGCAGGCATCGTCGGATCTGCGGGTGAGCGTGCTGCTTTCAAGGCAATAAAAAATAAAAGCTGCTTTCCTTCCTTCCTTCCTTGCTCTTTTTCCCCTCTGCTTCCCCAGAAGGTGGGCGAACGTCCTCTGGGGTTCCACCTGCTGCAAACCTGGGGTAGGGGGTTATTTGGGGAGCACAAACAGCAGCAAGAAAGATGCTGAAAGGTGAAGCACTTTGCGGGCTGTCTTTTACCTGTATTTGAAGTGCTGAGGCTTAAGGTGCCTTTAAAAAATTTGGCTTAATCTGCCCCATCAGCATGGCTGCCTTTCATAGGCCAATTTCTACGTGCAAGGTGAAAATGTCTTTGTGGGGTGTTTTTTTTCCTGTCCTTCACGCTTGGTGAGCCCCAGCGGGCTCTGTGCTTTCCCAGCCGGACTCGGCCGCAGCTCCCCGTGGGCTGGGAGATGAATTGCTCTGGGCTTCTGGCCCCGTGGCGAGGCATCGGACACGTTTTTAGGCATTTTCTCTCTTGCGGTGGCCGGTGCAGCCCGGCGTTCTGAGGCAGCAGCAGGGCTTTGCAGGAGCACCGGCCCTGGAGCACGTGGGTCGCGATAGTCTCGAGCCCCCTGGGTCTACAACTACCTGAAGGGAGGTTGTAGTGCAGTGGGAGTCGGCCTCTTCTCCCGGGCAACTCGCGATAGGACAAGAGGACATAGCCTCAAGCTTCGCTAGGGGAGGTTCAGGTTGGACATTAGGAAGCATTTCTTCTCAGCAAGGGTCATTAGCCATTGGAAGGGGCTGCCCAGGGAGGTGGTGGAGTCACCATCTCTGGAGGTGTTTAAGAAAAGCCTGGACATGGCACTTAGTGCCATGGTCTAGTTGCCATGGTGGTGTCAGGGCAATGGTTGGACTCAATAATCCCAGAGCTCTCTTCCAACCTGGTTGATTCTGTGATTCTGTGGGTGCTTTGCTGCTTTCCCTTTGAGATATGGCAGGTGTGACTGGAGCGTCTCCTTGCAGCGGTGAACATCTGGCTTTTGGCATATGGGGCGAGGAGCCTGTCACGGGGCAATTGATGAGCCGGCCTTGGGGCGGCAGGCTGGATGGCCTCTCTTTTTTTCCCTAAAAAAGCCACCTTCTCTTGCTCCTCGTGCCGTGGCAGGGTTATTTCCCTGTGCCCTTCTTTGTGGCTGGACAAATGTCGTCGTGATGAGGCTGCGTCCCGTCCTCCTCCCATCACCAAGCTCGTTCAAGTGGTTTGGGCACATTTTATTTGTATATAAGCACAGAGCCAGGTGTGACACCCACGTTTTCTCTGTGATTTCTCACACCAGTACGACATCCACGGCTGTGATAATTTTAATAGCTGTTAAGGCCGTTGTGTTTTTGGTGGGGACGAAGCAGAGTATCATTGATGGTGCTTTTACCAGTATGCTGAAGTACCGATGTGGTGGTGCAAATGGAGATACTGGGTGGATGTTGTGGCTGTCCCCTCCCTGGCAGTGCTCAAGGCCAGGCTGGATGGGGCTTGGAGCAACCTGGTCTAGAGGAAGGTGTCCTTGCCCATGGCAGGGGCTTGGAACTAGATGAGCTTTAAGGTCCCTTCCAACCCAAACCAGTCTGTGATTAAACTGATGGGGACCAAGCCCCTGTGGTGCCTGAAGATCGTAAATAGGCTGCCCTTGTGCTAGCAAGGATGGTCAGAGAGGGGGTGAAGGGTGCTCCGCCAGCCCGTGCCATGATGTCCTCCCTCATTCCCTGCATCCCGCTCGCTCCTCGTGACTTCTACGTCAGGCTTATCCAAGGCAAGTCTTGAAAAAGCTGTTTTCAAGTCGAAGATGTATCACTAGGTCTCTTCTTCCTAAAAACCCTTGCACGGCTGTATTCCTGGTCGGTACTTTGTTGAAAAGATGTTTCTCCTCTTTCTGTATGGCTGTGGTGTGATGCTTTTTACTTCCTCGGGTGAAAAGCAACCTGGCTTTTCCATGGCAGTCGAGTCTTTGCAAAAGCATCTTGGTGATGCCAGGCAGACTAATTTGCCACCACGATGCTTTGTTCTTGTTTGGGTTTGGTTTTTTTTTTAAGGTACCGAGTGCATGGTGTGCATTGTGGCAGCATGTTTGAAGATGCTGTAGTTAATACAGGGTCAAACACCTCCATTATGGACCACGGTTCTGTGGTTGAGGGATGATACCTTCCTCTGTGGGAGGTGGAGGTGGGAGGAAAGTGTTGGGTTTGCGTTGTGGATTATTATTATTATTTATTATTAGCCAGGAAAGGGGTGACAGTCTTCCGGCATCACCGTTTCTCCTTTAAAACCTTGTTAGTGATGGGGAGCTTGATCCCTGAGCCGCCCGGTCGGGGAGGGCTCAGCAGAAAGGGAGAAGAATGAGGTGTTTTATAGAATCATAGAATGGTTTGGGTTGGAAGGGACCTTAAAGACTATCTAGTTCCAACCCCCCTGCCATGGGCAGGGACACCTTCCACTAGACCAGGTTGCTCAAAGCCCCATCCATTTCTTGTAAAGAAGAAAATTTGCCCTGAAAGCATGTCTGTGATGGGTGGGGGTACCCGTGCAGGGAGAGGAGTTATGTCTGAGCTGGATGGACACCTCACGGGCAGGAGCGGTGAGATGAGTACGAAGCTGGGTTACTTCAAATACACTTCTGCTTGGTGGAAAGTGTTATGAAGTCTTTTTTTCCTCCCCAAAAGAAAAAGGAAATTAACTTGGAAGTATGTTAAATATCCCCAGGCTGGCTTGGGGGTTTGTTTTAAGTAGGCTGGTAAATAAGTCTTAGTTTTAGCGGCCAACTTTGCATTTTGCTTTGTCTTTTCTCTTACAATTCATGCTGTGGCTCTAGAGCTTTGAGCCTCCCGCTTCGCCAAGCCAACGCCGTAAGCGCAGGGCATTTATGTCTCCGTCTGTATGGACCCTCTAGGAGCGATTATTAGATTTCCCGTTGCTTACAGTAAAGCTCCTGATAGGGAAGAATAAATGAGCGTGCTTGTAAACTGATTAAAAGATGCAAAGCTAAAAAAAGAAAATAACGTGCAGAGAAAACATGCCAAGTGCCTTCTTGCGCTCGGATGTGACGTGGCCCCACGCAAGGTGGGCTGGGGAGTATTGAGTGATGCTGTGGCGACTCGCTCGTGTGGTGTATGAGTCCTTGGAGTAAATGTGTTGAGCCTCAATATAGTTTCTTGATGAGTTTTGTGCCTGCAGAGGAGGGAAAATAATGTCCCTGTGTCGACACTTTGGGCTGCTTTTACTCAAGCACGTTCTCAGGTGAGGTGTCCCGGTTGCTCTGCACGGACGTGGATGCACAAGTTTGGTAGCCAGCATGGGCTTCTGAGGCAGTTAGCTAATAATATTAATGCTTTTGTGTCCCAATTTATGAAAACCAGCCCTCACAGAGCTCAAATAGGATGAAAAGTTCAGGGGCTTTGTCCAGGATGCCAGAGCCAGCAGGAGAAATTCAGACCTTCTTATTTCAGGTGCGGCAGTAAGGCAGGTATTTCCCTCACCATTTTTGCCTCTGAATTTGTTATCTCCCTGATTTCCTGAAATACCCTGGGGCTGTTGCAGGACGAGACAACCCAAGGTGGTTTCCATTGCCCGTTCCCTTTGCCTGTCACCCTGAGCAGCTTTGCAGCACGTGCTGTGATGCACCGAGGTGGACACCTACATCATAACTCCCCATGCGTGCTGTATTGTGCCGTATGTAGGACCTGAAATTCATGTGTTGTTCCCCCCTCTACCTTTTTTCCTTTGTTTTTTTTTTTTCCTGGCAGGACTTTTTTGAGAGTTACATCTCCATCGCTTCGACCGTGCCCTCAGTGCTGTGCCTGATAGGAAACTTCTTGCTCGTCAACAAGTAAGTGCTGCTCCATTCCTTCGTCCATTAGCCGTGGCTCTCCCTGGCTTTGCCCACATCGCTCCTGCCTTTCTCCAGCTTCAGCCCTGGCTCCCAGCTCAGCCTCCCCTTCCCCTGGGTGAAAGCCATGGGACATCACAAGCACAGCCTCCCTGTGCAGCCAAAATCCCCTCATCTGCCCCTGCCAGCACCCTGCTCCCCACCAGCAGCACCCATGCCTGGAGTTGGCTTGAGTTGTATCACTGTGAATGAATTCCTAATAAATTCCCTGGTTAATTGCTTGGCAAACGGTCTTTCCTCTTGAAAAATGCCATCGTTGTCACCAAGGGACTGGCTGATGAGGGCTAGGCTCATCCAGGCAGGAGTAATGCCTTGCTCCGGCCCTACCAGCTGCTGGACTGGGTTAAGAAATGGACCCATCTGTGCCTTGTTGCAAGCTTGAGTTAAATCTAAAATAGCCGCCTCCCCTCATTTTTGCCGTTCCTTATCCCAGATCAGGCTCCTGCACGTTTGCAGGCGGAGAGGAATGTGTTTGTGTGCTTAATCTCTAGATCGGGGCTGCTGGTCCAGCTCCCTCTTCTCTCCCTCGCCCCCTCACTGCTGCTGTACCTTGCTCCAGCCGTGGGGGTGGCTCCTGATTTCTGGGTATTTACAGCTCGGTTGGGCTTGTAGACTTGGTCCTACTGATGGCCAAAGTGGAAATCGCAGGGTTTAACATCTAAAGATGAGAGAAGTCATTACTTCTTATTCCTCATCTCCCTCCACCTTGATGTTCTTTGATCCTCCTCATAGTAGAGGAGTTGGTGTCCTCTGCATTGCACCTTCACATTATAAAGTATAATTATAAAGTATAATTATAAAGTTTAAAGTAAACTCAGGATTCTCTCCTTCCCCTTGTCCCCAGGGTGCCTGCCAGCGTCCGGATCCTCTCCTCCCTCTTTGTCATGCTGGCCGTCTTCCTGGTGATCACGATGCTGGTGAAGGTCGACACCTCCGCCTGGACCACGCTCTTCTTTGCCCTCACCATCGCCTGCGTGGTTGTTGTCAGCAGCGCCTCGACCGTCTTCACCAGCAGCATCTTCGGCGAGAGCAGCCGCTTCCCCATGCGGAACTTGCAGGCGCTGATCTCAGGTTGGTGTCCCCCAGCCGCGCCGTCCCGCTGGGATCGTGCTCTTGGGTTTGCTGGGTGGTTGGTTTTCTTTCCCTCCTGCATCTGGCGTTTCGTCACATGGGGTTTATTTTAGAAACTTAACTTGGCCATAAAGCTAAAGGGAAGTTGAAGGAGAAACACGCTGGGTCACATGAGCCGGCGCTGTCGTTTCTGTAAATACCCATAAACCGAAGTGGTGAGGGCTCAGCAGAGAGGAGGACAGCGGTGGCCCTTCACCGGAGGGGTGAACGCCCTGCAGAGTAGCTCCAGCCAGCGTGATGGCTTGACCTAGTGGTTTGTTCTGTGCAGGGAGAAGCGGGGAAGGAGATAGGTCCCTCAGCTCCTCTGTTGGCAGCTGGAGGAGTCTCCAGCTTTGCGTTACCTCCTCCTTTCTGTTCAGCGTTTCCATGAGGGACACGGTGGGAGCTGTGAGTGATGAGCTCCCGGGAGGTTTGATAACATTATAAATGTGCTGTGCAACAGCTGACAAACCAAGGGGGGAAAGGGGGGAAATCAAGATGGATAATTTTTTCCCGGGGCTGAGATAGAGGTGTTGTAATGAGTTTAGCCCAGTGGGGGAGATCACCGCGTCCCCGAGGTGGCATACGTGTTGCTGGTGGCTTGAATTCCCATCTGGGGGAGTGCAGAAGAGTGGTGGTTATATGTGTGCCGGGGGAAAGGCAGGTTTAGGCTGTGGGCAGGGCTTGGACCTTCTCTGTAGCACTTGGCACAGGCAAACCCAACAGGTCGGGTCCTATCCTGACCCTTGTGGAGATGGGGATGAGGGGTGGGACCTGGGTTGTGACACAGCCCCACCCATAGCTGTGTTGGAAGGGGATGTGGGGTGAGACCTGGGCTGTGACGCAGCCCCACACGTAGCTGTGTTGGAAGGGGATGTGGGGTGGGACCTGGGATGGGACCTGGGCTGTTTCTGGGTTCCCCCTCTGCATCAAAGTCCTCCTCGCTGGAGGTGCTGTGGGTTGCTCTCTGTCACCTCGATGTCCCTCACCTGTGCCCATCTCGCTCAGGCTGGCTCAGCCCCAGGTGCTGAGCTCTGGTTTTGTGGTCCCCTGCACAGGTCAGGCCATGGGTGGCACAATCAGCGCCGTCGCCTCCGTGATAGACCTGGCGGCAGCCACCGATGTTACTGACAGCGCCCTGGCCTACTTCCTCACCGCCGACATCTTCATCGTCATCTGCATTGTGATGTACCTCCTCCTCCCCAGGCTGGAGTACTCCAGGTGTGTGCACCAGCCTGCCCTGGGCATCCCACAGGCGCAGGGTGGGAGGGTTTGCCGCTGTCGATGCCCAGCAGGGTTGCTGGGGGGACCCATGGGATGTTTGGTGTGCCGGTCCGTGCCCCGTCACCCCCCGGCATCCCACCCCACGTGCTCCAGCTCCGGCGCTGTGCTGCCGCCAGCCACACTTCCCCATTTGACCAAAACCACAGACTGAAACTGGGTGCACGCCGAGTTTCTGGCAAGGCTCCCTGGAGGGGAGAGGGGTGCTGACACCAGGGCTTCTGAAATGCATGGAGTCAGCGGAGAGCGCTGATCTGGAAGCAGCCAACGAGGTGGGTCCCCATAGGGTGTCCATATCTGCAACATCATGCACTGATGTGCATGACCTGTTGGTCGTCTTGGTGCTTGCAACCCCCAAAACCACCCTGAAATGCCTGCGTGCAGTAGGTTCACCCCCTGTGAACCACCGAGGGTGTAAAGGGGTCCCTGCTGTGGGGGAGAGGGGGTGGTGGGTCCCTGAGGGTCACTTCTCCGTACGAGGTGGGATGGGGTCACTGCAACCACCTTCATTGGGCCCAGCAGACAACAGTTGCCAACTTCTGTCCTGCTGTCTCCCCAAATCTCAGTTTGTGTTCCCCCCCACAGTGACTGGCACTTGGCTAATCGTCTCCCTCCTTTTCTTTCCCCAGGTTTTACATGAGCAGCCAGAAGGAGAGCCCGTCTCTGGCCACCATGCTGCCCGACAGCTCTGCAGAGGACGAGGCAGAGCCACGAGGCACCGCAGATACCTCCTTCCTCGCAAAAAGCACCGGCATCCCCCCGCTCCGCCCCATCCTACAGAAGACCGCCCTCCTTGGCTTCTCCCTCTTCTACGTCTTCTTCATCTCCATCATCATCTTCCCTTCTCTCTCCTCCAACATCGAGTCGGTCAGCAAGTCCTCGGGAAGCCCGTGGAGCACCAAGTACTTTGCGCCGCTCACCAGTTTCCTCCTGTACAACTTCGCTGACTGGTGCGGGAGGCAGATCACCGCCTGGATCCAGGTGCCCGGCCCCAAGAGCAAGCTGCTGCCCGCCCTCGTCCTCCTCAGGACCATCTTCCTCCCTCTCTTCATCCTCAGCAACTACCAACCCCGGGCTCACATCCAGACGGTGGTCTTCAACCAAGACATCTACCCAGTGGTCTTCACAGTGCTGCTGGGGCTGAGCAACGGCTACCTGGGGACGCTGGTCATCATCTACGGCCCCAAGATCGTGCCAAAGGAGCTGGCCGAGGCGGCGGGGGTGGTCATGACGTTTTACCTCATGCTGGGCCTGGCTGTGGGGTCCGCCTGCTCCGTTCTTGTTGTCCACCTCATGTAGAGGAGCAGCTGGGGGGGGATGCCCTCGTTTCGCAGTGCTGCTCTTGGGTATTTAGGGTTTTTTTACCCCAAAAAGCCAGGCATGTCACAGATTTGGGGCAGGCTGCCTGTCTTGGGGGGAGAGGGTTGCATCCAGGGGGAAGTCCTCCTTCTGGGAAGGGGGTGTCCCCTGTGCTTGGGAGGTCCCGTGGGACACTTGTCACTCCCGGAGCAAATGGACGAAAATGGACCAAAAAAGTCTTGTCCTCCCCAGGGAGCACCAGGGGCATGGGGAAACCTGTCCCTCACCCCAGTGCCAGTGGGCAAGGGTGGCTTATGGTGCCACCACGCTGGTTTTAAACCGAGACCAGGGCTTTTGGTGGCACCTTGGGTTTTGCTGCCTCGTTGTTACGAGTTTAGCCCTGCGGTGTTTTGGTGGTCTGGGGGGGCATCCCCCTTCATCAAGCTGTGATGGTGGTTTGAGCCCTGGAGCACCTTCAAGCAAGCTTCGGGAGCGGATAGCAGCCGCGCCAGGGAGCAGGGCACCATTTTGGGGGGATTTCATACATTTGTGCCACAAAAAAAGCATATATAAGGGAAACCTCTCCCCTTGGACTTCTGCTTGCTTTAATTTTCCCAGATAAGATTGAATTGAGGGATCATCCAGCCCCCAGCATGGTGCTAGTAGTGCTGGGGCTGTACGTTGTGGCCAACCTGAGACCATTTCTCCCGCTGTGACTGTGCTGTGGTGGTTGTGGACACCGAATTACCTCTCTGCAGCTGAACCCCACGGACAGAATGCGGAGTGGTCCTAACCTAAGGATTTTGAAGTGCCTTTAGTCTGTGTTGAGAAAGGTCTATAAAAGCCAGGGAGAGGTATGAGAGAGGCTCTGATGTGATATTCACAGCAGAACGCTGGTTAATTTACGTAGACAAGCGGCATATGCTCTCCAGATGTTCTCAGAGGGGGTGAGCTACTGTGACACCCAAAACTACGGCCCGCCCAAAGAGGAATGGCTTTCAAAGTCGCTTAAACTTCCATATGCAAATACAGCCTGGGCTAAATACAATTATTGTATTTATTTTCTCAGACTGGGTGGATTTATTCCGTAGGAGAGGCGAACTGGTAAGGAAGGATGTAATGGTGTAACTTGGCATTGCAGGTGATGCCTCAGGGATGCTATCTGTGGAAAAGACTTCAGGAGTGGGTTATTTAGCAGATGCTCTGTTAGGGGGATGCTCTCTCATGGGGGTCAGCACTCCCATCGCCTCGTACATCTTCCCCCTAGGTACGGTGTGATTCTGCTCGTTTGCTCCCTACTTTGTGCATCTGCTGATCCTCTCCCTCCTGTTACAGACCAAATACCTCTTGAGACAGAACTTAATTATCCGGTACCGTTGCTAATAAAGTTAATTCTTGACACTGTGTGACTGCTGGTGTCCGGAGCCGTTTCTCGTGGGGACGCACCAATGCGTGCAGTATTAGCTCGTGTTTTTCCTTCTGGTCATCCTTCTCTCCCAGCCTGGATTGTAAACTGAGAAATCACTGACAAGGGCTGGGTGAAGGAGCCCTGCAAGAATTGCTTTGAGAGCCTGGTTATTCTAATTTAATATCTCCAAATGACCTGCAGGTAGGTGTGGAGAGCATACTTATTGCATCTGCAGGGGGAAGCGAGCAAAGAGGGCATTTATCCTTTGTCTTTGGTGGTATTCAGCTAAGGAAAGTTAGAGAAATGAGGGGAAAAATCAATGCAGGTTCCAACTGGGCAAGAATCAGGTCTGGGTATGAAGCGGGGGCTGCTGGGGATGGATGCTGACGGTCATCAGCTTGTGATGCTCGTGGTTGGATGAAAGGGGAGAAAGCGGAGGAGACGCATCTGCTGCAGCTCCTGCTCGAAGGAGACCGACTGAGCCTATGCCCAACCTTTTTTTGGCCTCTCTCAGCTGAGTGGTGCCAGCTACTCCTCTCTGCTTCAGAGCTGGAGCATTTCAGTGTAGGTATTCGGGACTTGAAAGCAAATGGACGTGCTCTAGGAGGAGAGGGAACCTTTGTTACGGAGTGATAGTCATCTCCCATTGGTTGCAAGTGACTTTCCCTCCTTCTCTCTGATCCCCAAAGCCTCACCTGGTCTGTCCCTGCGGTGGAGTGTCCCACGGGGTAGAAATGCTGCCCCCTCTCCATCTGTGCTACCAGCCTTTGTATTGCAGAGGCTTCGGTGCAGCACTGTTACCCTTTGGGAGGTGGAAGCACCTTTGAAACAACCTATCCTTCAGCATTGCCTCGGTGGTGACCAAAGAGCAGCTCTGCTGCCTCTTGGCTGCCCTGGTGTGTGTGTTTCGGGGCAGGACTCAGCCTTTCAGTGTCTCAGCGGGATGCACTGCGGGTCAAAAGCCCAGAGAGCTGAAGTGGGGTTGGTTTAGGGGGCTGGACTGCGGGAGCCGGGGTACGCAGTACCTGGGCAGGGCGTGCGCCCGGCAGCACAGAGCATCCCCGTGTGCCTCCATCCATGCCTGTCCCCAGCATCCTGATGAAGCTCTTAACGAGCTCTGGTGGTGCCAGGGGCCAGCGTGCGTGACCTTGGTCGTAATTACTGCCCCGTGGCATCTTCATTTGTATGGGCAGCGGGGTCCCCGGGCAGCACCCTGTTCTGCACAGCCGCTCGGGCAGCATGCGGAGAGCCCTCACCCCCACACACACAGGATGATGCTCTCCAACCCCTCCAAAATGCTGCCACAGAAAAGGTATTTTCAAGGTATTTTAACTCTTGGCCCCTTTTTCTGTTTGCACATGCCAAGGGCTCGAAATGCCAGTGGTTCATTTTCGGGGAGGGCCATGGTCCCCAGGAGGTGAGCCGAGCTGATCCTGCCCCTCCACGGGCACCCCAGAATAAAAAAACCCCTCAGCTTTGAAACCTCACCAGCCAGCTGCAGGCTTGCCCGGCTGCTGTTCTCCTTTTACATGTTTTATGGAGTCATTTGTACTATATTTACACGGCGGTGATAAACAGTTTTTAAACTGGAAGCGAAGAAAACGCTGTTTGAATGAGTTGTGACAAAAAAGCCCTGTTTGCCATTCTAGCAGGGGGGGAAAAGAAGGATAAAAATCACCATCCTAGGGACACGCTGTTCGTCAGATCTGGGTATTTTTTCCCTTGATTTGTGTGCCTAACGCGAGGAGAAGTCACAGATGCATGCTGAATTCTGCAGGGAACATATGCATACGTTTAAATCATTTACAGCATTTACTGGTGCAATTGTAAAGCACATTATTTTCCTGCATTTGTAATTAGGCTCTAAGCAGATGGCGAAGGACTGTGGCTTCTGATTAGGCAGGCTTGTGCTCTGTTGGACGGCACTGCGAGAGCAAACTGAGCCTGGAAAGTTTTCCTCCTGATTTATCACGCCGTGGCGGTGGGGGGGTAGAGGATGTGGGGCTGGCTGCGCAGCTTCGGGTACCCGACGGCGCGGGATGGAGCGTCGGCTTTGACAAATGTTTTAATACGAAGCAGAAGGGTTGGGTTGAGCTCGGCTCTTTGGCATCAGCTTTTTTCTGCCACCGTGGCGAGGTGGGTAGAGCTCTCCTACTGGGGCCACCTTGGGAGCTTCAACAGCAGCGTGTGGCTGGCCCATTGGATACTCATCTCGAGGACCTGGCTCCCCTTTTAAATGCATCACCTCGAGGACCTGCTACCCTCATTTTTGACCTCAAACAGCAGCAACAGCTCTTTGAGCCCCTCTTCCCTCGCATGCACCCTCATTCCAGCTGGTCAGGAGTCCCCCCTCCCCATCCTGTAGTCACACAGAGGAGAATTTATTAGGTGTTATTTCAATCAATCAATCAATCAGTCAGGTTGGAAGAGACCTCTGGGATCATCGAGTCCAACCATTGCCCTGACACCACCATGGCAACTAGACCATGGCACTAAGTGCCATGTCCAGGATTTTCTTAAACCCCTCCAGAGATGGTGACTCCACCACCTCCCTGGGCAGCCCCTTCCAATGGCTAATGACCCTTGCTGAGAAGAAATGCTTCCTAATGTCCAACCTGAACCTCCCCTGGCGAAGCTTGAGGCTGTGTCCTCTTGTCCTATCGCGAGTTGCCTGGGAGAAGAGGCCGACTCCCACTCCACTACAGCCTCCTTTCAGGTAGTTATAGACTGCAATAAGGTCACCTCTGAGCCTCCTCTTCTCCAGGCTAAACACCCCCAGCTCCCTCAGCCGTTCCTTGTAGGTCAGACCCTCCAGACCCTTCACCAGCTTGGTCGCCCTCCTCTGGACTCGCTCCAACACTTCAACATCTTGAAGTGCGGGGCCCACACTTCTTCCTCCAGTTTCTTAGTACTTCTACAGTTTCTTAATTTCCTGCTTACCTCCTTGAATGACAGGCATGTGAACCCAGCCAAAATGTATTGAAGGAGAGGCAACTGGAAGAGCAGAGGAGCACGACGTGGGCCTGAGCAGCTCAGGCAGACCCATGGGGCTGGAAGCTGGGTCACTGGGCAAGCAGCACAGGTCCCCTCCAGGCTCCCCCTGAGGCAACTATGTGTCCCAGTTTACTCTGTGTCCCCTTTGCTCGTTCCCTCCCAGCTGTGCAAACGGTGATCACCTTCCCTCGTGCTTTTGTCCTGCTGCTCCCCTGGGTTCCCACCAAGGTTACACACAGGGGTGCCCAAGAGTTGGTCAAGAGGGAGGTCACCTGCTACCTGGCACAGGGCAGTCCCTGACCCCAAAAGTGGACAACGTGGACACGTGGCTTGGGGACCGCACTGCAGGGAAGGTGATGCAGCCAAAGGGCATTGTGGCATGGGACAGGAGGGCACATCCAGCCTGGCCTGCAGAGATCTGGAGGGCTGTCGTGTGAATGCTGTGCCTGTAGATGGCACCTTTTGCTGTGCCTCTGCTGAGGAGGAAAGGAAAAGTGAGGGAAAAAAAAGCCTGTCTGGTAAGGTAGGGCTCAAAGCTATGAGAAAGATGCTTTTGGTGCGTGGCGTGAACCAACCCTTTTTTTTTTTTTTTTTCCCTCATTAATCCATTCTGGCTATGACAACCTAGCCAGGGGCCACTGGGCTCTCTCAGTGTCCCTGGCAGGAGACATGTCCTGCCTGCTTCCACAGGGACAACTTGGGCTACAAAGGGAGACGATGCATTTTGCCAACAGGCTGCGTTGGGGTCTGCGCAGGGGAGAGCTTCAGCCTCCCCCTTCACTCATAAACTAAACAAACAGCATGATCCTAATATTGGCCTTAAAATCCTGTGTGAAATGGACCTGGAAATTAATTTCACACTGGAAAAACCGGCTCACTGTCAGCCGTGGTTGAAAAGAAAACCCCACGACCGCTGTACAAATTAATTCTGCAGTTCAGGCGAGAGGGTGGCACGGGGTGGGGAGCTCCCCTTGTGCTGCTGTCCTGACCCACACCATGACGTGGGGTGCTGGAAACAGAAGATATCACCATGTCCGAGGGGGTCACAGTCTGTGGGGGCAAGAAAATCATTGTGTCCCCCAGGAAAATGAAAGCGGGGGGCATGGGCTGCCCCTTCCCCGAGCAAAAAGCTCTCCTGTTCTTTCACACGGGTTTTATTTACTGAGCAAGAGTGGTGGTTTGGGGATGCACTTCAAGGGATGCTGGTGGGAGACTCCTGGGGAAGAGCGAGGCGTGAAGAAATGACTGATGGTACAATATCGCGTGCGCTGGTTGTCAGGCAGCTGATGTCCGTGCAGACCCTGGGGTCCCCGGCAGTACGTGGTCCGTGGCAAGCGGAGATAATTCAGTGCCTTACTTGGGCAGGATTTTGCACGTACCTGCGTTTTTACCCGCTTTCCACGTGATGTTTCATCTATTTAGAGACAAACGGCGATCCCACCTCTCGCAGCAGAAGGGCCAGGCAAGGCAGAGAGAGGGGCGATACACCATGGGGATGGTTGGATGGAGAAATGCTCTGTGGTTACACAGAAAATGAGAGGGGGAGCAGCCCTGCAGTACGATTTCAAGGCTGAGCGAGTGGTGCCAGCAGGCTGTGAAGGCTCTGCCTAGCCGCTCCCCTTTCCCAGGCAGGGCGGAGAGGGGGGGACACGAGGTCTGGCTCCAAAAAAAGGTTTCCCAGTAACAGAGAAGGGCTGGGATAGCAGGGAGGTTACCCTAGCCCTCCTCCTGACTGCCGTGCTCCCTGCCTTGTAGGGTTGGCACTAATCGTGGTGGCCTCTGATCCCAACAGCAACTGGGAGTGTCCCTCTGCTCGCAATGCATAGCTTCATTTTTAGCCCCCCTTCTTTTTTTTTCCCAGCTATGAGCTTGTTAAAAGGCACCTGCAACGCCTGGGCTGTATCTCAGAGCGACACTGCTTCCTTCAAACAGGAACTTGGGAACGTCAGCTCCATAAGATGGTTTGAGGGCCAGCCTGCACATGGCTGTCGCTGCACGATTTAAACCAAGCTTGACAGGGAGATGCGGGTCACGGGAGAGCGAATTCCTGGGGGTTTTGTGAACCTAGGCAGGGAAATCCCACTAGTGCTCCCCCACGATGGGCCAGGCTGCAGCCTGGGCTCCACTGGGAAGCAGACCACGAGTCCAAGCCGGACCCACAGGCCAGGAGGAACTGGGCTTGGTTACAGCTCACTTATGTAAAACAGGGGACAGGTCTTGTCACCTTAATGACGAGAGTCATTAAGTGAGACATCACTTGTGTGAAGTCAGAGCGGCTACAGACAACAACCAGGCCTGAAACGTGTCTTCAAGTCTCAACATTAGGTTTTGCTTTGGTTTCCTCCTCCTTTTTGTTGTTCCTTCCCCTAATTTAGTCCCCTGAATTTATGCATGTGGCTGGGATCGGCACGGTGCAGGTACCTTGGCTGCGTGCATGCTGCCTTGTGCAGATGAAGAGGACGAGGAAGGGATGAAGAGCCCAGGAGAGATAAACCACCCGGACCAGCGCGGGCCCAGCTCAGTAGGATGCTCAGAGCCCCGCACCGGGAACGCCTGGACAAGCTCAGGTACCGAGGGCAAATCCTTTGCAAACCCAGTACAACCCAGGTGTGATGTGAGGAGATTATCTGCCAGCACCTTCATTAACCGCAGGCAGCTCATGGCACTCAGCTGTTTGTCGGGAACTTCTGTTTTTAACCCCAAAGCAGCTGCAGGTGTGCCAGGGCTGGCTCTGGTGTGCAACATCCTACCTGCAGCTTACCCAGCTTTGGGGGCGGGGGGTCCTTCATCCTGGGGGGCTCCCCGCAGCTGGGGGGGCCACTGCAGAGCCCCCCTCCCCAGGGCCGAGGTGAGGGCAAGCAGGAGCAGAGCTCTGGCCAACTCAAATCAATCAGCCCAGCAGCTGTGCTAATTGCATAATTAGCAGAAGCTGTTGAAGAGAGGCAAGGGCTTAATTATCCCCTCCTGCTCCTGCCGAGGCATTTGCCCACTGCTGTTCCAGGAGGAGGGATGTGAAGGTGAGTGGCTGGGAAGGCCAAGCAGAGCTCCGGGAGAGGCTTTAGTAGCACAAACTGTGCTTGTTTAGTGTTTTTAATTAAAGCTGCTCAGGATGGGGGCTGGTGGGCAGGTAAAGCTCCTCTAAGTCGCGAGCAGTGGGAGGCTTGTTGTATGTGTGTGCAGTGGGGTAGGACCCAACGCCCTGGGCTTTGGGGACACGGAGTGCTGCTGGCAGCTGCGTCACCCCTGCGGTGCGGGGACTGGTGTCATTGCAGGCTGCTTTCTAGGGCCTTGTTGCTTCTGAGAAGGCAAGAAATGGGGTGAAGTGGTGGCGTTTGGCTACTTTCCCTAAAACTACTTGTAGGGAGGGCTTGGACGGGAGGTAGGGTTTATCTGGCGATATCCTGCTGGGTTTAGGAAAGCCCAGAGGACCTGGGGATGGAGAGGACTGGTGGCAAGAGCGTGGAGGGTTAGGTGGAACCGTGCATCGGTGGCACGGCAAAAATAACACGGTGTCTGTAGAAACGGAGGCTCCGAGTGCCCGAGGGAGAGGAATAGCTGCTGTGTGGCTCTCGTGGCTCGCCTGCCAGCGCGCTGCCCGGATCACCTTCCCGCTCATGTATGATTTACGCGCTCCCTGCGCCCGCACGGAGGTCAGCAAAATAATAATAAACAACAACAAAAAATTAAACCTGAAGAGGCTGAGTTAAACTTCACGTGGCTGGTGCCTGCTTCGGCCTGAAGTTGTATTTCAAGAGGCAACCGGTGTCTTGGAGGTGCCTGGGGTTGGGGGGGGCTGAGACTGGGGTTGGGGGGGGCTGAGACTGGGGTTGGGGGGGGCTGAGCCTGGGATTTTAGGGGGCTGAGCCTGGGATTTTGGGGGGCTGAGCCTGGGGTTGGGGCAGGCTGGCTGCCGCACCGGGAGTCCCGGGGGGCGGTGAGGGGGGGTTTGGTGGAGCCGGAGCTGAAATACCCGTTACCTGGGCCAGGGGCGCTGCGCAGCCCGCCTTCCTTCCCCACCCCTTCCTCCTCCTCCTCCTCCTCCTTGCTCGGCTGGCAGGGCGGCGAGGGGGGAGGAAGGCATGGGGGGTCGTCGCTGACACCGGGCACCGCCACCACCACCACAGGTAATGCCCCGAGAGTTTTCTTTGTTCCGCGTTTATTTATTTCGGGGGCGGGGGGGACGCGCGGAGGATGCGCGGAGCCGCCGGCATCTTCCCCTCCCCGCCACGGGGGGTGGCTTTGGGCGCCGTCCTCCTTCCCAAACCTCGCTTGTCTGCTTCCACCGAGGGGACAGCTTGTCTGGGGTGAGCGCTGCCATCATCATCATCATTATTATTTTTTTAGGATGGGGGGGGGTCGTTCAGCGCGGTGCTTCCAAGGGCAGCAGGCGGGGAGCACAACCTTTTAGCAAAAATAATAATAATAATGCGTGATGTCTGCTGGCGTGCCCCCGAAAGAGCAGATATTGTGCCCCCAAACCCCTCCTGGGTGCTGGTTCGGAGCTGGGCTCGGGAGGAGACGTTGCAAAGTTTCCCAGGCTGAACTTCTCCGGCGGCGGCGTGCGGGGCTGGCCCGGCCCCAGCCGCGGGGAAAGAGGGTTGGGTGCTTTTTTAAAAATCCCTTCAAAACCATATTAAATGGAAAAACAGCTTTTCAAAATGACAACTTGCCCTGATTGTTGTGGTTTTTTTTTTTTAATTATTTCTGGAGAAAAAGCTTTATTTGAGTTTTTTCTTTGCTTGCTGCTCTTTCCCTTGCTCTCTGACAAACCCTGCAATGCTCTTTGATTTAAATAAGTGTTTTCCTGACCCCCTCCAATACCGACCCCCGCACACATCCCCCTTGGCGTTGGCCAGACAGCTTTCAACTGCCTGGAGTCATCGCCAGAGCCTTTATTTAAAGAAAATGCTCAAACTTTAAGAGCTTGGTCTCTATTAAAACCATTACCCTTCCTTTTAACCCGTGGAGTTTGGGGTTGGTTAGGGGTGTTTTGGCTGTAAGCTTTTTGTGGCAGGGATAGTTTTTCCCCTGATGTTGTTCTTTGGTTTGATCTACCCGGCACCAGCCCCTTTGTTCTGATCCATGGTTTTTGGATGTTACGTGAAGGTAAAGAATAGCCCGTGCCTGCGTGCAATGAGAAATACAGGTGTGGGGCTTCCTTACTGACGTTTAATTGGGAAAATACAAAATCTGGGGTGTTGGTAGTAAAGAGCTGTGTGGAAAAAAAAAGAAGAAACTAGTAAGGCTGTTGGTAGAAAAGGCAACAATTCTTTTTTTTTAAAAAAAAAAAAATAAGAGGGAGAAGGAAAAGCCAAGCTAAGGTAGCTTATTTGGCCGAATGAGGGGATGAGGAGGATGGGGTGATGCGCTGCCTGTGCGCAGGTGAATAGCGGGGCTGGCTGGGGCAGGGGCTCTCCCGGGGTACCCTGCGTGGGGAGGGTGAATCCAGACCCAGTCCTGTGCCAGCGATGCCCGGGGGTGCTGCCAGCACCCTCTTGCCAACCGCTGCCGTTTCCCCACGCTGCCTCTCCTCTCTTACCCGCCAGTGTTTTCTGTGGGGGATGATGCTGGAATGGGAAGTTTTTTGTGCTGCTGCGTGTTGTTTTTGTTGTTGTCTGGTTTCTTTGTGCTGGGGGAGCTGCCCTGTCTGGTGGCAGATGCCCTGGGCATGACTGATGTGGAGGGGGTCAGGAGGGCTGGCGGAGCTGCCGGTGCCCACTGTGGCTGGGCTGCACGCAACAAGCCCAGCTCCTTCCTGGGGTCTTCCCAGCACGTCCTGCAGCAGCCTGGGACGCCTCGTGCCTGTGGCCTCGGCACGGGATAGAGCTGGTGCATGAAATTATTTTAAAATTATTATTTTTTTTGGGGGGGTGAGGCAAGGTATTCCCATGGGAAACTTGCACTTGTTGAAAATCCAGGTGGGTGTTTTGGGGGGAGAGAGTTTTACTGTTGTCTCTCCTTCTTCCCTGCCCTGAGGAAGGAGGAGAGGAAATCCTTTTGCAATTCCATTTTCGTTCTCCACCCCGCTCCCTCCCTCCCCAGCACCAAGCTCTCTTGTTTCGGGAGGCAAACTGTAGGTTTTGTAGCACCAAGTCGAGACAGTGTCATGAAAATACAATGTTTTGTTTTAAGACCAAGTTGTAAAACACTCCCTTTATGGGAAACTGTAAAAATTGATGTTCTCCTTTGTGTTTTTTTTAATTTTTTTTTTTTGTGATAAGTGGGAGAAACAATGTTTGCAAGAGGTGGGAGGTGTGGAGCTTGGCTGTTTGCTGTAGCTGGGCCTGGGGAGGGCACCCAAAGAGGCTGCATGTACACCCCCCTCTGGGACATCACCCCAAAATAGCAGGGAGGTAACACCAGAAATGTTTCCTGCTGCCCAGCTGCAATAATCTAGAATAACGTACGTGGTATTGTAGCTTCTCTGCTGACCTGATAGAGGTATGCAAAGAAAAAGGGCACCGCAATCGCCTTCGGAGCAGCCGAGGTGGTGAGGACATCTTAAAAAGGATTTAATATATATGAAGTTTCTTAGATGTTCTGTGCAGATGGTCTGGAGCACAGATTATTTTTAAATTTAAGAAGCTTTAGGATATGGGATTGGCTTGATGAGGGGGTGGCCTGCGGCTTCTTGTTAGGGTGTAAAACATCCCAGCTGCTTGCAGCTGGGCTAATTTAGCTGGAGGTTTGCTTCGTGAGCATAAAGACTTCAAACCGCATCCCAAAACTTCTGCTTTTTTTCCCTACTAGTGTCCCGCTTCCTGAAATAAGACTTTTAATAACGTTACAGAAGGATGAGGGTTGGTTTGGGGCTTTTATGGCCCAAGACCTACAAATACTAAAATTCATGCTTGCGTTGCTATCGGATCCTATTTCAGCAGCTGAAATGGGGAATCCCAGTGGCTGAGACTCACCCAGATCTTGCAGATGTCCTGGAACTTGCCCATGGTTCGGTAGTGACCAGGACACTATAGCAGGGGCTGGAATAACATTTATGTGCAGGCTGTGCTGTGCAGGGTGCTGAGCTCGAAGCTGCGGTCGATGTGGGCAGGAAACCTTTGGTCGTGAAATGTGGTGGCTTTGGGTCCATGAAGACGTTCGCACGTGGCTCTGGTGGGTGCTTGCTGACTGTGGTGTGCTCCATAAATGATCGGAGGGGCCATCCCGGGCTCCTTTTCTGCTAGATGGCCTCGCAGAAGCACACGCTTGAACCCATGTCCCGGGGCCAAGGACCTTGCTGGATGTGTCTTGTGATGGACACTCTGATGTGGCCATGGGAGGGCCATAGTGTTCCCTCTCCAGCCTCTGCCAGAGCCAACACTGCTATGTTTCCATCCTTAGCCTGAATTGCTTTGCCCTGATCTGTGCATTTGATATAACAGCAGCTCTCCAGGGGAGAAAGAGGTCCTGCTTGGAGTATGATGGGGAGAAAGCCACTGGAGGCCAAATCCTGATGGCAATAGAGGGATATGCCGGTGCCTGGGCTACTGCAGCTTTGAAAAGGGCATATAGGAGAGGGACTGGACAGCTTAGAGGGTCCTCAGCCATGGCTGGGGTCCTAGGAGGGCTTGCGTGAACGAGACTGTCACTGGTGATGAACTGCTGTCGTTAATCCAAATAACTTCATCTCTGCTGAATGCCTTTGTCTTCCAGTTTGACTCCCTGCTCTCAGGGGCTGCTGTTTGGGATTAAGGGATTTTGGGGTGTTTTTCCCTCCTAAGCAGCCCCATCTTCCTTTCCCTGGGCTGTCTCTACCACTTTTTTCCCCCCTTCTCCTCTCCTAAAATTTTAGCTGGCGAGTGATTAGCCACAGTGTGCCCATGGTGTAGCTCCATCAGGCAAAGCATCACTGTTATTAGCTGGAACAGCCGGTGGGCCTTGAAAAGGTCTGTTGTGGCGAAGTGCCTCTCGCTGAAAGTTAAGTGAGCTTTGTGCACGAGCAGCAAGGACACCGCTTCTCTCTTGATTTGGGTAAGGCAAGGAACAGCCTGAGGGCTTTTGCAGCTCAGGTCGCTCAGTGGGAGGATGATTTTTTGGTTTGGAGTTATTTTTCCTCCTCTGAAGAGCCCCTATTCCTCTCTCTTTTTAAGATCTGCCTTTGCAGCCTGCAGTTTGAGTTGCCAGAGGACTGAACAAATTGCCTTGTTGCTCCTGTTTAGTGATGCAAACATTCAGCCCGAAGCTCAGGAGTAGCTGGAGGCAGGGTGAGGTCCTGGGTGCACATGTACCCAGGGTCCTGTGCTGATGGGGGCTTGGAGAGGGGTCTGCTGCCATGAGTGTTTGCCAAGGAAGATGGAGTGAAATAACTAACCTGTTGTCTTTGGCAGAGCTTTGAAATGTAGTGTGGCTACTGATTGCCAAGGTCTCCTGGTCCTGTGGCTCGTGGCTTGCTCTTGAAGTTGATGCTGAATTTCTTATTGTGTTGCTCTCAGTGTTACGGGTGTAATTCTTATAGTGAAGCATAAAATCCTGCTGCTGCAAACAGGTGATGCTCACATTCAAAGCTGTGCCTGAGCGTGGCACGGAGGGAGGTGCCGTGCCGGTCCCTCTGTCCCTGCTTCAGCAATAGTCATCTGCTGCGTGCCTAAGTGTGCTTATGATTCTGCAAGTGGAGTGGGCAATATTTGGATGAATGTTTGTTTTTTTTCCTTTAATTTCACTTCACAGATGTCCTCTCTTTGTTTTTTTTTTTTTCCTTTCCTTTAAAAAAACCCAAACCAAGCAGAAGTTGTGTTCCCGCATCCGAAGCAGCGCAGGCAGGCTGCCCTTAGGATATGTAAGCGCGGGCTGCGTGGCAGCGTTACAAACTCGCTCAAAAATGTTGTGTCGGAGCCCGAGGACGTTGGATGCTTCTCCTGCATCGTTTTGATGCTGGAGCTTGGAAGTGCAGCCAGGCTGCTGCCAAGCCCCGATGAGCAGGGCAAGCCTGCCTTCTTCCAGGCAGGGGTGCAAGAAGAAAACACCCAGCCTCCCATTCGCCAGCAGGCTTTGGGTCAGGCCTTCAGCATCGTTACTTTGCCGCTTTGTCCATTGCTGTATGTTTTTGAGAGTCTGGAGTGAGGTTCCAGTCTTGTGAGACCAGACTGTACACGCTACTTCACTGAGTTCAGCTTTCTACCTCCTCCTAAAGCAATAATTCCCACCCTTCTTCCCCCTCCTCCTTTTTTTTTTTACCCTCTTTTTTTCTTTAAGCTAAGCTCTGTTGGCTGCTTTTCCACCTTTTCATCCCACGTTAACATCATCTGCTCTGCAGCCCTGCTGCTCCTTTGCTGCCTTACCTCCATGTGCTGAGCTCTGTGCTGGTGCAGCCCAGGAACTGGGAGAGCTGTGAGCCTGTTGGCTTGGTCTCCATACCCCATCCCAGTCTGCCTCCTAGTTTAGGAGCTGCCGTTCCAGCTTAGGTGAGGTTTTGTGATGGAAAATGGTTGCTAGTCACCATAGGCATCATAGCAACCAGTGCTGGAGACTCGGTAGAGCAAGTGCTGCCCCACTCAAAAAAAAAAATTGGGCATCTCCTCTTCTGTCTACCCAAGCAAGATACTGCCTTTGCTGTGGGAGGATGGGTGGCCATGCCCACTGCAGCAGGGAGTGGGGGTCCCCCTTCGCAAAGCCCCCAGGGCGTTATTTTAATATTGTATGAATGAAAAGGTGGATTGGAGGCTTGTTCTTGTAGCACTACCTGACTTTCCTTGGGGGTATCGCGGTTGGGGCGTGCTGCAGCAGAGGGTTCGTGTGCTGCTCATGCAGAGCCGGGTGGTTATCAGGATTATTTTACGGCCATGGCAATGACTTGGAAAATCAATTCTGCTTCCAACCCAGACCAAGTTTTCCTGTGTGGACCGAGAAATTCAAACATGACATTTTCTCCTGGTCTTGGGCTGTTGGTTAAACAATGTATTAATGTTGTCTTGGAGGTCACGCTTGCTTTCTATGGGAAAGCAAACCCCTAGCAGCCCCAGACAAAATGTTTCCACTCCTGTCCTTGTTTTGAAATGGGAGTAAACTGCTGGAAATGTGGGAAACTTTGGTGTAGCTAGTTGTGTAATAGCTCTAGCTTTTTTCCTGCTAGAAGAAAGGTTTAAATACCACCAGCTGATGCTAGCCGGGATGTGCACAGCAGCTCGGACTTGTTGTCATCTTTGTGGACATCCCCTGGGTTGGGTGGGGAGAAAAATGCCTGTCTCTCCAACCTCAGCCTTGCTTTTGGTGTGAACGAAGGGGAGAGAGCATCTTTCATGCTCCTTCTCCTGCAAGCACTATCTCGGGGCTTAGGTGGGTTGCGGCAGCCGTGCTTCCTGTTCTGTGTGCATCCATCCTTCCCCCCGACATGCACACAAATATGCTGGCCTGTATTTATTTAACAAGGGAATTTTTTCCTTCACTGCGGGGAATAGAGGAAAAAAAAAAGGGCAAATTTTTTCACTGGGAACAAATCTCATTTTCAAGAGTCCTGACAAAATGAGCCATAAAATTACAATATTTCAAAGTGCTTCGTAATTCTAGCGTGGACGGCTCTTCATCATGGAATCTGAAAGCTCAGAAAATATAAAACTCATTAGATTAAAATAAACCACCTACCGCGCGGAAGAAAAGCTTATTTATCAATATCAATTTACTTCTGATTACACTGTTCTGCAATTTGTTATTTTTAGGAATTATGATTTGTGTATAGCTCATGCCAATATGTGGGGGGAAAAAAATAAAATTAACTTTTTTCGTTTTGAATCCTACTTATTGTGAAGACCTGGCCAAGAAGCAATAAGAAGAAAAAAAAAAAAAAGGTGAATTTCTAGCGGTGCTTCCATCTGACGAGCGGAGGGAGGGAAAAGCTGGGCAAGCGGGAGCCGCTGTGCCTCTGTGATGGGCTGTGTTTTGGTGTGAGGGTTGGTGCCAGGCCATGGGCTTTGAAGAGGATCGTGGGGGTGGTTTCTGTGATGGACGTTTGGTGGTGGCCCTTTTTGAGGTGTCTCCTGGCCGCTCTTCCAAGGTGACCAATGTGGTGGAGGAAGCTGGGGAGAGTGGGCATGGGTGGTGTACTGGGGGAAGAAGGGTCTGCCAGCGGCTGGCTGGATGCCACGGGCATGGTGGGATCTTGGTAGCATCTCAAGGACTTCCCCTCTGCCCACGAAGGAGCAGATGCTGTGGGTGGGCAGCGCTGGCTGCCCTCTTTGAGGGGCATCGTTTGTGCTGCATCACCAGAGAAGGGGCTTTTTGGGAAGGTGCGTACAGTTTCCTCGCATGGAAGCCATTTGGGAGCCGCTTTGATTTACACTTTCATTTCTTCTTTACGCTCCTGGAAGAGCGCAGAGCAAGCAGAGAGGCTGACACTATAAATTTTGAGGTGCGAGTGTCGTGCTGCTGTTTGGGGAAGGGAAGACCGGGTAGGGGGGAGAGGGGTGAGAGGTTTGGGGAGTGATTAAAGATGCCAGCGGCAGCTCGAACATGAGAGCATCTCTGCCAGCAAGGCACAGAAGCCGCTGCTCTGATGGAGGCGGTTAAGTGTGTTTTGTGTGCATGCCGAGGACTGGAGCGTGCGCCGGCCTGGCTCCGTCAGCATAGCCAAGCAGGTGGGATCTTTGCCACGTCTTGGGATGCAGCGATGCTGTTTAAACAGCAAAAAAAAAAAGCCACTTCTAGGGCTTGGGAAGGAGACGTTTGGGGCAAGTGGGATGAAAAACCTCTGCTCGACCTGAGCCTCCTAAACTTTCAAGCCCCGGACTCCTTTGCAGAGCAGTGTTTCAGCGGCCGAGGCTCCTCTGGTTCCCATCCGTCACTGTTTAATGGGGTTCTGTCTGCTGCTTCCCGTGCCTTGGGGAGTGGTTGCCAGTGGCCTGGGAAATCTCTGGTTTAACATTAGTGCTTTAGCAGCCAGGAGACAATAGTTAAGTTCCCAGAGATGACTTGCCCAGAGACATTATTATGCTGGAAACTGCACCGAGTGCTTCCTACAAAGAGCCTCTTTCAGGCAGAAGGTGCGATTTAGTATGCACTTAGTCACAATTTTTAAGTTCTCCCTCGAGATTTCTCAGTCCCGTTCCTAAATGTGCAATATTTGAGTGAACCATCTCGGAGAACCAGTGAAGAGCTGCAATATTAATGAAGACAGACGAAATCAAAATGACATTTCAGGCAATTACTTACATAATGAAGTGACTGACTTGGAATAGACAATATTTAGATTTATCATGACACTCGAAAGGGGATGCTGTCAACCGCCTTTATTTCTACATCACGTAAATTGTTTTTCCACTGCCCTGTTGCTTTTTAAACATGGTCTGTGAAGCTGGAAAATAATGTTTCCGCTTGCTTGGGCTGATAGCGGTGCTGTTTGAGAAGAAAGTGTTTTCCTCAATGGCTTTTTGGCAGGGGAGAAGGTGGAGGCAGAGCTCGGGGTTGTGCTGCCTTGGTCGTCTCCATCGTGTCTTTTCTGGAGGCAGCACGGTGAGCTCTGGCTCTGCACCCCGGGCTCGATGCTCCCAGGGGGATGCAGGGGCCTGAAACAGCAGTGCTGTCTGTGTCCGAGATATTCTCCTCCCTGAAACCTATTAAAGAAGGGGGGAAACTGGAGAAGCTTGGGATTTTTCTTTGTCGGAAGAGTCTCTTCTACTTTTGTTGACTGAATCTGAAGATTTAAAGGGCCTGATAGGATGCCTGACTGCTGGGGAAGAGGTAATTTTTTGTTTAGAAACTGGTTTTTTTTGGATGCTTTGCTGGCACCGAACGCTCAGAAGTCAGAAATTTGTTGGCAGGGCAGAGGACTGAACTCGCCTGCCCTGCCTGTGTTTTCCAGGGAGATTGGCATGATACACCTAAAAGCTGGGCAGCACTGATCCCAAGTGTTTTCTTAGGCTCGTGATGTGTTTCCTAAAGATGCACAAAAAAGACCACAGCACAGTTTTCTTGCCTAGGCCTCTTTCTTTCGCCTAGGCCTCTTTCTTTCGCCTAGGCCTCTTTCTTTCGCCTAGGCCTCTTTCTTTCGCCTAGGCCTCTTTCTTTCGCCTAGGCCTCTTTCTTTCGCCTAGGCCTCTTTCTTTCGCCTAGGCCTCTTTCTTTCGCCTAGGCCTCTTTCTTTCGCCTAGGCCTCTTTCTTTCGCCTAGGCCTCTTTCTTTCGCCTAGGCCTCTTTCTTTCGCCTAGGCCTCTTTCTTTCGCCTAGGCCTCTTTCTTTCGCCTAGGCCTCTTTCTTTCGCCTAGGCCTCTTTCTTTCGCCTAGGCCTCTTTCTTTCGCCTAGGCCCTCTCCCGTGGCAAAATAGCTGAAGAACTTAGAATTTAGGGCCCTTTCTATGGTGACAGAGTTGTTATGAACTGTCTTCTCACCAGTAAAAATAAAATACGTGTAGCTATTGCTTGATCTTGAGTGGGAGCTGCTCATGGATTTCAGTACGGGTTCATCTCTGTGTTTGCTGCCCGAAAGGCTGGCTGTCATGTACGCTCTCTGCCTTTCGTGTCCCTGGGTCTGCTGCTGCGTGGATGTGCTGAGCTGGTAGGAAAATATTCCCCTGGCCCACACCTTTCACAGCACCTGCAGAAACAGGGAGAGCTTTGGAGACGGGTCACTGAGATGTCCTGTCTGCTTTGGAGGGGGGGTCTTCGGCTCTATGTGAGCTGCCCAGGGGTTTCTGTTGTGCCTATATTCTGTAATGTATATGGTTTATACCTGCCTCTGGGGTGGAATGTTTTAAAATATGTGTATTAATTTCCTTGCAAAGCAGGACTTTGAGGTTTTGCGGGGTTGGTTTGGAAAGGGCTTTGTATTTAAAGGTCAGGAAACCATGGCAGGATGCGGCTGTGCTCATCAGCTCCTTGTTACTGTTTTATTCTTCTGCCTTGTCGTGAGGAGTCATGGGCATCAGGGCACTAAGGTGCAAGCTGGGGCAGGGTTGCATCCCTGAGCCTGCTAGGTTTGGGGGGACAAGGTAATGTCTATAAAGTGCTGGACTTGACCCTGCCTTTCTTCTTTGACAGGAACCATGAAGCGTGACGCTGCTGCCGGCAACTTTCTGCTTCCCCTCTTGCTCCTGGAGCTGGTCTCACCAGGTAAGCCATCCTTCTGTCTGCCCAGCGCCGTGCTCTTCTCTCTCCCCTCCTCTCCCTGCTTGGGTCTCACATTTGCGAGGTCCAAGGGTAACACTTGCTGTGTTTGTGGTCTCCCTGTGAGTATCTAAAGGCAGAGCGGCAATTGCTGTGGTGATGGGGAGATGTGGCTGGGGTGGGTCAGCAGAGCACCCATCTCCATCGCATGCGGTCCTGGGGACCTGCATGGTGTGCTCCCGTGCAACTGCTTTTCCTGCAGTCAGTAAAAGGGCACATGTGGCCTCAGATGGCCCTTCCTGGGAGGGATTGGAAAAAGACTTGGAGGAGGAGGGTGTGCGGGTGAACCCAACGGTGGTAGATGCTCCTGGTGTAGCTCAGTGGGAAGGTGACCTTGGCAACTTCCAGATGTGGGTTCAAGAAGTTAAAGCTGGTGATGGACCTGATGATAGACGTGGCGTTAGGGCATTTTATGTAACTAAAGCTGAAAGGAAATTAGAGGGAGTGGACACAAGGCAAGGATGTAAAGCAGAAGCTTGTTAGCTGTTCAGCAGCAGAGGTGTTACTGGCAGGGCTCTCCCCGTGCTTTCAGCAGCAAAATTATTACCTGAATTGTGCTTTGATATATGCTATGTGGGAAATAACTCCTCTCTGAGCTGCAAAACCTCTTCTCTAATTCTAGCTGGAGGGAAGGGCAGGGGTCTGGGTAGGTAGATCAGCTTTCCTCCCACTGCCGGGCTCTGCCCTGAGAGCATGATGCGCTCCGTCTTCCCCAGCATGTGGGCAAGGGGGGGACGTAGGTCCAGCATGGCTGATGGATGTGATTTTGTGGGACAGCTGCTTTCTGGTGCAGCAAACGTGCTTCTGGGACCGGGCTTTGACATCCTGGGGTGCACAAGTACCGTAAACGTATAGCAAAGCCCCGTGAAAACTGGGATTGTTGCATGAGTGGGCTAAAGCCCCGGGGTGCTGCAGGGTGTGTGCCTGTGTGGCGCTTGCTGATAAACAATAGCGAGCGTGTGTCCGTTTGATAGCCCTGTACCCTTTGCAATAAAGGCTTTTTTTCTTTCTTTTTCCCCCCTACTGAAGCCTCAAGATGGCTTGCACAGATTGGCAGCCTGATGAAGCAGTCAGGGGATGACATTAGCGGTGACTGACAGGCGCAGTCAATCTCTCGCTGGTGTCGTGTTGGATCAAGTGTAGCCTCACTAGTTAACTGCCCTGTCACTCCTCTGGAAGGGGAAAAAAATGAGTAAAAAGGACAACTCAGCATGTCCTTTGTCCCAGTCTGAGCCTCCTAAAACTTGCCCCTGGAGAGATCACTTGCCAGGAGTGGTCTGCTATGTCCCATTGGAGGTGAGATGGTGGGTCCGTGATTACTGTGCTCTTGCATCAGCAGTGGTCAAGGATGTGAGTACTGGCTCTGAAGGGCAAGGTGGCAGCAGGTTTTGCAGGGATAACATGGAGCAGCTGTGGAAGACACACAGAGGGAAGAAAATCTCCCAGCACATCAAAACAACATTGATCCGTGATCCCTTGGAGCCTGTCGGTAGCACAGGAAGGAGGAATAAAGGGTTACGAGTGTGTGGTGGAAGTGATGATTTTCTGCCACGCACCTTACTGGGGGACCACAGGCAAGAGCAGTGTTGAGGGATACAGTGGTGGTGTATCCCAGGGTATGGCCAGGAGGCTGTGGCAGTCTCGCAGAGGGAAAATCCAGCTGATGTTCCATTAGATGAAGCCACAGATGATGGCTGGTTCATGGTGATGCCTTTGGGAAAGCGTGAACTCGCTCTCAGGCTGTGTGGCGCGTGGCTGTCATTCACAAATTAATTTCTGTGAAAGGACTGGTGTGCCCAAAGCCAACAGAGCTGTGGCAATCCTGGATATTAAATGTGAAAGGAAAAGTGGGATCCCAGACTAGGTGGCAGCTGGATTTTGGAAATGCAACTTGTTTTTAGTATACTGGTGATATTAAGAAATGTATTTTGAAATAGAGGAATTTGCAGAAGGGAATTCCCTGTGGGAAGGTGGCTCGGTGTGTTTTAGCCTCATCTGCCCCCTGCAAAGCCTCCTGGCCCTGACACAGCAGCAGGTATGAGTGCACTTCGAAGCCTCTGGAGATGCCATTAGCTCCAAATAACCCATTTTGTCGGGGTCCTTCTCATTTTCTTTCCAGGTACTTAAATCCAGAGGCTGAGATTTAAATGTGCCTTTGCAAGAGCGCTGCCTCTAGCGCTTTCCCACTTCTCGAGGTGTTTAACAAACCTGGTGCCTCGGGAAAGAGGGCAGGGCTGAAAATCCCTGTCTTCTTATGGAGGAGCCCCAGAGGAGCCCAGGCAGCCCCCCCATCCCATGCCCATGTCCTGTCCCCCCCGAGTGGGTTTCCCATGGGTGCTGAGCAGGTTTTGTGCACGAGCACAGCTGGGACTTGTGCCTGAGAGGTCTTGGGAACATCAGGAGCTTTGGCAGAGCAGGAGGATGCTGAAATGTGGTCTGGTTCTTTCTTAACGTGGGATGCTGAGCACAGGGCATGAGGGTGATGGCAAAGCGTAGCATGGTCAGGAGGGAAACCTGGACACCTGATCTCACCTGGGCTTTGCTATCCCTTTGCCTGAAGCAGTGTCTTTGCGGCTGGGGTAAGGAAGGAGGGGTGCTCTGCAATGGCTGTGTTGGCAGGAGCCTGGCTGGATCTGCATCTGGCAGTGGTGGGGGTTGCGAGGGGGTGTCATGCTGCTGCTTTGTTGGCGATTTTTTTTATATTTGCACCATCTTGGGTTTTGGTTGGGCTCAAACCAAAAGCACTCATGAGAGGTTGCAGCGGGGAAGTGATGCTCCGTCACTTCCAGCGAGTGCCCATGCCAGGGGCCACGCTTGGGACCCTGGTCCTGCCTCTTCCCCGCCCTGGGGACTGGCTCTTGGGACTCCCCATCAATGGCCATGAACTATTTTGGCCAGACCAGTTCAAACCTCTGCTTGCCCACAAGCAGCCCTGGTTTTGATGCCTGGCAGCTGAACTGCATTTCTTAAAGCCTGCAGGCTTGGCCGAATCTGGCTGCGTATCAGGGAAAACCCATCCCTCAGATGCAGCTCGGTCAACACCAAACCTTCTTGTGAAATCGTCGTGTTTCTCTCCCACCACCTCTTTTCCTGCATCCCTCGAATGGTAAATTGTTCCTGGTTGACTTTTCCCTTGGTTCAGGCTGCGGTCGTTGTTCTCCTACGTGGCTCTGCACTTGACTCTGTGTCACCTAATGAGGCTGCAGTCTGGGGGCAGCCTCGTGAGCTTCCAGCTCCGTAAAAAAGGGAGTAGAAAGGAGTGAGCCTGGTTATTAAAGGTGAAAGGAGGCAATTAGAGGGAAAGGCGATCGGGAGAGGGGAGGCGCACGGGGTTTTGCTGGGATGGCTGACAAGGCAAAAGGATCTTAACTGTGGGAACAAAGTGAAGGTATTAATCATGCACTAAAACAATAATTGATGTTCCCGGTCCCTGAGCTGTTGGCTTCCCCCTTCCCCTCTGCTTCTACCAGCTTCTACCGGGGACTGTGCCATGCTTTCTGTCCTTGTCTGTCCGCCCTCATCTTGGGGGTACCCATCCCCATCGTGATGCCAAGCGATGAGCCCGGTCCCCCGCGTGCATCTCTGTGTCCTGAGCCTCTCCCAGCTGTGCTGGCCCGTGCATGACAGGCCAGGGAAATAACACCTTGCTTTTGTCCTCTTCCCAGGTCGGGGCAATCGGCTGCCATACTTCATAAACTACTTCTTCGACACCTACCTGCTGATCAACGAGGATACTCCCGTGGGTAAGTGGGGCATGCCCATGGGCAGGGGGTCTGCTGCTGCCCACCCCCTGATGGAAAAGGATTAAAGAAATGCTTTTCTTTTTATTGACAGATTTAGCTTATTTTTCTTTATTTAGCTAGGGATCGGTTTTTAGTAAATGCAGAAATCGACCTGGTTGTTCTCAGCCTCTTTCCAGGCTCTCAGTCCATTAAACTTGTGCTCTTCAATCAGGGCTGGTGACTGGCTTTTAATGTGGGAGGAATCGATTGGGAGCGGAGGGTGGCTGGGATGGAGGCTATGGAGGCCCCTTCTCACATCTACTGCTGCCTTCAACCATGCAACATGAGCAGCAGCCTTCTTAAAAAAGGGCTTTTGCCGCACCTAAGTCATCACCGGAGCTGTCAAGGGTTGGAGGACTCTGGAGAGGTCTCCTCAGCTCAACCAGGGCTTCCAGCTGAGGCTTTTGTCTCTTCTTGGAGGTCTCCTTGGTTGCATCTTTTGCAGCTCACGGTGTCCTGCTTGTGGGATTTGGGGTGGTGTCTGAGCAAGGAGGAAGGACCTGGAGTCTCGGTGGCGGGTTGTGGATAGACGGTGTGGAAGCTCCTGGGTGGTAGCATAGGTCTGCGCAGAGATGTGTCCTCAGGAGAAGGCTTGCTGGAGCCGCAGCCATCTGCCTGGGGGGGGTTGTCTTGCAGTGATGCTCAGGTTTATTTGCAATGGGAAATAATACTGAAAACAGCTTCTCGGGTGCCTTTACCCACAGTACTGCAGAAGACGAGCCACAAACAATGTAAGGACAGGAAGGACTTGACTTCACTGTAATTTTGTTCTAGTTTTTATCCCCCTGATAACTTGCATCCATGTCATTTTTCACACCCTCCTTCAGCGAGCCCACCCCTTAGAGGTCACTTCACACCTGGTTTCTTTGCTTTGCTGTCTGTATGCTCCCTGCCCCTCGATTGCTGATGTCTCTGCAAATACACTTAGTGCCAAACATGCCCCAGACAAGTCCCAGGGAGGGGAGCAGCCGTGCCAGAGCAGGAGTGAGAGCTGGTTGCGAAATACTTAATGGAAATGCTTCCTCACCAAGTACATGGTTCTTGAAGTACTTGAGCTTGAAATACCTTCTGGGAATTGGTCTGAACTTCTATTTTGGCAGCAAATGGGGGAAGATTTCTGACAGTCAGCTTTCCAGTGAGATATTGTGTGAGTAAAATTGTGCTTGGAAATTACTTTGAGGGTTGAATTTTTTTTTTTTTAAACTTTGTATTACACTGTACAGAAATGAAATTCACTCTTAAGAATATTGGCACCCTGGGATTTTGTTTCTAGATGTACCGGGGGAAATGTCAGCCTTGAAAGTGTTGACAAACAGCATTTCTGTGTTTTCTGCTGTTGGTGGATGTTTTCTGAGTTAAGCTTATTAACTTTAAAAAAAAAAATATATATATAATCTGGGAAACACCTTTCTTCTATCCTGACTGGGGTGTAAGTAGCAGAACTGTATGTGGTGCCTCTTAGCTAGAAAAAACACAGCTCCTTTTCTGAGGTCTGTTAGAAGTGCCCATCACCGTGGCATCGAGTGAATGCCGTGTGCAGCCCCCTCCTCCCCTCCCTACGGCATCCTCGGGTGCATCCCCACCTAACCCCAACCCGAGCAGTCCCCGCTTGCTGCCTGCCATGCCGAAAGGAACCTTAAGCAACAATTAAGAGATCATTCCCCCCTCTAATCACTTACAAGAGTAAATTAGTCTTGTCAGGAGCTATTAAGACAGAGAGCTCGGAATTCATTAGGCGAGATTGGGCAGAGGGAGCTGCTGGCGCTGCCGCCGGTCCAGGCTGATTAATTTCTCCCAAAACCTCATCAATGCCCATCTGTTTCGTTTAGGTCCGGGGAGAGCAATTTTCAGGTGGACTGACCCTCTAGTCAGTTATTTCACCCAGAAGTAATGGAAACACTCACACATGTGGAGGGGGGAGCGTGGGGAATAGGAGATATGAGCTTGAGGAAGGTGAAAGCGATTGCAGGGGCCAGGGGGGAGACGCCTGGAGAGGAGGAGGAGGAGTGGGGATAGTGACCGGTTGGGCTGTGGTGGCACGGGTGAGACAAGGCACCGGGAGAACCCATGTCAGCTGCTTCCAAGGGCCATTTCAGTGAATCACAAACCTTTTAAGAGGGTAAGGGAGAGCAGTGTGGCTATTGCAGCCGGGTGGGTGTCTGGAGGTCTCTGGCAAGGTGCGATGCTCGCTGATGTGCCAGGGCGGTGGTGTTGCTGTAGGTGGGGTTACCTGTAGCCCCGGATTTGTCAGCAGGTGGGGATGGGCAGGCAGTGCTCCTAGTTTCTCTTGGTTGGGGTCCTCCCCGTGGCAAAAGGAACATCTTCTTAGCATAATGTAATGACTGGAGTCTAATTGTCCAGCAAATGGATTTGCTCTATGCAGGACAGGAACGGGAAAATGAAGATGATCCATCATGTCGGGTCTGCAATTAGCCGTATAACCACCTAGCCTTGGACTCACCCGAGTTTCTCGGAAAGCTTTCATGCCTCAACGCCTTGTGAAACGCATGACAAAAGAGGCCATTCAGACGAGTGCAATTCCACTTTCCCTTCATCCTAGCGATAACATTTCAACATCAGTGGAATAATGTTGTCTTAAAAGAGTGGGAAACGCTTTAGTCGTTGCACCGGAGCTGATACCATGCACTTGGCTTTGCTCTCAGGCCTCATGTGGCAGGGGCGTAGTTGCCCGGGTGGGCTGGGGACAAGGTGTCGCTCCTGCCCATCAGACCTTGGTCCTGCATGCCCTGCTCAAAACTGGGAGAGGGGACTGAATTTGGAGGACTGATCTCCTCTGTAAAGCCTGCTGAGGTCGAGCAGTGCACAACAGAGGGGTAAACCCGCCAGGATTTAGTTGCAAGGCTTGACCACCCCCAGGGCAATGTGAGTGTGAGAAGATGTTGGTGAAGCTGGGAAAGGTGCATGGGATGGCTGGGCTGCCTGCTCTTTGATACCCTTAGTCATTTCTGGGCAGGAGAGTGGGCAGCTGAGGCTCTCGGCTCTCCGCCCCACCAGCTTGATGGGATGCCTTCCTGTGAGCATCACTGGGATGCCTCCAGTGCCTGGTGGGATGCTTAACCCCAAAGTTGGCTGCCTCAGCACCTCCTCCTGCTTTTTAATGTGTGCCAGCATGGGGCCAAGGAGAAACTCTAACTCAGCAATTGGGGCTGCTGATGATTGACAGCCCTGAGTGGTGCTGGCTCAGCGCTCAGAGCCTGCCTGGGTGCGGGGTTGTGGGCAAAGGCCTCGTGTGCTCCCTGACTCAGCAGCTCGGTGCCACCGTGACGCGGAGGGACGGGTGGCTGGGGGATGCTGAGCTGGAGGTGGGGACGTGCTCATGGCAGGAGGTAGAGGGTGGGTGGAAATTATAAGAGCGTGTGTGCAATGTATGGGGCTGTGTTTTCCACTCAAAGCCCCCTTGTTCCTTCCCTTCCCAGGAGGCACAGGCTGTGCTCTCCATCCCCTGGCTTCACCGTGCTCAGAAAGCACGGCAGATGACTGACGGGGAATTTTACGGTTTGCTTTTGTCCCCCCTTTGCTGTGAGTGACTTTTGCTGAGCTGGTAAAGGCACCGTAAATAGCTCGTGCTCTGGGAACAGGGTGGGCAGGCCTTTGCGAGCTTACAAAAAACCCTGCTGTTTGGGGACTTGCAGATGGTGTCTTCCAAATGCTGTCGCAGGAATTTCAGTTAAATACAGTAGAAGAGAGGGTGATTGCTGGAGACACCCAAAGCTGTCGGTGGCATTGACCAAGTCATGAATTCTGCAGTCTTGCTCGCACACTTGGCTGTCTGTTGGCCGTGTCGTTGGATGTCTGAGGATCCCAGTCTGGCTCTTGGCACCAAACAGGAGAGCTTTACTGTCTGACAAGTTTCTGATAGTGTGGTTTGACTTTCTGCAGTGGGGAAACTCGGATTATGCTTTTGCAGGGCAAACTGGAGCCCTTCCAGAGCAGGCTATGTTGAGCAGACCATATCTTCTGCTCACAGCAAGGAGACATGAGGAATTTGAGAGGAAAGCTGACTTTTTTTGAGGGAAACCAAAAGCAACTCCAAAACATATGGATATTTTTCCACGAAGTTCTGAAGGGCAGAGCTTGGCCTTGCTCTTTGAGACCTGCTTCACCTCTTCTCCCAGGCAACTAGCGATGGGACAAGAGGGCATAGCCTCAAACTTCACCAGGGGAGGTTCAGGTTGGACATTAGGAAGAATTTCTTCTTGGAAGGGGTCATTAGACATTGGAAGGGGCTGCCCAGGGAGGTGGTGGAGTCACTGTCTCTGGATATGTTTAAGAAAAGACTGGACATGGCACTTAGTGCCATGGTCTAGTTGACACAGTGGTGTTAGGTCAAAGTTTGGACTCAATGATCCCAGAGGTCTCTTCCAACCTAATTGATTGATTGAAAATGGTCCATAGTGGACATTTCCCATGGAGTTGTGGCTCTTACCATGCACCCCAAGTTGTTGCAGTCTCAGAGGGGCCCAGGGATAGTGGAGCACTGCTGCAGTGTAGGTGTACTTTCTTGGCTGGTGGTGAGTAAAGTAATTAGGTTGATATGTGTCAACTCTGGTATTTCAGGGCCTTCTGGGATGGAGAATTATTTCACAAGAGGCCTGGAAGAGGAACTTGGTATTTAGCAGGCAGTGGCAGGGCGCTCGCTGGTAGCTCTGCACGTGGATCTGAGGCAGCGTGTCCCTCTGATATTTGCGGATGACTTGATTCTCCATCGTAGGCGAGGACCAGACCAGAGGGCTTTTCTTCTCCAGGCAGGGAAGGCTGCCATCCTCTGTGCGCTGTATCTGTAGTTTCCAAGGTGATCATCTCTTCTGCCACAGCCTGTCACTGCAGGGCTCTGGTCCTGGGCAGCCAGATGCTTTGGCACCCGGGTAAGGTCCCTGGGGGTGCCGGGCCATTCAAGCTGCTGCTGAAGATATGGTTATCTGTGTGTGATTGAGCACGGGCTGTCTTGGCTAAACCCTGCAGGCTCGTTTGATCCCACAGCTGTAGGCATCTGCGGCTCCTCAGTGATGGCACTTGCCTCATGCATCACTGGAAGGGGGGAAAAAAAAAAGTGCTGGCTCTGGTCTCTGCATAGTTCTGGACTGATTAAATTGTTTCAGGGCTGTCTGGGCCAGATATCCACGCATGAGGCTTGTGGGCCATCTGTTGGGGACAGCTTTGGAGGTGGGACCGTGGGTGTCTGAGCACGGGACTCTTTTCCCTTTGGTGCCTCCTGGCCTCCCTGCTTGCTTGCAGGGGAATGCAGCTACAGCTGGAGCAGAGGGGCTGCCCTAGCATGTCTGCTGTTGTCTCCTTCTTGCTCAAAATGAAATGCTAAAGCTAAAAAAGAGAAAATTAATTTAATCTCTGTGCACCACGGGGTTAAAAGTCGCCCTGGCAAGACCAGAAAGAATGGTGGGCATACTGTTAATGAGGTGCTAATTGGGTACTAAGGAGGTGTGACTCTGAAGAGCACAGAGGATGGCTTTAAAGCTTGGGGTTAACTCCCTGGAAGGAGCAAGGCAGCACACAGTGTGTTGGGAACCCAGGGCAGCACAAGAGCCTTTGTGAATGCTACAAGGTAGGCTGGCTTCTAGCAAAACTTGGCAAGTTGGAAGATACTTTTGGAAAACGTGGTGGCACTGGTAGTAGAGTGGATGGAGAGCTTGGGAAAGGCAACTTGTGTGTTAGAAATGGGTGTTAAAGCAGTGGCTGTGCCCTCTTCATGCCAATGCTGCTGGGCAATTCCTTCCTGTGACTCTGTACTTGGCTGAATTGGTGGGGAAGGGTCTCTGTGCCTGTGTTTGGTCTAAGGAAAGACATCACCTGCTTTCCCTTTAGAGGTGCTCCATCCAAGGTTTAAGCTTAGAAGCTGCACCAGCTCCAGCCAGGAGTTACTGTCCTCCCTGCAGCCAGGGCTGTGCTGAGCTGAGCTGTTAACGCCTGCCAAGTTAGTGGGAAAACTATCCCTGTATTTGTGTGTGTGTGTGTTAGTTTGCTGAAACAGCTACAAAAATGCTCCAAAGAAAAGCTTCAGGAAGGGAAGGTAGGAATGTGCAAGTGGGAGGAAGGTGAGAGCTCGACAGCCACGGACCTTTCCCCACCCCAGTTACACCAACATTAAGTGCTTAGGGTGCAGCTAACATCTATTTGTTCAAGGATTTTTTTTCTTCTGCTAGTTTTCAGCTAGTTCAGTATTTAGGCAGAGCTGATGGCAGAACTGCAAGATCAGGTGGACGTAGAAGTCGTAGGAGTTAAGATGGTGCAAGAGGGCAAGGGAGGCTATCGCCTTGCTGTGGTGTTGCCTCAGATCAGCTTCAGTTGATGATCACAGAATGGTTTGGGTTGGAAGGGACCTTAAAGATCATCTAGTTCCAACCCCCTCTGGACACCTCTGGTGGACACCTTCCACCAGACCAGGTTGCTCCAAGCCCCATACAACCTGGCCTTGAACACTGCCAGGGAGGGGGCAGCCACATCTTCTGTGGGCAACCTGGGCCAGTGTCTTACCACCCTCACAGGGAAGAATTTCTTCCTGATATCTCATCTAAATCTCCCCTCTTTCACTACATGACCTTGTAAAAAGTCCCTCTCATGCTGCTGTGTATCAATAATCCCCAGCTGGGAGGGCAAGTGCATAGCAAAACAAGTGGGCCAGTCCATGATGGAAGCTGGTCTCTAGCCGGGTACAGAGTTTGGGGACAGCACAGCAAGTGTCCCAGCCACCCCACTGTGTTATCACTGACGTGGGGGCAAGGGTTTCATAATGGTAAAAACCCAGTAAAGCCTTTTTTGTTGGTTATCTGGCAGGCAAAAGGTCAGCTGGCAAACAGAGGTAGACCTTAGGCTCCTCGATTTGCTGCTGGGTGGATGTCCTTAGCTGTAGACCCAGCGGGGTGGGGTGGGATGTGCAGCTAGCAGGATTGCTATAGCCTTTTACAAAGGATAATTCCAGAGGAATTTGCTAGTCTCTGATTGTGAGAGGTGGAGGTATTTTTGACTAGGAATCTGTGTCGTGAGCTTTGTTACAGGCATTGCTGAGAGCGAGTGTGGATATTCTCCTTTAGAAAGGGAGGTTATAGGAACATCACCTTCATCTTCAGTATTAATTGAAAGCAATATCATCATCTAATGGCTATTTACTGTTTAAAACCGAATTTGCAGGCTTCTTGAGTGTTCTGCAAGGACCAGGTTGTTCCTAAGTGTGGTAACGACCCTGATAAACAACAATATTTGAGTATATTAAGAAGAAGATTTCAGCTCGTGTAACTCCAGCCCTTTTTCTGTCGTTTGTCGTTAGAAGGCCCGTTGATGGAATTACTTGTTGAGCTGTAGAAAGTAGAGCATCGTTAATGAAAACTTCAGGCTAGAAAATTAGTTATTCCCAACATCAGGAAACTTAAGGAAAAAAATCTCCCTTCTACCCAAACCCTTAATCCTGTGTCATTAAATTAATCACTTCACCAATCACTTAAATTTTCAATCTGCTTTGCTAATAGGCAGTAATGTTAATGCTTACGTTTGAGAAGGGAAAGAGAGAGAAGGGAGAAAGTATATTTGCAGTGTGGACTAATTAACACGTCAGGGTAACCTTGCTTTTGGTAACTGCCTCATCGGACCGTTTGAAGGTTTGATCTCGCCACCTTTCATGTTTGAGCTGGTGAGCCCTTGCACAGGGGCGAAGCCCTTTCCAAAGGAGTGGAGAAAGGTGTGTGTTTGTGGGAATGAGGTCTGGGGTGATTTTTATGTCTCGGATGACTTTAGTAGAATTAATTATCTGCCCAGCGCTGTCTGTAGGAGCTTCATTTGTGGGCTGGCTTCTTGCTGGGTATTGGGCTGTGCTCCTTGTTACTCTGGAGTGTCCAGGCTTGGATGTCTGTACCATCACAGCCCGATTTAAGGCCAGTTGAAGGCATTAGCATGGGTGACAAACCTGATACAGAGCAGGGATAACAACGGGAGTCAAGCTTGGTAAAGCGCAAAACACTGGGCAGGGGGAAAAGTATATGTGCACGTATATAAATTAAGAGGCTATAAATATATCTCTGAGGAGGTATTAATATTCTAAGGGAATGTATTATGGGCCAGGAGTACTTCCCTGTACTGTAGGGAAATACCTGCATATGCATACACTCATAATTTTTATTTTTGGTGGGGAAGGTGAGCTCTGTTTTCACTTTGAGTCTATCAGTGGGACCTTTTAGAAAAAAGATGTTGTCATAAACAGTGATAAATGTATTTGTGCATTTTGCCAGATCAAGAATTTGATATATTTGGGTTGTGGGAGTTTAAAAAAGAAGAAAAAAAAATACACCCTATTACCCCCTACTTCTGTGTTTGTACACAATGTTTTTATCTGCCACTTTGGCAATCTGGATCTGCTCCACCACTCTCTGGCTAATTTTCTTGACTGACGAGCAAAGCAACAACACGTGAGAGGAGGCAGGGCGATTCCCTTGCGTTACACAACGCTTGGGCGAAGTTTGTGCCGTGCTGGAGGAAAGCAATGGAGCATTATGTGTTACACTACGGCATTTCGGCGTTCTTTGCCATCCAGCCTGGGGCTGCAGCGAAGTGGTAGGTGTGTTGAGTGAAGGGTGCTGGGAACAGAAGGTTTTGAGATGGGCTGTGCTGCTGCAAAACGTATCCCTCGATAGCCTCCATGACTTTTTTTTTACACAATTTTTAGACTTCTAACCTTGGGGAAAGAATAACGTTTAACCTACCTGAAGGGAGGTTGTAGTGGAGTGGGAGTCGGCCTCTTCTCCCAGGCAACTAGCGATAGGACAAGAGGACACAGCCTCAAGCTTCACCAGGGGAGGTTCAGGTTGGACATTAGGAAGCATTTCTTCTCAGCAAGGGTCATTAGCCATTGGAAGGGGCTGCCCAGGGAGGTGGTGGAGTCACCATCTCTGGAGGGGTTTGAGGAAAGCCTGGCCATGGCACTTAGTGCCATGGTCTAGTTGCCATGGTGGTGTCAGGGCAATGGTTGGACTCAATGATCCCAGAGGGCTCTTCCAACCTGATTGATTCTGTGAATTAAAGTTTCTATACTTGGTCACCATGGAAGTATTCAAGCTATTCCCTCCCCACACCAGTTTGCAGTTGTTGCTTTCTGGTGTTCAGCTTTGTAAAAGAAACAATAAGAAAATAAAACAAAACAAAACAAAAAAAAACAAAAAGGTAAAAAAGGTCTTTTCACCTGCCTCAAAACCATCTGAGCAATTAAAATGTGAAAATTTAGTTAGCTAGTCCTTGTTATGGAAAACCACCTTGTTCCTGTATGAAGGTAAGCAGGTCGAAGAAAACCCGTCTGGAAATGAATATATGTGCCATGGTGCTGAGATTGCAGAATAAAACTCCCACTGTTGGGAAGGGTCTAGGCAGAAAAGTGCCGTTATCCCGGGGAGCATCCCCTGTTCAGGGCTGGGGTGCTGGTAGGCCTTGCCCTGCCCTGGCCGTGCTGGTTGCGTGGTAGCAGGGCTGACTCTTAGGACGCTTGTTTTATCACGGTTTCTGCAATTTTGGGGACTAGGGTGTTCACCTTGGTGTTGTCGCGTGAATCCGTCCTCCTCCCCATCTCCTGGCTTTTAAACCCATTTATCGCTGACGTGTGCTAATGCACCTTTCTGCCTTTGAATGGCTTTAATGTGCTTGATTGGCAGCGGGAGATAATAAATTGGTTCCTCCTGTCAAACTGCTCCCGTGCACTGATGGCATTTGAATTAACTTGTAACCACTCGGGGGGAAAAAGGAAAAAAAGAAGCTGGAGACAGCGTTGTTGGACAACTCAATGAAAACATCTGTTCCGTTTGCAGTGGTGGTCAGGAGAGTGAATAAGCTCCGCGCTCCCTCTCGTAAAGATTTATTACTATTGCTCTTTACGCGAGGGGGAAAGATTTCAAACACTTGACATTTAATGGTTAGTAACTCAATTTTATTCCGTTTGTCTGCATGGGTTTGTCAAACGCCTGCTCTGTCGAGGCTCCGTATTGTATTGTGTAGGCCGTCTTTGTGTGTGTGCGCAATTAGGAGGGCGATTGGGCACCTGAACACAGAGGAACCTCTTTTTTCTTGCTAATTGATCATTAGGTTTGAGGCGAGAGATCATGTTATAGGGTACAATAACCCTTTCACAAACAGTGACCGGGCTTCGTTCCTTACTCTGCCACTCAGTTTCAAGCAGTTAATTGGAAAATAGGAGGGGAAAAAGACTTTAAAATGTCGAAAGTCCAAGGGAGGCTAAACTCAGGGTATGGGGAGGAGCATTCTCACAGGCGGAGATTAATGGTTGTTACTAATGATTTGGGGAAACAGAGGGGAAGAAATAGATATGGTGGATGACTAAAATAAGTAAGGGCGCTGCGGAGAACCTCGACTCTTGAAGTGTGCCTTTTCCCATGTGACAGCCACATCAAATTAAACACATTTCAAATTAAACAATATTTCTGTACAAAAGAGCACTGATGTGAAAAGGTGTGGTGAGAGGGTAAGGCAGGTAAGTGAAAGGGATCACACAGAAAGCACCATCCTTGCGCCATCCTTCCACCCTTCCTGGAGCAGCTTTTCTAGCGGCATAAAGGAAAGGGTGGGGGGGGGGGGGGGAATCTCCCTGGCTTCTGCAAGTTGTTCTTTGTCTTGGAAAAATTGTTGCAGTTCCAGGGATGCTGTCTGCAGTCCTGTCAGGTACGGAGCTGGAGTGACAGGCTGCAGAAAGCACATCAGCCAGAAGCCATTACCCGCTTACTTCGGTGGGGTGGGGGAAAGAGCCATAAATTAAAGCTCCATACTGGAGAGGGCAAGGGGAGGAAAAAAAAATTCCCCAGCTGGTATCATCACGCTGCAACAGGATGCTCTCGCAGAAGCCGTATAAATTGGCAGGATCCTCCAAGTTTGCACAACCCTGATGGCAAGGGGCAGAGGAGGGTGAGCCCTGCAGGCACTGGGACGCTGCGCAGCCGTCTTCTGGCAGGTAGAAAAGGTGACTCCTAGGAGCGGGGGAGGCTGTTGTCTCCCTGGGTTTTAAACCAGGAGCTTGGTTTTGAAAGGGTGGTGTGTTTGTTTTTTTTTTTTTCTTCACACGCTGCTTGTTTCACACCTCGAGGAAGAAGAGACAACATAATCTGGTCCTGTTGCAGAGCAAGCTTGTAAGGTGCAGAGGGGGAGCATTTTAAATACAATTTGCTGATTTGCCTTTTTTATTTTTGTAAGAAAAATCCGTATTTTTTCAGTTTTGCTCAAAAACATGCCGTCGGTTTGAGGAGTTGTTGGACTGAGCGAGCCATTAGCTGGCTGCGTGATTTCACGTCTCCATTTCCAGTCTTGCCCTTTCCTTTATTGCAGCCCTCGGTGCAGCATCTCTGGATTTCCAGGAGCTCCCTGGGTGCCACTTTGGGATCCTGCTGGGTGGGGGAAGCAGGCTCTGTCTCCTGCCTTGCTTTTGCTGTGTCTCACCCCCACCCCAGCCCACGGCACGGAGCCTCATACATTACACAGCGGAAAAGGAAACCCTGCGAGGGGCTTGTATGGGACACGTGTACCAGTCTTGAAAGCAGTTAATACAGCTTGAGAATAATTTCCTGCTTCCAGGACAACCCTTGGCTTTTTTTTTTTTTTTTGAAGCTTGTCCTTTATGGCTAAATCTAAAATATTGGTATCTTTTCCAAGACTGAAAAAGCATGGCAGTAGCGTGTGTGTGTGGTGCTAAATATTACAGAAACGTGGTCTGTCTTGCCCAGCTGCTGAGCTGGGGAGGTGTGTGGGAGCTGTGCGTTTTGAAGGCTACACCGAGGTGGGGAAGGCTGGCTTGGCCTGCGGTATAAATAGCAATTAGTGTCTGGATGCTCTTGCTGGACTTCCTCCCTAAAATGGTGTGAAGGTCCCTGGGCTTGAGGAGAACTGGGGCATTTTGCATGAGAAGATGTTTCCTTGCCCATCAGGTCAGCATCCTCTCTTGGACTTTGCATCCCTCGGGCAGCACCAGGGCAGTGCTTGGGCTGATGTGGTCAGAGGTGTCTTTGGTAATTCTCTGCAAGTCCTGTCTGTGAGCAAAACCCCTCAGCAGCAGCTTTGCCCTCCTCCCTTGCCAGGTTACCAATTGAATTTCCAGCGTGCAATGAGAGACTGAAGGCTGCTGTGCAGACCAGAGCATAAATCACTGCCTCTCCATTGTCCTCACCAATTTCGGACCAGTGACTCTGTCCTCAGATGATCAGGAGAGGGTTTCGTTCTCCAAAAAATTTCTCCTCTTCCACAGGGGCCGGAATTTGATGGTTGTGGCTTTGTACTCAGCAGCGAGTGCCCAGCTTCCCTGGCCTCGGCTTCCTAAAGACCAGCAGCTGTCTGGGGAAAAAAGGCTCAGGGTCCGTTTGCTGTTCACAAAGAGCTCGTTAGTTCATATCGAAAGCAGAAAGTGCCGCTTTTGGTGAGCGTTGTGCTGTAAAATCAACTGGAATCTGATGGACATGCTGCTTTCCAATGGGTTTTACCCCACTAGATATACAAGCTCACCCCAGGCACCAGCGATGCTGCAGATCAGTTCTGTCTTGCCCTTTGGGTATCCTCCGTCCTGTATCCAGTGGCATCATCCAGGCGGGCAGAGGGACAATTTTCATTGGGATGTTGATCCCAGAAATGAAGGAATTACCCCCCCAAAAAGCTTTGCTAGCACAGATCTGCACGCAGCCTCTTTTGACCAATAAAAACCATCGCTATTTGGCTTCCCTGGCTGGAGGGTGCCATAGGGTTGTGTGGGGTGGTGATGGGGGCTTGGCTGGGCGAGCTGCTTTGCCAGGCGTGCTCTCATCCCCGTTATCTGTTAAACCCACTGCCTTGTAAAAGTGGAAGTGGCCCCAGGTGGTTGGGTAATGGCATCTTTAATTGTGCTCTGAACGAGATTAACTTCTTATCTGACAGTTTGACATCTTTATTATTATTAATGTGTGAATAATACAGTGTGGGATTTTTTTTTAATACATTAGTAGCAAATGTTTTCCTTTTGTTTAGCAGTGTCTGTTACTTTGCTGGTTAGCCACCTTCAGATTCCCAGGCTCCGAGGGCAGGGGGCAAGGGATGCTGCTCCTGCTTCTTGCCTTTTGAAATGGTAATTGCCATTGCATTGCAGCTATTGTAATTTAGTTATTAGTTTGAACTGTGAGTAGAGGTGGTGGCAAGCAAGTCTTCCGGTGAGTCTGGAGTTACTCAAGCCAATGTGGGGCTGATGGGATGGGATATAGGGAGCTAAGGACCATCTCTCCCCAAGGCCAGTCGGGAGGAGCAACATCTGTGGGCAGGGAGGGATGGCTGGTGTTGTTCCGGGGAGAGATTATTATGGCCCTAAAACCTGGGTATAGCTGGCCATGGGAAACAGCTGCTGCTGGGAGGGGGCTTGGGATGGTGCCAGGGATGGGCGCAGGCACCAGTGGGGCTGTGGGTGCTCTGGCAGGGGCTGGAGCATCTCTGCGGGGGCGGCTGCGATCTGTCAGCTCCACGAGAAGTAGTTTCTGTGATGTAACTCGCTATTAAACGGGATAACAAGGTCAATAATGCCTTTGCCTGGGAGAGCTTCAGCCAACACTTCTATCAAAACCAATATTAATTTTCACTAATTAGGAGCTGCAGCTAATGAGTGTCACAGCTAATTTACCTCATCCATAACGAGGGAGAGGAGGGGGTCAGGCTCCTGGGATCAGAGCCTGCAAATCTGCCTCCTCTCCGCTCTCCCCTTCTCTCTTGGCTGAGCGTGCCGTTGTCACCTGGGTGGCTTGGCTTGCTGTCCGCAGGGATGTGGGCATGTGTGAGGTCCCCCCTGCCTTTCTTGGGGTGGGGATGCTTTGGGGAGGCAGGGAAGGAGCCGTACGGGGAGATGCGCTGTGCAGCAGGTGTTGTCTGGTCCAATCTGAAAGGAAGGAGCAGGCGAGCGACGGATCAGGTGAGGCGGAGAGGACTCGACGTCACGGCATCGCCCAGCTGGCAGCACCGGGCAGAGCTGGCCGCTGCTGAGGGGAAGGCGGGCGGGAGGGTGCGAGAGGGGTTCTGGAGCTCAGCACAAAGCAGCGAGGGAGAAAAAAGAGCTTGGAAGGACTTGCAAGGGAAATCTGGAGAGAGAAAAGGATGACTGTTGTAGGAAAGGGAAGTTGTAGTAAAGCATGTTTGCTCTTGAAACTCTCAAATTAATTTCAAAAGCCGTTTTATCCCCATTCTCTTCCATATGTTTTATCCAAATGACTGCTGTATGCCAGGGCGGACAAGCCAGGCTGGAAAGCACCCTGAGCACGATGTGGTGAAGCAGTTTGTCACTGTTCGTACAGTCTTATGACTCCCTACAGCGAGTCCCTTCCTCTGATAGAGTATTGCTGCGGGTCTTTGATTTTGTGACAAGCTGGACAAGCCTTGCAAAGGACAAGCATATTTCCAATGACTGAATTCTTTACCAGGTAGCTCATGTGCCGTGCAGGTTGGCTTCCTGCACAGGTTGTGGGTAGGAGGATTCCAGAGGCATTGCCAATGGTACCGATAGAAAGTGAATTTCTGATTTGGGGTTGTCCCTGTTGGTCCTGTAAACTTGAGCTGACAGCTCAGGCAAGGGAAGAATCATGAATGGTTTGGGTTGGAAGGGACCTTAAAGACCCCATCTTGTTCCAACCCCCCTGCCAGGGGCAGGGACACCTTCCACTAGACCAGGTTGCTCAGAGCCCCATCCAACCTGGGAATGATGAAGAAAGGGTATGATGTCCATTGTATCCTTCCAAAATAGCTCAGGTTTTATAGTGTGTGCTTTCTAAACAAGCTAGAGACTAAGAATTATCCACAGAGATGATAGTTTTAAGTAAGGATACACTAGAGAAATGTGCGGTCTGCTCTCAGACAGCTCGTTGTTAGGGATGGCCCAAATTCACTGAATTAGTGATTTATTGGTTTTATTCACGTTGCCCTGACTCAACCTCAGGAGCCTTCCTTGTCAGAATTGATCCGTTCTGCTGGCAAAGGGATGAGCAACATGTACGCTGTCAGCCCATCCTGACGCATGCTTGAAGGAGGACAGAAGAGCTGTTGCCTTGTCTGAGGCAGCTTTCCTAACAGACATCCTCCTGTTTGGGGTTTCTAAGGCCTTGAGAAAAGCTTTGGGCCTTTAGGCATGCCCTGAGAAACTGCACAGGAAAGTGGTGTGCAGAGAAGAGCCTCTCTTGGAAACCATCTCGCCAAGAGCATCTTTTTGGGGCATCCCGTGAGGTTCAGGTGGGAGCTGCTTACAGTCCTGGCTCTTGTCCATGCACATGGTGGGTTCTGCCTCTGGTAGCCCACCAAGTTGTTTTTGCTGCCAGTCCATGTCCAACTCTAACTAATCCTGGCTTTGGCACTTTGATTTGTTCGAGCCGTTGGTCTGTGAAATTGCCACCCGGCCCATGGTAGCTCCCGGTAGGCGTCTTGCCCCTACCTGCTCTAAGCCTCGCTGCACCTGCAAATGGCTGGGCTGCCTGACTTGTTCCTCACCAGCTCCTCCCGTGTCTGTCATCAGCCTTGGTGGGGAGAAGAGCACAGCAGCAGAAGGGCTGTGAATGGATTTCATATCCATGTCCTCAGCATGCTCAGAAATGATAGGGTCAGTGCTCCCCTGTTTGTCCTGAATGCTTTGGTCTCCAATAAGGACAAGGGCAACCTGTGGGTGAGCAAGTTCCAAACACCTTTATAGCTTTGAACACAAACTGTGAGCCTTGTAGGATTTCCCATAGCCACCTTTACCTTCTTCATGGAGACTCTGACACTACAGTCAAATGCCTGTGTTCAAAACAAGGTAGAAAGGATAAGAAACAGAGCGGGAGGTAGCCTGTTCCTTGGTGATACTGTTCTAGTGATGGGGCCTGAGCTTCCTGGCCAGCTCCTTGTGCAAAATAAGTCTGCGTGTAGGTCCTTTGTGTACTTTTACAGCCTTTGATACATATGTGCAACCTACCAGAGACACGTGCAGTCCAGCATGTGTCCTTTGGCTGGAGCAAATCCAGTGGTTGATCAGATCCGAGCTCTGCTTGGGAAGTTGGCAACACAAACTTTTGAAGGGCAGAGAAGACTGCCTGTTAGCATTTTCTTAGCTAAATTTGCTGGCTCCTGCAACTCATCTCTAATCTGAGGAGCAGTATTTAGTAACATATTCCTCTGCTGCATCAATCCCAGGGCTTTTTTTTTTGCCTCTCCTTGAAACCTCCCACCATCACCAGCCCATCCATTGGCAACACTGGTAGCAACAGTGACAAAACAGTGTGTACTGTAGATAAGGAATGGGGGGAGCTGCTCCGCTGCTTGACCCTGCTTTGAGCAAAAAGACACAGCTCACTAGTATGTTGCCAGCACCAGAGGAACGTCTGGGAAATTTTTAGGGGGAAACCTCATCCCAGAGAGATTATGCAGTGTGACTGTGCTGTCTTTGGGTGACAAATATGTGGGCTTTCGTTAATGTGCTGGATGAAGTTGTGTTTTCAAGGTTTACCCCGATTTCTACGGCACCTGTTGGAGTTGCGGTACCGGTCAATGCTACAAAAATAATAGTGCGTGGTTGACAGTGAAATATAAGCAAACAGCAGCACCCATGAACTCCTTGATGGTATTTGTGCGTAGGAAGATGTAGCCTCATGCATCAAACGTCTTGTGGCAATGGATTCCCGATCCTTAAAAAGGAAGGGTCGGAGGGAGTGGATGTTGGTTGCAAACCTCTCACCTTAGCTGACCATGAGCAGGTGAGACTTGCTGTGCTGGGTCAGAGCGTGGACTCTGTGTTTCTCTGTACAAATGTTTTCCCCAATCTGATGAGGATGTGGAGTTTGGGATGGGGAACTCTCAACCTGGAGGTGGCTACCCCCCTCTCCTGCTCTCCTGTGTGCCCTTTCTTTGGGGCCAAGGTGGCTGAGTAAGTTTCTTTGCGCTTATTGCCTAGGACAAGCGACCTTCAGGCGGAGTAGCTCTTGGGAAGAAGCTTCCCCAACCGTGACAGATTTGACTATAAATCTCCAGTATTAATACCCAGGTTCCCAAGGTCTGTCATCCCACATGCCAGTGAGGCACGTGAGTTGCTCAAAAACAACGTACCGACTCATCAGTCATTTTGGAGGCATGTCGGAAAGCTCTTGCTGCAAGCGGGGAGGTTGAAGGAAGCCTGTGAGCATGCTTGTGTGGGGGTACACGGGAGAACATCCTCAACTGGGAGCGTGCACGGGCATCCCATAGCCATCTTGAGCCCCATAGCTGCCCAGGGTGGGGGTTTCATCCACCGCGTTGTCCTCTACCCTTTTCAGTACTTGGTTTCTCCATTATACCCTAAATTGCCCTGCACACTTTGGGAGCAGGGTGCAGGTACTCCTTGAAGCTGTAGATTTTTTTGATGTGCAGCTGTACATGCCCAAACCGGGCTTGCCTTTGCAAGGGTTGCTGCTGCTTCCATGCTGTGTTAGCAGTGAATGGTCATAGAATGGTTTGGGTTGGAAGGGACCTTAAAGATCATCTAGTTCCGCTGCAGAAGGACAACTCTGTTGCAACCGGGGACGTTATTTTGTTTGGGTTTTTTTGGTGACTGTCTTCATTAATAATTCTGAAAGGGGAAAAGTGTTTCTTTTTCTCTTAAGGAAAAAGTCAGGCTAGTTTTGAAATAGACTCAATGTGAGTATCTGTTATTGGTACAGGTATTAAGTTAGTTATGAATTTCTTGCACTTTCAGTCCTAGGAAAATCCTTCTCTTATTCCTTTCTTATTCATTCTTGGTTAATAAGGCTTATTAGCACTCTTTAATAATGACAGATATAATCTCAGCCCAAATTTGAGGATATTTTGGGAGCTACCTAGGCAGGGATGCTCCCTGCATCCTCCCAAGGACAAGGGCTAGAATAAAGGGCAACCAAAAGAGAGGCAGAAGAAGAACAGCTGTCCTTTGATGGGAAGGAGGAACAGAGGTGCATTTCTTGCTGATGGTAGGAAAACTTGGGCAAACAGGTTAGACATTAGGAAAAATTTCTTCACAGAAAGGGTTATTGGGCATTGGAATGGGCTGCCCAGGGAGGTGGTGGAGTCACCATCTCTGGGTGTGTTTAAGAAAAGACTGGACATGGCACTTGGTGCCATGGTCTCGTTGACACAGTGGTGTTAGGTCAATGGTTGGACTCGATGATCCCAGAGGTCTCTTCCAACCTGATTGATTCTGTGATTAAGACTTGAGGGACCCTTGTAGGGCCAAACAGCTGGCCATGGCCTCGTAGTCTGCAAATCATAGGTTCAGATGGAGAGAGCAGGGTGGATTTTCTTCATCCAAGAAGCGGTAGAATGGTGCAGGAAAAGTTCAGCGCTCTCAAACGGGTTTTCCTGGTTAAAACCATCAGCACTGAGTTGCCCTGTCCATGCTTCCATTGTACCCTGGGAGGAAGGTGCACCGAGTTTAGACCCTGCTCTTCCTCATGGGAATGTCACTCTGAGCAGGTATCGCTTCCAGACCGGGTCCTCGGCCACTCTGGCACGTGTTTGTGATACAGCGCTCTTCAGCACAGCGCTGCACAAAGCCCTTCAAGAGAAGGAAGCTGAGTTTGCCTGCAGGAGCTGGCAGCGTAAGCGTGGATCGCTGAGAGGGCTCTTGAGAAGGACAGGAGGTTTCTGAGATGCTGCGAAGGGGCTGGTTTTGCATGCGAGTTACAGGCTGGTGCTGCCAAAGGGGCTGGAAAAATAACGTACGTGACGCAGCTGTTGGGGCAGAGGTGGCTGGGAATTCTCTGATGTGCACGAGTAGCTGTTGGCAAGTAGATGCTGAATTCAGTGGTCAATACCCGTTTCTCCTTCAATCAGAGCTTCAGGGGAGAGAGAGAAGCTTTGAAAACCTTCACTTTGAGCAACTGAAAGAAAAAGCCTAAAACTGTGACTTATTGGATCACTTTTCTCTTCATAGATTTCCACTTTTAGAACAGTCTGTGAAACCTCGGTGATTGCTTTGTTTTTGCCTTCAAACAACCCGACAGCTGGGATTTAGCACGGAGTTTTGTTTTCCGTTTGGATTCTAAAACGTTATTTGTTTTTACGTGTGACTAAGGGAGTTTTTTTGAGCGCGGGCTGGTCTGGACACCAGGCGAGGGGTGCGTAGACTCTGCCTCACCTGGGCCATGGGGAATGTCTTAGGCTGGGGGTCCTGTTGGGGTGACCGACACGGTGACTTGGGTGGAGCTCTTGGGAAGTCTACTGTTGAACATGGCAGCGTGGTGGGGTAAAGGACCAGGAACGTGAAGTTTTCCACTTGATATCTCTTAAAATTGGGTCATCTGGCTGGTCTTCACCCTGTTCCTAAAGTGAATGTAATGCTATAGAGAAATGGCAGTGTGTAAAAGTAAGTGGTGGATGAAAGCTGAGCCCTGCTGACATCCCCAGGACAGGGTCCTGCCTGCTACTCTTCATCTGCCTCACCCCGCATAGCTTTAGGTCTCCAACATGAGGGTTTTGCAAGCATCACTGCTTCCCTGTGCGACATTTACTTTTCTGTCTTGTTAACATGGTGACAAAGATCACAAAAAACCTATTTCACTTCTCCTAAACATAAAAATTGTCTTGTTCTTAAACAGTAAAGACTTGCCCAGGGTGTTGGGTGCCCCTCACCCTCTGCCAAAAATGCAGCAATCTTGAGCAGAGCTTGATGGCAGCAAGGGAGACAACTGCCTTGGAGCCACATAGTGTAGAAGACTGAAACTGTTCTTGTAGGAGGATTTGTGATTTTGGACATGTCACACGTATTGTACAGGCTACGATTTGTGGTACACAGGCAAGGAGGTGCCTGGGCTTGTTACATGCCTGAGGGGTTACATCAGTCTTGGAAATAGTCCTTCACTACTTCCTCTCTCACCTCATTTTCTCTTGCTGCTGTGATGAAATTCCCACAGCAAGGGTCCCCTGGAGTTTTGAGACAAAACACACCTGGACAGATAGGATCCTGAATAGAGAGCCCCATGGATGCTTGCAAGGTGTTGTGGGAAGCTATCGAGAGATGTTTTCACTGGTGTTTTGCATAAAGTCAGTTAATTCTGGCATTCAGCTCTGTTCTTGTTCTCTTTGTGGCAACTTCTGTGCAAGTTGTTTTGTGTTTTTAAGGAAATTCAGCCAGGCTGAATGCTCTACATTTGCATGAGGATATGTTTTTGTGCAGGTGCTTCCACAGACCCCTGTAAAGCTCTTTCTGGAGGTATGTTGCGTTCCATCAAGATGCGAAGGCGTTCCCACCTGACCACAGTGACCGTTTACAAGGTGCGAACAGCCGGTTGCCAACGTTCAGAGCAACAGTTGTAGGAGCATTTAGCAAGAAATCCTTTGTCTGAAATATGTTTTTAATAAACTATTCACTGAGTATATTCAAATAACAAATAAATTCCTGCAAATCCAAGTCTATTTGCAGACAACTCACAAATGAGAAAGGCTAAATTAATTGAACGCTTTAGTCACTCGGGATAATGGTCCAGCTGTAACAGAGATCTCCAGATGTTTGCTTGCAGAAGAGTATGCTTTCATAGGAAAAGAAAAACACTCGTGAGTATATTAACTCAGAAACTAGTTTACAGCTGTGTGCTTGTGCGCTCTGCCTCGCACTCCCACCAGCGACTGCGGAGCTCTGTTCCAAGGTTTCCTTTTCCAATAAACAGCCTCTTTATTTCTCGCTCATTGTCCTCCTGGCCATGTTCAGACATCTGTGACGTGCAAAGTGAGGTAATGACCCTGTGAAAGCCTCCCAGGCTTCAACAAATATCACCCTTGCTGTGCTCTGGGGTGTACCACGTGTTCCGAGTACAGCTGGATGGCTGCTTCTCCAAGTTTAGGCTGTTGCGGCTTGGCTTTTCCCTTTTATTTGGGTGGGTTTGCTGTAGAGGACCATAGATAGGGAGAACAAGACCCTGTGTGTTGTGTTATGGCTGCTAGGAGCTTGCAGGGATGAGTGGAAGAGTTTTGGTGGTTGGAAAGGGGGAATGCTCTTGATTTAATTTCATCTACAGCCTGGAGCTCTGCCCAACTTCTACTGCAGGAACTTGGCTTTATCAGTGCGTTAGAGTCATCAGTCCAGTGCGCTCCATCCATTTCCCTCGGTCTTATTTTGTTTCTGTTGTTAAACAGCCCAAGCTGGTTTTGAAGCCCAGTAGCTGAAGTGGCCCATTACTCACAGGCGAGAGGACAATAGAACATGGGGCCGCTCTTAAATGTCTCCCCACGTCAGCATCATTAATAACTGTAATGCTGGCATCACTTGCACCTAAATAGCCTCATTTATCAACAAGCAATTTACTGCAGCGCTGTGGCGGGGACGCAGATAAGCTTGTGCCTCAGATACCCAGGCACCACCTGCCAAGTCTCTCCCCACCTTCTCTTTGGCATTTGAGAGGGAGGGAGGCATGGTAGGAGATGCTCCACCCAAGATGTGGCAGTCATTGCCAGCCCCAGGGAGTTGGGTTGTGCTTGGAGGAAGGCAGCCTCAAGGCCAGGACTGGTGGATGAAGGGGTTGAGGACTTGCACATGTTGTATTTCCTGAGGCTGTCACCTTTGTGGAGAGTCTTCCAAGTGTCTGGTTGTTTCTCTTGGTTCTCTTAAGGGTTTTGTTTGCTTGTCAGGGGGTGAGAAGGGCAGGAAACATAACTTTTCCAAAACTGGCCACCTTGGGCTTCAAATTTCTGGCCCATTTCTGTGAGTCTTGCTGTTACTGCAGCCTTATCTTGGAGATCAAGAGGTGCTAACTCAACTCAAGAGAGATAAATCAAGAAGGGATTTCACAGCATCTTCAATATAACCAGGCAGAATCCAATCACCCAGCACGTGTTTTGAAACCTCAGAGTTACGGTGACAGTCCAAGGCCGATTTGCGTACGGATCTGAAGTCTGCAGACAAAAATCTGACCGCTGGTACCATTTCCTTCTGGCTTTGGTCTGTCAGTGGGACTTTGACGCACATACCAAAACACACTTGTGCTGGAGCAAAAACATCCTCAATATCTCGGCTGAGGATGGCTATAATTATTTGTTCCCCTGAACCATTCAGAGAGCAGAGCAGCTGGGCCATAGGCAAACTGTAGCGCTAAAGGTTTTGTGTTCCCTGTGAGAGTGAGAGCCTCGGGGATGGTTCATCTTTTGTAAGGCACAGATGAGATCTCAAGACGTGAATGAATCCTGCTCAAACTTCACTCGTGCAAGTAAAATTTGCTGACGGGCCTTTTCTTTTCCCCATTCATATTGATCAGCTCCTCAGCTTGGCAGACGAAGCAGCTCTCAGGCAGCACTGTTTCAGCGGTGGCATTTTGCACTCCGGCTCATCCCTGTTGCTGGAGCGCAGCTGGTGCCGTACCGATGCACCATCGATGGAGCCGTTCAGCATTGATATTCACGTGACCTCTCCGTTAGCATTGCTGTTATCGTTGCGTTAGTGTCCTGGGGCTCTCTTGTCCTCCACCCTATGGGTGTCTTGCAGTCCTGCTCAATGCCAGGACACTCCTGGGACCTAGTCCGTAGGTAGTGCAATCTAATGAGCTTTATCTCTGACCTCATATTAATTGCAGAACAGCTGCTCTTTTCTAATTAACACAAAGCTATGTTACCTTGTCTGGGTAAGATGCAAACTACTGTGTGTGTCATGTTACTCATAAATCATTTATTTACACCAAGTAGCAAAGCACCTCATTAACTAGACTTCTGGGGTCCTGCTTTTCTTCTGTTTTCTGCGGTGTATTTCTAGAAAGCTTGGTATGGCCAAGGAGAAACAATGAACTTGAGGATGCTGGGTCAGCTGCATCTTCTAGTCCCCTCTGCCCTCCTGCTTTCTGCACTGAGTGGGAGATTGCAGTGGGCATGTACCCCCGTTTTTCCAAGTTGAGGAGAGGTGACTCCCATCTGAATGATCTCAGTGGAGCTCCTCTTCGTTCATTGCATCCACTAAGCAGAAAGTAATCCCTGAAGGTAGGATTTGGTTTCAGTCCTCGCTACTGTCCCAGCTGTTGGGGCTGGTTGGTACTCTCTGGACATACAGTAACTGTCTTCCACCTGCTCTGGGCCTCCCTTTCTGGGAGGGATGGTAACATCTTGTATGCCTTGGTGGCATGTTTTGGCTCAATTATCCCCTAGGCAAGCCTTGTCTAACCTTTCCTAGTGAGAGTGCATGGCATGCTTCAGCTGGTTACCCAGTCCTTATCACAGAATCACAGAATGTTAGGGATTGGAAGGGACCTCAAAAGATCATCTAGTCCAATCCCCCTGCCGGGGCAGGATTGCCTAGACCATATCACACAGGAACGCGTCCAGGCGGGTTTTGAATGTCTCCAGAGAAGGAGACTCCACAACCTCTCTGGGCAGCCTGTTCCAGTGTTCAGTCAACTTATGCCCGACTGAAAGATGCATCTGAAAATATGGGTGCTCAGCATCACTGCTGGTACTTGGTTTTAGCTGCCAAGAACACCTCTCAGTAGTCAAAAAGGGTGGTTGCAACAGGTCACCTACTGAAATGTTTTCTTCTGACCTGTGAAGCTCTTTGCATGGTGTCATGGTTTCTCTGGCAAGATCAGGAGTCTCTTGTTATCTCTGTTCTTGCCAGCTGGCAGTCAAAATGCAAGCTCGCCTGGCTCTGTTTAGAAAATTAGTCCTCTGCCCTTTGGCTCCCCAAATGGGACTGACCCCAGCACTGTAGCACTGCAGATTTAGTCTCTGTGCTTGTCTGTACAGCTTGTTTGGTTGGTTGGCATAATTTCTTGTTTCTGGAAGCATGGTGACTCTACACTAACATCAGTTGCTACAGAAAGCCCCCAGCTATGTGGTTCTGACCTCAAGATCCATATTAATTTAGAGTTTCCCCCCCCAAGGAACAGCTTGGAGTGATAGCTTGGGAGCAGTTTTCCCAAAACCCTACCTCTGCACGTAGCCGGTAAAACTCCTGGGAGGAAGGTCTCACTATGTCTGTGACTCTTGGCTGTCCCAGGAGAGGTGGGATGTCCTGTTCCCTGCTTGTGCTGGTTGGCTATAGTTCATGTTGATGGGACAACTGGCAACCACATCTTTTAAAGAAAAAGGGTTGTGGCCCTAAGGAGGGACACTTTGCTGTCCTTAGTTCAGCTATTATTTTCATGAAACTTGTAGTAATGTGATGTTTTTTGTGGTGCAAATCCTTCTCCTGTGGTGGGCTGTAACTTGCCAGGGAGGCTTTTGAGTTGTTGGGGAGAGGGTGGTCATGGTTGTTGCTGGGATTGCTGGATCAGTTAAATACCTCATCTAGTGACCAGGTGTTCTGAGTCCCCTCCAGTGATCTCCATTTCTGGTGGTCTCCACCTCCAGTCTTGGAGCTTGCCCGGTGCCCAGGCACTGGTGGGGAAACCAGGGTGAGAGTGAAGGTCTTGCCATCACTGATGGTCTTGTTGTTCTGTCTGCTACTGAGCCATGATATTCATGCAGAGGAGAACTGGGTGGTGTTTCCCTCCACGCTGGTACCTGTGACAGAGTTTCCTTTGACCTATGAGTGTTTAGTTAAAAAACAAACTCTTTTCTTTTTGGAGGGAGGTCAGGAGAAGGCAGGGAGGAACAAAGGAAATATTCCTTAGTCTTTCTGGGCTGTTTCTTATTTCAAAAATTAATTAGAAAAGGATATTCTATGGATTTAGGGTTTAAACTTCGTGTCAGAAATGTTAATCAAGACTGTATTAGCCAGATATTCCTTGAGGAGTGAGTGTGGGGGGGTGTACAGAGTGTTCGGGGTGTTTTGGAGACAGGCACGAGGCAACTGTGGAGCAGTCGAGGGAATGGGTTTGTCTTCGCAGGTGGGGACCACTCTCTTCGCTGCTCCCAGGAGCTGCTAAAATTGGGGTCTGGATCTCATCTAGTCAGTGCTTCTGGGGCTATTCCAGGATTGGTTTTGTAGCATTTTTTCCAGGCCAGTTTTAAAAGCCCCCAGGCGATGTTGGGGCTTTTTGCCATTATTTAATACCTCAGTAGATTTCACTGCTAGGAAGTTTTTGCTAACCCCAGATTCATGTTTTCGTTTGATTTTTTAGTTCATCCTGCCTTTTCCCACCCTTATACGTGTGTCTCATGAATAGTTGTTAGTCACATGAGGGCAGCTCCAAGGAGCAAGGCTGCATCTGATATTGCTGGGTAACCAGCGGTAGGATGAGAGGAAATGGCCTCAAGCTTTGCCAGGGAAGGTTCAGGTTGGACATTATGAAGCATTTCTTCTCAGAAAGGGTCATTAGCCATTGGAAGGGGCTGCCCAGGGAGGTGGTGGAGTCACCATCTCTGGAGGGGTTTAAGACAAGACTGGACATGGCACTTAGTGCCATGGTCTAGTTGACATGGTGGTGTCAGGGCAGTGGTTGGACTTGATGAACTTTTAGGTCTCTTCCAACCTTAACAATTCTATGATTCTGTGATATTTAGGGTTTTTCAAGAATCCCCTTCCCCAGCCTTCTAGGCTAAGCTGTGTGGGTATTGATGAAGATCTCTGATTTCCAGTTGGCAGTGTTTGGAAATGAAGGCAATATTCCTGCTGCGTTTGAATTGGGAATGGTCTTGCCTGCTTTGTACCATCCTGCTTGTGCTCCTGAGAATTGCCCCGGCCTTCAGGAAACCTCAGGCTTTGTAAGGCGCTACACTGAGTGTAGTTAGTTTAAAACTAACCTTGAATGGTTGGCTCACCTGTAGACCTCATCCTTGTGATGGGGCTGCTCTCCTCCCTTGTGCTCTGGGCTCTGCTTGGGAACAGAATCGCACCCCGACTGGAACCAACTCCTCTCCTTCCTTCCCCTGTTGTGGGGGTGAACAGGGAAGGACAGATATCAATAAAAGTGAAGGAGACTTTTTGACAGAGCAGCTTTTGCGAGGGAGCTTTTTTTTTTGCGGCGCAAACAATGGATGGAGCAGAATTTGCATAAATCTCATTAGAAAAAAAGTACAAGTTTCATAAATCTTGTGATAAATTAATGCGATATCATTCCGAACCTGATGTATTAATTTTAGGATGAAATGAATGGGTCTGTGATCATTGTTGGTAATTATGAGGCTCCCAGGCAGTGTGGAGAGGAAATTATTTTTAAGAGGGCTTTTTAAGTGCGGGAACCCTTTTCACACCGGGAATATCTTAAGAGACGCAGACTCCTTCTTTTACAAGTGTTTCTTTTCTTATTTTACTCTACTGTTTGGTTGTGGGTTTTTTTTTTGTTTGTGTTTGTTTTTAATGCAATTGTATTTACTTCCCTCTTTCATGATGCTACAGCCTATTCCTTTCCAAACCGAAGGAAAGGAAAGTCCTCTCAGGTTTTGCAAACTATCCATGTTCTCCCTTGTCCCACAGACAAGGGCTGTGGGTTTTCCAGCAATTCCTGCCCTCAGGTTCACCAGATCCCTGCCTGAGCAGGCGGGGAGAAAGGAGAGGCAGGCACCCCCTGAGCCCACTGCTGTTTGCAGGGGGTTTGCCCAGGGATGAGCATTTTTCACCCCCTTTTCCAGGCAGATCTGGAGATGCCACAGTGATACTGAGGCATATAGGTGATTTTGGCAGCAAAACACCAGCCTGGCTGGAGAGTTTTGGTTAATGAACAGCTGCCTCCAAGCCACAGGGCTGCCAGTGAAGGAGCAAGACAGGGCACTGCCATGAAGACATACAGAGGTGACCTTATTGCAGTCTACAACTACCTGAAGGGATGTTGTAGTGAAGTGGGAGTCGGCCTCTTCTCCTGGGCAACTAGCGATAGGACAAGAGGACACAGCCTCAAGCTTCGCCAGGGGAGGTTCAGGTTGGACATTAGGAAGCATTTCTTCTCAGCAAGGGTCATTAGATGTTGGGAGGGGCTGCCCAGGGAGGTGGTGGAGTCACCATCTCTGGAGGGGTTTAAGAAAAGCCTGGACATGGCACTTAGTGCCATGGTCTAGTTGCCATGGTGGTGTCAGGGCAATGGTTGGCCTCAATGATCCCAGAGGTCTCTTCCAACCTGGTTGATTCTGTGATTCTGTGATTTTAAACTGTTTTGGGAGAGCTTGCTTGATATCTGTGCTGCTGTAAGACCTGTTTGAACGTTGATGGAGGGAAATTGCTCTGTCTTAACCGTGTTGATAGAGGTGTTGACTTTAATTGGAAGGGTGCCCACGTGCGTGCCCACAGCCCAGTGGCTCTGTGCACAGCATCGACCAGGAGAGCCTCAGGTATTCTGTTTGCTTTAACAATAATGTCAAGAATGTTCCATATACCCTTGAGTTTGTGGGGTTTTTTTCCCCTCTCATTTCCCTTGTAATGTTAACTGAAGTGTTCAGTAAACAGCAAAGAAAACCGAAAAAGCGCTCTGTTACGGTTGCTCTTGGTGTGAACGCTTGGCTCTTCTTTACCCGCTGCTGCACTCTTCCCTTTAAACGGCTTTAAGCACCCTTTTAAACGTGTCTGCGAGAGCTGGGCCGAATGGAGGCAGGTGATGCCTCTTCCTGAGGTTTACCACCGGCTGTCAGGTCTGCTTATGGATTCTGTCTCTCCACTGACTCCCCACTTGAAACAACTAAATGTAGCAGAGAAATTACAGGCTCTGTCTCCTGCTCTGGCTTTGAGCATCCGAGGAGCAAGGAAAAACTCTCTGCTGTGCCTTTCACTTCCCAGCTTGATAAACTCCCTCAGAAATGGGTTTGACTGCACAGATTTGCTTTCCCTCTTCTCTGTCACCTCCGTGTTTGGCTCCTTTCTCTCCCGTACGTGATGCGTGATGGCAGTAGTGCACATGGTTCCAGGACCAGCTTGTCCTGGGCTTTTTCCCCCATAATTGGTGAAGACCTCCGTTTTTTCTGATGACAGAAACTGTTCTTTTCTCCTTTATTTATTATGAGACCCTTTTTAGAAGGTGCTGGTGTCTCCCTGCACTTTTTCACTCACTCCTCAGCACAGTAATCGGAGCGGAGGCAGCCTTGGTGGTGGGGTAAGCTGATGCTTCCCATCAGCACCTGGGAAGAGAAGTGTGTAACACTGAGCTCAACTTGAATCGTAGGAGTGGAAACTTTCTTTGTAGAGTCGTGCTGGAAGGTTTTGATACCTTCCAGTGGTTCCACTTCCAACCTCAAGTGGTTGAGCCCTTCACAGAATCACAGAATCAACCAGATTGGAAGAGCCCTCTGGGATCATCAAGTCCAACCATTGCCCTGACACCACCACATCAACTAGACCATGGCACTAAGTGCCATGTCCAGTCTTTTCTTAAACACCTCCAGAGGTGGCTCCCTCCTTTCTGAGGAGGAGGCTGGAGAGCATCTGTTGAGGTTATGTTTATGAAATGAGCTGGCAGCCACCTGCTTTGGGAGGAAGGCTTGGAGATGGATGAGCGGGTTGCCCTTGTACCTGTGGTGTGCTTTTAAGTATCCCTGAGTGTGTCTGAATGATGTTGGCCAGGATTTAATCGCAGCATGCCTGTATGGCATGAGTTTTGCTATTATTGTTCACCCAAGACATGCTCCACCTGTGAGAAGCAAGGTCTTCCCTGCAGTAGCAGTCTGGAGCATGTGGTGTTTAGGCTCTGGGAGCCTACATTTTCTGCATAACCTATGGCCATCTGTGGCACAGACAGAGAAACTGCTCCAGGAGGCTGGGACTGATTGAGAGGAAGGCAGGAATGAAGACGGAGAGACTCTGGTGCCTGCAAGAGATTTCCTGAGCCCAGGTGTGCTTTGGTTGCTCTCCTAGTCCCCTGCACTGTGCCTGCACTCTCATCCCTCCGTCTGCGTAAGGTGGGGTCTCCTGTGCATGCCCTGTCCCCAGCTCTGGGCTCGTCCTCTCTGGGAAAGTGATGGAGCCTCATCCCAAACATAGGAGCAGCTCCCACTTGGTGTGGCCTCACGCTTGAAACTAGATTTTGCTTTATTTTCCTTGCTAGGGAGTCACTGTCCTTTCCCTCACATTGCTTGGAGATTGCTCAGCAGCACAGAAACATTGGCATTTCATCTTTGCCTTTAAAAAATCTTGGGGAAAACATCACATAAGGGCTTTTTTATCTTCGTTCATTTCGTTCTGAAAGGTGAAAGAGAAAATGAATTGCAGGTAAAGAAAAGGGAGCAGGTGACAAATGAGAAGAACAAGGTTTGAATTTCAAGATCAGATCCATCAAATCCTGTCACCAAGCACATCAGAGGCCAGTCTGCTGCGATGAACTGGGCTAACGGGAGATGCCTGTGCTGGGGTGGCTGGGACAGGAAGGTAGGACTGCTGAATAGTGTTGTGGGAGAAGAGGATGGGACGTGATTGTCCCATCTCCCTTCCAAGGAAGGAAGGGAGAGGGAGCCAAGGAGATCTGGTGGCAGCTATTTCGGAGCAAAAGCGTGGCGGTGGCCTTCACGTAAGGGGACTCCTTGCTGCAGGGTGTGGATGCTAAAATGATTTTTGTGTAAATAAATGTGTGCTGGTTTGAGAAGTTGAATAGCAACAGAGGGCTCTCTGTGCCAGCTTGTGACCTTGGTTGAGGACCGTAGGCACTGCTTGTGGCATAAGGGCTGTCTCCCTGGTAGCGGTGGCAGAAGATGGGGAGCCGAGAAACTGGGTGGTGACTGTGCCTACAGATACGATCCAGAGCTTGGGAGGGGTGAGAAATGACGAGCCAAGGAGGAACAGGCACTGGCTGTTAAAAGCAGGGATTAAAATGCTTTTAATATTAAAGCGTAGCTGATGCCTGAAGTCTTGAGCCCAAAAGCCAGCGCAGTCAGTAGAGAGATTCCTATTAACTCTGCTTGGGTATGGATCAGACCTCTTAAGAGAGCATCTTATTAAGCAACTCATTAGAAACCTTCCCCTTTGTTGGATCCCAGTGCCCTCCATCCCAGCCCAACCCAGCATCTTGCTTGGGCAGCTGCTTCATCCTCTGGCTCTTTCCCTGGCCCGGGGGCTCAGCACTTCCAAAACCCTCCAGGAGCTCTGGGATTTTGGTTTTGTTTGTTTGTTTTGTCTATTTTTCTCCTTGGCAAAATGGAATGGCAAGAAAAATTATACAGGTTTACAGCTGAAAGCAAGATGCTGAGACAGGAGCTCCTGTATGGGGGGAAAATAGTACACCCCATAAAGCAGCCAAACCTAAAAAAAATTCATAAAACCCTAACAGGAACAAAACAAGAGGCAACACCATCACCACTACAGACAAAAAAAGCTCCTGAGGTCAATCACAGTTCAAGACTTGAAGAAAGAAGGAAATCTGTGTATGTGTGAGAAAGAAGGAGAAGTAGCCGTGATTGAGAGAAAGGAGGCAAAAGGAGACAAGATAAATTGTGATTATCTGGTGGAATCAAGACACTTAACTGCCCTGTCTGATTCCTGAGGGGAAACAAATGGACCCTATAACTTTGCACTGCACGAGGATAATTTGTCCCTGTTTCCTCAGCCCTCGCTGGAGCCAGGTCGGCGCTTGGGCTTGTGGCAGCTCAAAGAGCATCCTCAGCATGGCCCGGAGAGAGCCGGGGCACGTTATTTTTCTTTGAAAGTGCCCTGAGAGGGGTTTCTGACAGATGTGGAGCTCCCTGGGCTCTGCACACCCTGTCCGTGTGGGGCCATCTTCTTTTCAATGATTTCCCAGTGGTGCAGGCACCCTTATGTGAAGGTGCTAGCGCTGCTTTTGCAATCCTTTGTCAATTCCCACATTGTCTCCATGAAAGTGAGCATGGAGTCCAGCTGAGTGTCGCTGGGTCGGGTGTTTGCCTTGGTCTGGCTTCACCTATGAGTGGGCCAACAGCACCTTCCCGGTGATCACCCTGGAAAATGGGATTTCTCATGGTCTGTTGAATGGTGAACGTGGCCCAGATGTTCCAGCTGTGTGTTTTGCTTTGTGCTATCCAGCCAGTCTGCTCCTGCTCCCTTGGTGCGGTCAACTGAGAGGGAGAAAAAAAGATATGGGGGAGGGAAAGGAGGATGAAATAAATGGGTGCTAAAGGAATTGGCAGACGGTAGCTCGTAGAAACTTTGGTGGTGAAAGTGGTGAAGGAGCCCAGCGTGCTCCTCTGCAGTCCTCTCTCGCTGCATCCTGCACGCCTGGCTTACACCCCGCGCCTGAACTTAGCATTCTCCTGGGGTAAAGCTTGCAAAGATCAGAATAACAAATGACAAAGTGACTGTGAAGTCTCATTTCTTATTTCAGGGAGCTGTTTCTCATTATCTTCTATTTAATTTGTTATTTTGATCTGTATTTTATGCTTTTTTTTTTTCCTATGATGAATTGGGAGGTGCTCTTAAGTTAGGATGGTGATTACTGGCTGATGGACAGGTAAGGGAAGGGGTGAAATAGCTCTTAATTTTCGGTGCCTCGCTTGTGAGGGTTTGTTTAAGATGATATTTTCCTGTGATACAGGAAAACAATGCACAGCTTACACTTGAGTGTTCTGAGCTACCCTATCTATGCCCTAACAAAGATTCTTGTTTCTAACAAATCAAAAGAAAGAAAAGTTGAGGAGGGTGTAGGCACTGAGTGTTCCCTTTCCTCTTCTTACCCACTAACTCTGTCCTTGGTTTCGATACGCCCGGCCCAGAGAGCGGTCAAGCCCAGCGTGCTGTTTCACAGGGATCTGACTCTGCCCGTCTGCAGGCTGGCAGGAGCGAGGAGCTCGGCTGGGCTGATGCCCTCTGCCCAGAAATACCTTGCCTTGCTCTCCAGGATATCCTGAATTTGGGAACTGAATTCCCTGGCAGTGGGGGGTAGCTGTAACGCAGAGACAGAGAAGAGTTAAATGTTCGTTTGCTGGCTGATTTATTTTTTTTTTAATGCAAGTGGGTTTGCAGCACACAAACCATGAATGCAGCTATGATTAGAACAGGGTGGAACATGGTTTTCCTATTCAGCAGGATTTTTAAGATTGTTTCCCTTGCACTGAGATGCGATGGAGACCTTTTGGAGTTTGAATTATTTGTGGTTCCCCAGGGAACTGCAGATACCCTGTTGATCTAGAGTTTTTAAATGAGGGGGGGGAAGTCTCTTTCTCCCACTAAATTTGGCAGAAGAGAGAGGTATGACCCTGGATTTATCTTGTCCTAGTTGCTGGCTTTCACTGCCATGGGGATGGTCACGGTTCTGCTTGTTTCCCGGAGCAAAGAAACCTTTGCTAAGGATGTCCTCCACAATAAAACCAAGGTAGTAGCTTGTTTCATATCAAGGCTCTGAGGTTTGAGAAAGCATAGGGTCACTTCGTATCTCCGGTGTTGGCTTCACTGAAGAGACAGGAACGTTGCAGGTGAATGGTTGATTGCAGTGGTTTGGATAAGGGCTCTTGTTTTCAGATCTTTGTCCAAAATGTCTTTGTGACCTGTCACTCACTAGCACCTGTGTTGGTGGAAGGAGCTTTTTTTCCCCAGTGGTTAGTTGTAGTTTTTCTTTCTAAAAACACTGATATTCCTTCTTCTAACAGAAATTTGTCTAGCTTTGGGCACTGAGGCTTGCTGTGCTTTCTTGCTGTGCAATAGTCATCTTAAGTCTTACATCTTGTCCTCTTCATGGATGTGCTTGAGATGGCCTGAGTCATCTCACTCTTCTTTGTCATCAATGAAGCAGTTCAAGCTTTTAAAGCCCTTGTTAAGTGTAAAGTATTTTTGCTAGCTCTTGAATGTTTGTGGCATCCTCTTGCATCCAGTCCTGAAGATAATGTGGCCAGCCGAGCAGCTTGCAGGATTGCACTCTTGGTAGAACTCGGTATATACTTCTGAAGTCGTTCCTCCAAGGGCCCTAGATGCACCGCGGCTCTGCCAACCAGGGCATGGAGAGAGCTCTTTGCATGCTTGGATCCCCAGCCCCGCCAGAATGGCTGGTTTTGGGATGCCCTCCTCTGCAGCTGTGGTCTCCACCAGCCTTTTCTGAGGGCATTTAGAGTGGGGTCATAAAAACACTTTTACCAAACAAGCCCAAATTACTAAGTGCTTCACCTGGCTGCTTGCTCCTCCCTGTTATTTGACATGCTGTCACCCAAGTTTGTACCGACAGCAATTTTACGTCATGCTAGGATGTCCCCCTGACCGCGGCCGGTGGCCTTGGGACCTGCCAGGCTGCTGGGTCCTCGCTCGAGTGCGCTTCGTCAATGTCATCCAGCACTAAATTTTTAATCACAAAGTCACGCAGTGCGAAGTCAAATGCCTTACAAAAGTCTATTATTTCTTTGCAGTTACCTTTATCTGCCAGAATTGTAATCTCATCAAAGAATGAAATCAGGTTTGTTTGACAAGGCCTATTTTCCATAAAATCATGTTGACTGGCATTAATTATGTTCCTATCGTTTAATTCTTTATTAATGGAATCTCATATCAGCTTTTTCCATTATTTCAACCATGATTAATGCCAAGCCAACTGGTCGATAATTGCCCAGGTCGTTCTGCTTGCCGAGTTGTGCCATGGTGTTCGCCCTTTGGTCTGCTGGAGCTTCTCTCCTTTTCCCAGATGGCTGAAATTTTGGTATCCCTTCCCCTCAGCCAGATGATTTGGGGTCGTGGGGTGCTCTTGTACTACCAAAGATAGCTCATGCAGAGTCCAGGTGGCCAAAGGGATCTCCTGCCCTTATCTCTACCCACCAGCTGTTTTCCTCCTATTTTCTCCCCTGTCCTGCTGAGGAGGGGACTGAGAGCAGCTGAGTGGGCATCAGGCAGCCAGCCATGGTTGACCCACCACATCAGACTTTGAATGTGCTGAGAGGTGCCATGGAGAGGCCCAAAATAATTCGAGGAGGTTCTTATGGGGCTGAAATGAGGCTTCAAGTGTGGCAGCTATCCCTTGCTTTTGGAGCAGCAGAAGTCATCCTGCTCTGGGAGCATTGTGGAGTTCATAAAAAGGACATGTGACTCCCATGCGGTAACTTTGGAGGGTCTAGGTTGCCTCTTGGGTGCAGTCAGGAAGAGACATGTGCAACTGCATGCCCGTGAGGGATGGCTGAGCAAGGCCTCTGTTGGCTGGGGTATTCAGGGTGCTGCAGAAGGTGGTTTCAAACATGATTTGGCAGAAGGTAGTGATGGATTTGTCCCAGCGCCTCTCATGCTCTCTGGGTGCGTGGGCTCCACGTATGCCAGAAAGACCAGCACTTTCTGCAGCTGCCATATTTAAAACAAACCCCAGGTCTGTGGTTGGCCCCAGGCCCTACTGAATCCCTGAGCCTCGAGACACCCGTGGGCATCACGTCCATGCTCTTGGCCTTGGGAGGTTTGCTTTTAACCTGGAAGTGTTGTTTTATCTGCTGGTGGTGCCCCTCAGCAGGGACGAGTGTGAGGGAGGCTGGTAGGCGCTTACCCAGAAGAGGCATGGGTTCCTCCACTCTCTCTAGTGCCCAAGATGGCTGCACTTCTGAGCTAATGTGACTATTTTTTGATAAGGGCGAGGGAGGAGGACAGCTGTGGTTCAGCTTCTGTGTGCTAGAGAGAACAGTAAGACCGTGCACAGCTTGACCCCCCTTGCTGCTTGAGGCATTGTAGCACCATGGGAATAATAGTTTGGGGATGACTTGAGAGGAAGGCAGAAGACCTGCGTTCCCTGACAAGCTGAATATTTGCAGGATTTCTTCCTCTCTGTCTCATTTTGCTCATGATTTCTTTCCTCTTGGTCTCTCCCAGGTTCCTCAGTGACTCAGCTGCTGGCCCGGGACCTGGACAACGACCCACTGGTCTTTGGCGTAGTTGGGGAGGAGGCTAGCCGGTTCTTTGCGGTGGAGAGCGTGACCGGTGTTGTCTGGCTCAGGCAGCCCTTGGACAGAGAGGTAATGCTGCTTTCTGCTGAGACCATCCTCTGCTGAGGGGGAGGGGGGAAAAAAAACCTCTGGGCAGATAAATGGTGGCTCTCCACCTTCTGCGGCAGCTGAGATGGAGCCTGGGTGTTGCTCCCACGTGGAGTGGGGAATTCAGGTGTGTCCCCATCAGGGTCTGTCGCTAGCCACCCTGTCACTGTCCCCAGCTCAGTGGGGACACGGGCAATAAACAGGGTGCTCTGGTTCCATCTGGCTTGTTGGTTTTCCTGGATCTCAGAATAATATTTGCAAGTTCAGAAGTAATGAAAATAATAAATGGAAATGATCTACCAAAGAGCAGGATGCTCCTACACTCGGGGAAATTTACAGGCTCCCTCCTTAAACCTACGTTCCCATCAAATCCTTTACTACTCAAAACAGTGTGTGAAGAGCTGTGAGCTATCCCTGCTTATTCAATCTCATTGTGACTTTTCATCATCTCGTAGTTTCAGGCTGCTGGATGCTAAATTTGGCAAGATTTTTTTGCCTCGAAACTGTTTCACGCCCCTATTTTCAATAGTAGCTTTGGCTTCCAGAGATGCTATCCCCTCCAGGTGCCTGTTTTACAGGAGCCCTTGCCACATTGCTGGAGCAAGGAGGAAGGGATAGCGCAGGAGCTTGGTAAGACTGGGAAAACACTATATGTCTTGGGCAACGTGCTTCGTTTCCTTCGTGCTCCTGTTGCCTGTGTTTAGAAGTTCTTTTGCCAGCAGCAGCATTGTGGAAATAAAACCCATTAACACACCTTGGGCGCTGGTGGTCCGGGTCGGAGCCAGCCAGACGTGGGGATGCGTAGGAGCAGGGCAGTGGATGCTGCTCGGGCTGCGTGGAGGCAAACCCAATTTCACAGCATTAAGAGCGAGGCTCTGGAAAAATCAAGTGTCTTTCTTCACCCCTCTGCCTCCCTGTGCCAAGAGCTGCTGGCATGAGTCACAAATCTCCTCTTATTCAAATGCCTACCGCTTCCCAATACTTCTGATAACAACCTTAAGCCAGGGAAGGGTGATCAATAGGTTTAGGTGGCTTTTGGTGGAGGGTGGGAAGGGAAGGGGCTGAGCAGAGCTTGCACCTGTGGCTGGGCTGAACTGGGAGAGGAGCCTGCACCCATCATAGAATTGTTTTGGTTGGAAAGGACCTTTAAGATCATCGAGTCCAACAATTAACCTAACGCTACCAAGGCCACCACCAACCCATGTCCCTCAGCACCACATCTACTCGTCTTTTAAATACCTCCAGGGATGGTGACTCCACCACTGCCCTGGGCAGCCTGTCCAATGCTTGATAACCCTTTCCATGAAGAAATTTTTCCTGATATCCAATCTAAACCTCCCCTGGCACAACTTAAGGCTGTTTCCTCTTATCCTATCACTTGTTACCTGGGAGAAGATACTGACCCCCACCTCGCTACACCCTCCTTTCAGGTTCTTGTAGACAGCAAGACTGATCCCAGGGGCTCAAAGTCAGCGAATCATGGAAGAGGGTGAAGATGGACACATGCATAGCTTGGTATGGATAAGGGGAAGGTGTGAATGACAATTTATGGTGGAAGGAGCCAGGATGGCATGGGAGGGAATGGCTGGAGGTAGACAGCACACTGGGAGCAGAGAACACTGGCCTGGATGCATGTGGTCAAAAAGTCAGGGGCTAGAGAAAGCCATACAAGAAAAGCAGTGGGGAAGGAAAAGCAAGAGATCAATTCTTGTACAACCAAGGAGGAAAAGAGAGACTTGAAAAGGGAGAGGGAGTCACAGTAAGGTAAATGATGCAGAGAAAGGGGAAATAGAGAAAAAGAAGGAGCGAATGTATAAAGGCAAAACAATTTTTGAAAGATTTTTCACTCCCACAGAGATAAGACGGAAAACAGGTTTAAAAAAAAAAGACAAACCATGAGTCTAAAAAAAGTCTGTGCTAAAATGAAGGGTGGAGACAGAAATTAGCATGTGGCAGCTTTCTCTGATTATTTTATCAAGTTTTTAAAATTAAATGCTCAACAGTTTTTTTTTCTTTCCTGTTTTTTCCTTTTCTTTTCCCTACTGCTTTGTCCCTCGCAGTGGCCCCGATGGGTAGTGGGGAAAGGGTGGGATGTCACAAGGAGCAGAGGCTCTCCTCCCCGTCCGTATTTCAGCTCTTCGTTTACCTGCAAGCATTGCCCTGAGGCTGGGGCCAGGCAAGAATTTCTCAGGTTGAATTGCCCAGCTGTTTGGATGGGGGGCAGATGTGGGGGCAGGAGGGGTGCACACTCCAGTAAGCTGTTCCCCAAACCCTTGTCCAAGATAAACTGCCACCCTGGGGCAAGCAGAGCTCCTGGTCTGGGCACCAGTGCCTGCTGTGCCTGTCCCCGAGACCTTCTTATTAGGAATAAATCAACCAAATCAAGCCATTTCAAGCTGGCTTTCCAGCCTTTCACAGAATCACAGAAACAGTCAGGTTGGAAGAGCCCTCTGGGATCATCGAGTCCAACCATTGCCCTGACACCACCATGGCAACTAGACCATGGCACTAAGTGCCATGTCCAGTCTTGTCTTAAACCCCTCCAGAGATGGTGACTCCACCACCTCCCTGGGCAGCCCCTTCCAATGTCTAATGACCCTTTCTGAGAAGAAATTTCTTGCGCGATGCTTTGGAAACATCAAGTTGCCGTGCTCCAGCAGCTCAGGCAGGGGGGCACCGGGCTGGGAAGGGATGCTGGAGGAGGAAGGGCTTGCTGGGACAGGGAGAAACAAAACACAGATGGTGCCCAGGTACCAGATAGGTGTGGTGGTCCAGCTCCTGCTCTCCATCCCTGCGCGATTCCTTGGTCAAACGTGAGCAAAACGGTTGCTGGTGGAAAAGAAAGGTCAGGAAGAGAAGGTCTGTCTCCACTAGCAATATCCCCCTGCCCTGCCACCAAAATCACAGAATCAACCAGGTTGGAAGAGACCTCAGGGATCATCGAGTCCAGCCATTGCCCTGACACCACACTGTCAACTAGATCATGGCACTAAGTGCCATGTCTAATCTTTTCTTAAACACCTCCAGAGATGGTGACTCCACCACCTCCCTGGGCAGCCCCTTCCAATGTCTAATAACCCTTATAATAATAAATAATCCTCTCTTCCCCACTTGTGCCTCGCCTCAGCACCAGTGACCCTAATATATTGCCATTTAAGACCAAGCTGTCAGTTTAGTTAAAGCAACAAGGGGCACAGAGGGCTGCACGGGCGTTTTCTTGAACAGTCTTAGGGGATTTCAGCCAGTTCTTACTACAGACCCTGGGCTTATCCCAGTGTTCCCAGCTATGTGATATCCCACGAACTGCGTGGCAGGGAAGTTGGGAAAGCAGCAGCAAGATTTAGATGTCCTCAATGAGACCGTGTTGTATTGTGATCTCGAACAAAAGCTAATTACACAGCTTTTTCTTTGGACTTTCTTCTCTTTTTGCATCGTCCCTGTACCTCGCAGTCAGGTCACAGCACACCGTGGGTGGAAAACTGCTTTTCTTTGCTTTGTCCTTATTCCCTTTTGCTGCTCCAAGCAGGCAGCCTGCAGCGTCAGGGACCGGGCAGGTGTGCAAAGAGAGCTGGGGCTTGCTGGCACACCGCCGAGGGTGAAACAGTGGGCTCCTCTCATCTGCTTTAGCCTCGTTGTCTGTTTAAAGTGCTCAGCTGCTAGTCGGGAGTCGGTTAGTGCCCGCATCCTCCTGACCCAGGGCAGAGCAGCTCTCCGTGCCTGTGAAATACACTGGAGCCCCACTGGCACTAATATTTCTCAGCGTTTTTATACCCACCATAGGTAACTGCACTCAAGCGCCCCTTCTCTTCTTGAAGGTCCTGAAAGTGTTTTGCATGTAATAATATTGTCTAAAAGTCCCCAGCCTGCCATCTGCAGATAAACACTTACAGTATCTTTAATTATATGTTTTTCCTTCTCCTTCCCTTTCAGACTAAGTCAGAATTCACGGTTGAATTTTCCGTCAGTGACAGCCAAGGGGTAAGCGTGGCTTCTCATTTCATGGTCTGCGGCGTGGGCGGAGGGGAGCGGGGAGGATGAGGGTGGGTTGCTGGGGGACCTTCTGCATCGTGCCAGGAGGGGGTCTGGGGAGCGGGACCACCCCTGGCCATCACTTGTTGAAAGCCCAAGTCAGAAAAAGCAGCCACGAGCTTGCTGTAGGTTTTAAATCCATGCATAAAACTGACACTCGCTCCTTGTCATTATCCTTGTGGCCACAGGTGATCAAAGGGACGGTCAACATCCAAGTCGGAGACGTGAATGACAACGCCCCGCGGTTCCACAACCAGCCCTACAGCGTCCGCATCCCGGAGGTAGGGATCGCTGCAGCATCTCCACACAGCCTAGTTTCTGGCTCTTCCCTCGGTGGCCACGCTTGCTGCCCGGTTGCCACCGCAGAGCTGTCTGCCCAGCTGCCTGAGAGCCACCAAAGTATGGGGCTGTCCTCCTGCCCTGGACCCTCACTGTGGTTGGGGGGAAGATTAAACCTCCGGAAGGTATTGTTGCCTGAAAATGGGTAGAAGCAAAGTGACGGCGTGTTGGGGGAAGGCAGGTGGAAGAGGAGGTTTGGAGCTCAGAGCCTTTGCAGCCTTGATGACGTCTTTCCCATGATCAATGTAAAGTTTGAAAATAGCTGTAAATGGGAATCTGTTTGGTTTTCTCTTCCTTTGAGCTGAGGGGGATGTGCAGCTCTTGTCACAGAGGTGACCTGAGGCAGGACTAAATATTTCTCCAAACGCCTGATTTCAAGCAGAGTTGTGCCCTTGCTGGTGGTTGTCTTTAACACCTCCATAGCAGGACTTGTCCTGTGACGTCCTAGGAATAAAGCAGGTAGGAAGGGACCACAGAAGATCATCTGACCCAAGCTCCCACTAAAACAGAGAAAATTTTCATGTAGATCATGTTGCTCAGGGCTTTATCCAGCCAAGTGTTGAATATCTCTGAGGACAGAGTTCCCACAACTTTCTGCCGCTCGCTCTCAGTGCTGGCCATTGCAAAGGAGGTGACACCTAGTCACAGCATCAGGGCGAGCTGCTGCACCTAGAGCTCAACTTGGCAGAAATACACCAAGAACTTACAGGTACAATGTGAATTTAGACTTTAAAGATGTGGAGTGAAAGGTGGTTGCTGGTGCTAGGAGGAGGAGGTCGGGGTATTACACTTGAAATAGGGGATTAGTAGGGCATTTCATGTCGTCCTGTGGAGGAAACCTCTCCTCCTTGTACCCTGGTGCCAGGGCAGACCGTTCTTTCCAGAGTATGCCTCGGGGTGTGTACGAGGTCAAGTGTGCATCTGTGTGTGTGAAATCAAGCAGCCTTTGGTACAAACGATTGTGTTACAGCGGTTTATTTAATATGCTGACTGCTGATGCCCTGCCGTGCTGGGCTTTGATCCTTCCCTGTCCCTCTGCTGCGAGGATGAGGTTTCTTCATTAAGTTGCTTGTGATGTATGAGCCGGGAGTTTTAGTCTCATCTTTGTGCCAAGTCATCTGAAACCTCCCTTTGAGAATGACACTGGGTCAGAGTCATTTCTTCTCCTCTTTAAAGCACAAACGGTGCAGAAATGACTTGGCAAAACCTGCATGAGCTGCTCCTCGCTCTTGCCTTTCTGCTTGGACCTCTGGAAGCTGATGGGTGGCCGTCTTGCCTTGCTGACGCTCCTCCTAGTGATGGTCTGTCTGCAAAGCCAAAGGAATGTCAGTAGGACTGAAAGAGAATGATCTCCTCTCCTCTGTGTTCGGATTTACATCTGGTTTTGCTCTTTACAGCACCTGGTACAGAGGACTCCCTCCTCTGTGTGGAGAGAGAGATGGAAAGTGGGTTTCTGTGTCTCCACTGGGAATTGGTGCAGAGCTAAGCCCCGGTGTTCCTACACCTGGAGCAGCCGTGCCATATCTCCTCTTGCTCATCGCTTCTGCCCTAAGAGCTGATAGTGCAAATCTTAAGCCTTCCACATTTCTGATCTTGACCTGCATCAAGCCTGGGGAGCAGGGAGGGCAAAGGTGTAGTGCTGGGTGGGAAAATGAAGGCTGGCCAAGGAAAGGGAGCTGTGGGCAGGTGAGCTGGACAGAAAATAAATGAAAGAAGAAGAGGGTGAACCCCAGAGCCTCCCTCTTGCATGTCACGCTGCTTTGCACGTGAGCAGTGGTTCTGCCGGGAGGGATTTCCAAGATCATCTAATTGTTTGGGGTATAGGAAGCACGGGGCTTCCCCCTGTGCACCCGCTCTGCCGCTCGGCCTCCAGAGCTGCACTTGTCTGGAGGTTGGCCTGAGCTAATTATAAGGCATCGTGTGCCAGTTTCCAGTTTCTATCCATGATCTTTAACCAAGGGCACTGATCAGAGGTAATGAGCCACAAACTCGTTGCTCATCCAGCATCCTGGAGGCACTTGTGTTCTTCTGCCATGGAGACAGCCTTTCCTTGTCAGGCACTGTGAGAGCAGGGGATGGGATCCCACCACCTAAGGAGGACCCTCCAAGGGCCACAGCCCACAGGAGGTGTGAGCAGTGAATTTACTCTGCGTGTGCTGGCATGGCTCTCGAGGAAGAGACACTCCCTTGCTTTGAGAGCTTTGCTGAGCCACAGCTTGTCCCTGTTGCTTGACTGCAAGTGCTCAAAGGTGGAGGTGATGTGGCATGGAGATATACCTTCAGAAGCTGAGGCCCCCAGAGCCAGGGGACACCTCTCAGATGCAGCTGAGGCTCAGCAGACTATTGGGAGCAGGTCATGGTAGGGGATGACAGCATCCCCAGGTCACCCCCATGCTCCAGACAGCTCAGGCCAGGGTGAACAGCGAGGGCACGGGTAGCAAAATCTGTCTCAAAGACCACCCAGCCCAAGGGCCCATAGCTAAGGAATAAAGAGGAGCTGGAGCTTAGGGATGGAGAAGAGGCTAGCAGAAGTGCTAGCACAGCTTTGCACAGGCTGGCTCTGTGCAGAATTGGCAGCTAATGAGGGTTTTTCTCTTTTTTAATTTTGAGATAAATGGATGTATCGATTTGCAGTTGTCCCAGCTAATGGAGCAGCAACAGAAAGGCTATTTAAACCTCACCGCTATTGTGCGGCGCTGGGAAAGTCAAAAGAAGAGTGCGCATAAATAAATGGAACATGAAGTAAACTGACCTTTAAAAACAATACTGCCTCTAAGTATCCATCCTGGCGTTTCACGCAGTCCGCTTGATTTCAGAGTGGGAATTTATTTGGGCACGGGCTGTGGACTGTGATTCCTCGCTAGTGCGGGGAGGGGGAGAGGATGCCTGGTTTAACCGTGGGCTCCTCCACATCGCAGCAGCTCCCAATACCCAGACTGGGGGATCGCTCGTGTGTCAGGCTGATGCCGCTGGTCCTCTGCGCTCGTCGTGTCTTAATCGCATCCTCGGCACTTGCCTGGAATAGCTGGGAGAGGGACGTTGCTCCGGCGTAATCGTCCATCCCGTCTGGGCAAGGGCGCCCCGTGATTTGCTTGTCAAAAGGTAACGAGGCGGTGCGGACGCTTTCAGGTCTGTAAAGAAAAGGGGAATCCTGCTAGAATTGGCGACTCGATTCACCAAGCTGGCCTCGCCAGAGCTCATTAAGTTCTCATGTATTCATTTCAGGCTAATGGCTGTCATGCTGACTGCTGTTTGATTTGCTATAATAGACTTTTATGGCTTTCCAGCTTGCTAGGACGTGTGTGCCTGTGTCTGTGCCCTGTGCTGCTGCCGTAGTACATTAGTTAGCCACTCCTGTGCTCGCTGTTCTGACCTTCAGGGTTTGTGCTCCTCTTGGATGCAGCCCTTGCGCTTCACCTCTTGGACACGCTCTTTTTTACCCTCCTCATCCTCACCCAGCCCCAGGGTACCATGTTGCTGGGAGTCTCAGGGTTTGGCTTTTAAATCAGGCAAGATGTATCGCTGAGCCCGTGGCAGGCTGTTGTGGCGATGCCTTGGTTTCTGACAAGCCCGATCTGCTTTATCTGATCTATTTTTCCATTTGACTGGACCTGCAGGAGACTCAGTCTTGTTGGATTGTTGTGGTTCAACGGGTTTACGTGAAGTGGAGCCAAGCCCCCACGTCGGGTTTTGTGGTACCTGGTGTGATGTTGGGATCGGGGTGGACTGTTCCTATAGGACTTTCCTATCCCAGCTTCCAAGCCTGAGACCTTCTGGGGCGTGCAGCCCTCTGTTTGCCTTTGACATGAACGTCCTCTAAGCTTATGCTTAAAAGCCATGGCTTTGCAAACCTTTCTTCTGCACCTGCTCCTTCCAGGTGCTACGCTGCCTACGGGGCCACACCTTGGGTCCTGCAGAGGTCCCTCAAACATTGAGGCCACTGCATGGTGTGGTAAGCAAGTCTAGTACCCTCTTGTGAAGAGGAGTTGTTTTTCCATGTAACCCCCCAACATCCTGAGCCTGCTGATCAAGTTCAAACTGTTCGTGGTCTTCTCTTGGCCCTGGAGCATCATCAGTCTTCACGTGTTGGCAGAAAAGTCACTTAATTGTTGGTTTCTTTGCTGAGTGTTCCCTCAGGAGGTTTCCAGTGGGGTTTTCTCTACTCCGGTGTTTTCCCCACCTCACTCCTCCCATTACAGCTAACACACAGAGTGATTTATAAAGTAATATATATTATTAGGTTACATCTTCCAGCAAAAAGCTGTCCTCAGCCAGGCTCTGGGCCAGAGACTGCCATTTAGCACTCCAGCCATTCACGAGATGACAGTTGCACCACGAAAAAGTATCTGTAACTTGACAGGAGATATTAATTATAACGGGGCTCTGTTTTCCAAAGGCACCGGCCGCATCTATAACCACAACCATCCGCGTTGGCAATGTGCTCGTCTCGTCTTGAGTTGAAGCAAGCGCCAGTAAGAGGCAGGGCTGTGGGAAAGGGGTTTAAAAATAGAGAGGAAAGTTTTTTTGGCAGCACACGGCATCGATTAAATGACTAGAGTCCAGCTTGCAGGTGTTGCATCTCCTGAACTTGGCCCTGATTTAGCAAATTATTTTTAATTGGGAGGCAGGCGGGCGCTCACCATCAACAGCAGTCCCTTCTGCTTGGGGATGAGCCTTTGGGATTGAGCCTTCACAAGCTGCTGGTCACCGTTTCCATCCTTACTATGGTGGTGTAGTTGAAACAGTGGCTTTTATGATGTTTTTTTTTTTTAATTGTGCAGAAAAGTGTTTGGTGGGGAGGAGGAGAGAAAGGAGAGCGCCCCATCCCATTACACAGCCTGGAACCAGACCATCCTAGATGGTGAGCAGGGGCAGGGAGGATCAGAGAAAGCCCCCAAAGCCCTAGCTGTAATTAAAATTATTATTTTGCTTTAATGGTACTAATGTTGGTAATTACATCTGTTTCCCTGCCATCCTGCCCGGGAATCTTGAGGGGCTCGTATAATTCTGTTGCGACGGCTCCGAGGCCTGATGCTGCGCATACAAAGCAGCTGTGATGAGTGTGAGCTCCCACTTCAGCCCCATCAGCCATTCCCTTGCACGCTCCCAGACACCTTTTAGTTGGGTTTTTTTTTGTTTTTAAATAAAGAGCCTTTAAATTGAAGGCGATGATAACAGAACTGATAAGAAAGATGTTCCTGCCACCTTGCAGAATGGCCTATAATCATTGCTGGCTGCTTTCCTTCCTCACTTCTTTTTTTTTTTTTCCCTTTTTTTTTTCCCCCCTGCTCACTGCTTTCCTTCTCTCCCTGCCCTTCTGCTTCTGTGTGGATTTTAGAACTGAACAAATAATTTACAATGAATAACTTATCCACCAAATCCAGCCTTCCCCTCCTTCCGCCACCTTTGCGCATGCAACATTTGCAAGCGTCTTGAACTCCTCTGCAGCGCTTTGGATGCAGTTTTGTTCTTTTATTTATGGTATTTTGTTTGGGTTTTTTTTTAAAAAAAAAAAAAAAACTTCCTAGAAAGACAACAAACAAATCAGTGAATTATTCAAGCTGGGTTCATTAAACCCTGTTGACCAGAAGCAGGCCAGTTCCCTTTCCTGGGTAGGCAAGTATCTCCGTCTGCCCTCCACCCTGGCACCCTGTCGGCACAGCCGGTGCTGGGACCAGGGGTGGTCTCTGACCTGGTGAAATATTTACCAGACTTCCCAAGCATCCTCATTTTTAATTGTGTTTGTTGTCGCTGGGTTTCAAAGCCAACCTCCACTGACCCTGAGGGGGATAGTTGGCTGACAAAATAACAGGTTAGATCTCCGTATTGTCTCTGGCTTCACAGAGCTGGTCATCATGAGTTTGTTTTGATGTTTCTCCTTTCCAGATATATTTTTTTTAATTTTTGAGCAACCTTTAATTACTTACCAACTTTGCCCAGCAAATTCGTGGGAGCAGAGACACATTGTGAAGGGTGAGCCTTCCCTTTAATAGTGTTAAGTGCAGACGTACTGTCCATCTATTAAAAAGCCATCTCTTAGCTGCATGAGATAATCCTTTTGAGAGGGTTTAATCTGCTCTGTAATCACTAGGTAGAATGTAATATCCCTCAAAGAAATCGTGCCTTCTCTCCTCCTCTCTCAACCCCAGCCTGCGTGATCAACCGAGACAAGGCTATGTCCAGAGTCCAGACGAGGGCGACCAAGCTGGTGAAGGGTCTGGAGGGTCTGACCTACGAGGGACGGCTGAGGGAGCTGGGGTTGTTTAGCCTGGAGAGGAGGAGGCTCAGAGGTGACCTTATCGCAGTCTACAACTACCTGAAGGGAGGTTGTAGTGGAGTGGGAGTTGGCCTCTTCTCCTGGGCAACCAGCGATAGGACAAGAGGACACAGCCTCAAGCTTTGCCAGGGGAGGTTCAGGTTGGACATTAGGAAGCATTTCTTCTCAGCAAGGGTCATTAGATGTTGGAAGGGGCTGCCCAGGGAGGTGGTGGAGTCACCATCTCTGGAGGTGTTTAAGAAAAGCCTGGACATGGCACTTAGTGCCATGGTCTAGTTGACATGGTGGTGTCAGGGCAATGGTTGGACTCGATGATCCCAGAAGGCTCTTCCAACCTGATTGATTCTGTGATTCTGTGATGTGAACAGAGCACAAGTCATCAGACTGTGAGGGTACTCTGCTGGTGGGATGCCGTGTGTGTTGGCACACTGGGTACCTTTGGCTCTGGGGCGAGTTTGTAAATATTCATAACATAAACGGGCTGTTTAAGTGCAGGGGAGTTCAGGCGCTGTCTTGGGCATTCATTCTGCCTTTCGGATGCTGGCGATTCCTTCGGGCAAGAGCTTGGAAGCGCACCAGGCAGCAGCTGCCATCTTCTCCCTGCTCTTTTCTGCCAGCAATGAAGAAAGGCGCTTAAACGAAACGGGCTTCAGTGCGTTGAGTGCCTTTGGGCTAAAGGGTTTGCACAGCTGACATCAGAGATGTCCATGGGACTTATGCAGAAAACTTTCCAAGGGGTGAGATGCTTATTAAAGAGTCATGCTGCATCTGTATGATAAGACACGGAGGATTTGAGTGGTGTGGCTTGGGTATGGGGGCATTGCATGGGGCTGGGAGGCTTGTAGAGGTCTCTTTTCCTTGCACTGAGAAAGCTGGTGTGTGATGAAGCATGTGCTCATACCTGGAAGCATCCTTCCCTCTGAAGGTCATCTTATCATTGTTGCTGACGTGTATACTGTGACGCCAGATGGAGAACGTCAAGGGTCTGGAGTGACGTCCTGATGTCCTAGGGAGAAAGTAAGTCTCCACCTCTAGCAGTCCTGTCACTTGTCTGGCTTCACCAGCGAATAGGAGACCCTGGTCCTTTAAAACACGTGCCCGAGGAGTGAAATGAGAGGCGCAACAGAAACTACTGGGGCGGAAAACTCCAAATGGTGTGGAAGCAATGTGTAAAGTGTCCTGGAGATAACAGTCATTTCCACCAGGCAGAACTTGGGCTCTTTCTGGAAGGATACTGCAGCAAGGAGGGGGGGCAGCCTGAAAATTAGCATTGGTCGTGCTGTTCTGACCAGCGAAATGCTGGGGTAGGCGAAGGGGATCGGGGAATGCAGCAAAGGGGGAGAAAAATAGATTTAGAGCTGAAAGGAAAGCTGGCGTGGGACAGCAAGCAATTTGGTGCCTCTGTGGAGGAGCCGTCGTGGTGGGAAAATAAGACTCCTGGAGCCAAAGAAATGATCTTGGGGCAGAGGGAGAGAAACTGCACAGATGCATTCTGTGAGCAAGGAGCACCCTGACAATGAGGGGAGAGGCAACTTAAATCGGGAATCATTCCTCTTGGAAGAAACGGGGACAAGGAAAAACATGATCGCTTGCTGAGGTCCTGAGCAGCCCTGGGACACAGATGTGCTCTTGGGTGCTCTGTAGGAGTTTCTTCATGTGGGTGAGAGTTTCTTCATCCAACATCTGCCCATCCCTCTGAGTTCACTGCAGGTGTCCATCCCAGACCATCCCCGAGGTCAGGACGATGTCTGAGCTCAGGATGGCCAAGGCCAAGCGATGACGGCTCCTCGGGATGCCCTCGGCCTCGCTGGCAGCAAGCGGCCAGGTTGCTCAGACCAGGCACACGTCCTCCAGAGCAGAGGTGATGGCTCGTGGTCCCGCAGCATCTCTTGCTGCAGGAGCGATTTTGGCTTGGGCTGAAAGGCTGCTCTTTGCGGGGGGAGCGGGGCGTTGGAGCCCAGCCCTTGCAGTATAATTACACTTACACATCTGGGCAGCAGATGGCTTCAAGGTCTCTTCCATGTCCCCGGCAGGAGGAAGGGCTCTCTGCTGCCAGAAACGGGCAGAGGAGCGAGGAGCTAATGAATGTGACCTGCTAGCAATTAGTTTTGTGTTATCTCTTTTTCCTTCGGTTATGATATTTGCCCAGAAGCCTGGGATGTAACTTATTCTCTCATACCAGCCAGCAAAAGCCGCATCCCCTCCCTTTACATCCCTATTTTGTCCACCTCCCTCTCCACACATCAAGTGTTTGGTTTTTTTTTAACCACATAATCACACGATTTGTTGTTTTGGGCGCCTTTTTCAACCGCGCCACCTAAATTAAGGCATGATTAAGGTCAGACAGGAATGCACCGTGCCGGGGGACGGTGCCCCTGACGCTGCCCTTTTAGGGTACGGGCTCTTTTCAACCCAACATAATTGAGCTCAGCAGCAGAGCTGCGAGGTGGGCACACGTTAGCATCCTCGCTCGGTGCAGCTAGGGAAGGTGAAGCTCGAGCTGGCAGAAGAGGCTTGCCAAAGCATTTTTTTTTTTTTCAATAAAACCGCTGGTTTTAATTAAGATGGAAATATTTAGGAAAAATGTGGCCATTTTGACAGCAAAGCTGGGCAGAAATAGCATTTCAGAGGAACAATAAAAATCGCTCTTGCAATAGATTCATTCCAATTTCTTTTTCAGAATTGCATTTTGTGTTTTATTAGTTTGTAATGTGTCAGTGACGGTCATGTATAATAAGCTTTCTCCTGCTGGTCATACTTTGTGATAAAATAATAGCCTAAATCAGTTTCTCTCTCTATTTTTTAAATATTTATGTGTGAACTGAACTGTTTGTATCAGTTTCAAACTATTTTCATTACAAATGGGAGAAGTTTGACCTGGGAAGAAGTTTCAATCAGTATTAGGCAGCCATTGCTTAATTTTGACCATTAATTGCTGTTGAACCTTAAAATGTGGTTGATTTATTTTGAATCAATCAACCAGGTTGGAAGAGCCCTCTGGGATCATCGAGTCCAACCATTGCCCTGACACCACCCTGTCAACTAGACCATGGCACTAAGTGCCATGTCCAGTCTTTTCTTAAACCCCTCCAGAGATGGTGACTCCACCACCTCCCTGGGCAGCCCGTTAATAATTAAGCAAAGAGGTGCATGGGTGGAAGGTGAGAACTGGTGGCTGTCACCCTGCATGGGACACTAATTTGTGTCTTAGAGCTATTAGGCTGAGCTATTCAGCATCATCCAGGGGGTCTCACTGGGGAGCAAGCATGGTGTATGGGGCTGCAACCCACCCACCTCCTCCGAGCTCAGGTGATGGTTATATATAACAGCCTCCCTGTTTTTCAAACCTGCCGTGGTTTTCATCATGTTGATATGTCACTTCCAGCTAGGCTTGGCCCGCAATTGTAAATCAAACTTGAAAGGCTAATGAGAAGGAGGGAAGGGAGAAGAGGAGATAATTAATTAAGTCGGCCGCCTTCTGCCAAGCCTGCGTGTGATGAGTCTCGGTTGCTCATATGTGTTTGGAGGCACCTTCTGCTTAGATGACCTGGGGTCTGGCTGGTTGTGCCAGGGTGGCCACCAGCACTACCTTCATACCGGTATTTAAGGAGGGGAAAAAAGGAGTTTGTAGCCCATAGGCTGGTATGCTCATCTGAGGCATGTTCTTTTTAGCACTTCTCAGTTCATTACCAAGAGTAGAAGATGTAAATATCTTCCACTAATTAGTAAATCTTTATTTAGAGGTAAGGCAAGAGCTCAGCCCTCTGAGCTTTGGAAAAAGGGGGACCTACCTCTGCTTTGTACCATAACTGGACCTGAATGGGGAACGATTTCTGCTGCACGTGTGATTTGGAGGATCCCAGACCTACACAGCTCAGGAATTACTGAGCCAGCACTTGGAAAATCACTCTATTAAACACGCTGGAAACACACGGCCAGATGTATGTGTGCAGATTTCTCAGCCGCCCAGGAGCAAGCGCTGCCCTCTCCGAGATGTGCTGCCCGTGGCTCGGCATTGGGGTGGGCTGAGAGGGTTAAAGCATCAGCTGTTCCACTGCAGTGGTTGGCTGATGGCCTGTGAAGCATCACAGGGGGTTTCAGCTGGTTGGTGAATTAGCAGGACAGGTGGATATTTTGTTTTCCTATACATAACTTGTGCATTTGGGGAAGGAAATTTAGCAAAGAGGCTGTTTCTTCTGGTATGAGCTCCCGAGGATTACAGCACTGCAGTTCACCCCAGTCCTTGCAGTCAGCAGGGAAACGGGTGTTGGGGCTAAAGTCCAGGTGTCATGCAGGTGGGGTTGCCTCTGCCCCGCGGGGCATAGCTCCAGCATTGCCTCTGAGCACGTCTACCTTGTGTGCTCACTCCTGCTCAGGTCTGAGGGCTGTGTGAGCTTCAGGGGATGGGCTGGGAGAAAGCTGGAAGCCTGCATCCTCCTAACATGGATGGGCCAGCCTGGTATCTGACCCCATATCACAGGGCTGCAAGGCTTTCCCTTGATGACCTCATTTCTGAGGGCATTGAACACAAGACCTACCCCTTTCTGCAGGGCAAATAGTAGAGATTGTACCTCCTAAGTTAGGTCCTGCTTGACTAAGCTGATCTCCTTCTATGACAAGGCGACCTGCTTGCTGGTTGAGGGAAAGGCTGTGGATATTGTCTACCTAGGCTTTAGTAAAGCCTTTGACACAGTCTCCCACAGCATTCTCCTGGAGAAAGTGTCTGCTTGTGGCTTGGATGGACGTACGCTTTGCTGGGTTAAAAATCTGGCTGGATGGCCAGGCCCAAAGAGTTGTGAATGGATTTAAAGCCAGTTGGCAGCTGGTCACAAGTGGTGTTCCCCAGGGCTCAGTGTTGGGGCCAGTTCTGCTCAATATCTTTATCAAGGATCTGGACGAGGGGATCGAGTGCCCCCTCAGTAAGTTTGCAGGCAAGTTGGGCAGGAGTGTTGATCTGCTTAAGGGTAGGAAGGCTCTGCAGAGGGATCTCGACAGGTTGGATTAACGGGCTGAGGCCAGCTGTATGAGGTTCAACAAGGCCAAGTGTCGGGTCCTGCACTTGGGGCACAACAACCCCATGCACCACTACAGGCTTGGGAAAGAGTGGCTGGGAAGTGCCTGGTGGGAAAGGACCTGGGGGTGTTGGTCAATGGCAGGCTGAATATGAGCCAGTAGTGTGCCCAGGTGACCAAGAAGGCCACCAGCATCCTGGCTTGTATCAACACTAGTGTGACCAGCAGGACTAGGGCAGGGATTGTCCCCCTGTACTCAGCACTGGTGAGGCCGCACCTCGAATCCTGTGTTCAGTTTTGGGCCCCTTGCAACAAGAAAGACCTTGAGGTGCTGGAGTGAGTCCAGAGAAGGGCAACAAAGCTGGTGAAGGGTCTGGAGAACAAGTCTGATGAGGAGCGGCTGAGCGACCTGGGGGTGTTTAGCCTGGAGAAAAGGAGGTTGAGGGGAGACCTTATTGCTGTCTATAAATACCTGAAAGGAGGGTGTAGTGAGCTGGGTGTCAGTCTCTTCTCCCAAGTCACAAGTAATGGGACAAGAAGAAACAGCCTCAAGTTGTGCCAGGGAAGGTTTAGATTGGATATTAGGAAAAATTTCTTCACCAAAAGGGTTGTCAAGCACTGGAACAGCCTGCCCAGGGCAGTGGTGGAGTCATCATCCCTGGAGGTACTTAAAAGACATGTAGATGTGGTGCTGAGGGATATGGCTTATGGGTGGGCTTGGCAGTGCTGGGTTAATGGTTGGACTTGATCTTAAAGGTCTTTTCTGACCTAAATGATTCTATGATCCAGAGCATGTGCTTCACCATCAGTCCCTCATCGTCATCTTAACTGATGTCCTGCTGTGTGCTCACATGTTGTCTTTGATCCGCTCAGAAGATGTCAGGAGGAGGTTAGCTCTTCTCTGGAAGATGGCAGGCCTGTTTTTCACCTAGTTGTATGAAGCGGCGAATCCTTCACTGTGTTATTTTCTTATTGCAAACACCTCTGAAAAGAAGAGCATCAGTGGCCGCGTTGTGCCGACCTGTCTCTGTGGGGTGTATTGGGGGTGTTTGTGTCCCAAGCAGCAGCGATGGTGCTTTCTGCTTGCACCTAACATGCATCTCGGAGTAGCATGATCTCTGTGCGTCTGGTGCGTTGGGCTTGGGAGCTTGAGAGGCAAGCGGTGGCTGGAAGAAGAGCAAGAAGGAGCCTGATCCCCAGCAGGAGAGTGCTTGGCAAGGAGTGGAGAAGGCAGCCTGGAGGAGACCTTCAGGAAAGGTGGGCGGCAGGGACGGTAGAGCCAACCCTCACACCGGCTGCGAGTCGCATCTCTTCTGCACGTTCGCTCTTGAGGCCGGGCTGCGGCAGGCGTGCTTTTTTGGGTGGGGGGGTGTTAAAAAGCCTCATCGGAGCGTTACGGAATTGGAATGTGAAGGGTAATTGAGCTGAAAGCCATTCTCTTCCCGCAGCCTGCGCCGCGGGACCTGCTGAAGCGCCCTTAAATGCCAGCGCAGGAATCCTGCCGGAAGAGCGGGAGGTGGGGGGAGCACCCCCTCGGCCACGTCCCCACAGCCGCTCTCCCGTGCTCAGTGCTTGTGGGTGGGGGTAGGAGATGGTCCCTATAGGGGTGATGTGGAGGAGAAGCCAGACAACGACAGATGAAGGTTTTGTGTGAAACAAACACAGAAAGGTAAATAGGTTCCTGAGCCACAATCTCCGTGCTTGCAGGCATCGGTCTGCACTCTGAACGAGTCCCTGCAGCTTGGAGAGCATCTCCCTGCATCCATCTGTGGTCACATCCTCCCACCGCACCCCCTCCCCGTGGAGGACATCAGAGCAGAGCCCCACCAAGCCCCCGTGACACACGTTGGGCTAATGCCAGCCGTGCGCAGAGAAATGCTCCAGAGCCTTTGCTGGCGTGGCCAAACGGGTGATATTTTTGAATAATTGGAAGGGCTAGATGAAGTACACAAAAAAAAGAGCGTGGCTAGTCAGGAGGAACGTAATTATCAAACGCAACTGCGAGATGTTAGTCACCGCTCCGGTCCCCTGCCTCTCTAATGGAGCACATGGAAGGGGATGGGGAGAGCTGCTGACGCGACCTCGAGGAGGGGGATGAGCAGAAGACCCCTCTGTTTTGGACCTCCAGCACAGCGACGGCGTGAAGTGCACGGCCTGATTGTGTACCTTGTCGTGCGTTATTGATTGCTGAACAGGCGCAGTTAAGTGCCTCTCATTAATATTTGTTTTGGTTTTCTCCCTGAATTCCGATGAGCGGAGGGAGATGCTTCTTATCTCTCTCCTGCAGGTTTTCTTTCTAGAGGATTCCTCTGGCTGGTGACAAACCTGGGCTTTGTAGCCACTCGTCCAGCTTTTGGGAGGAGGGATGAGTTAGTAGCTGCCACAAAATCTTGGGAACTTTGCAGACAGAAAACGATGAACCAAAATTAACACAAAATTAAGAGGTAAAAATGCTCTGCTTGCCTTGTACAGATGAAATATGGATTTCCAGGCTTGGCTGGGGTTGTAAATCTCTTAGAAGGGACTCTTTGGGCACATAGATCATGCTGGCTAAACTTGTAGATGTATGAGCAAGGACGAATGGTGTGAGCTGTGGAGCAGGTAGCCAGGGACTGCTGCTCAGTCAGTGCTTTTGTAGCTGGTTTTGAGGTTTCAAATTAAGAGCAGAGGCTGTGGCCAGTGGACATATTGTCCATATCTTCCGGGCTGTCGTGGTGGTATTGGTCCTTCAGCTTCTCCATCACTTAGAAGATGGCCTTCTCTTCATTTCCATTCATCTCACTGCTCTCCTGGAGATGAGGCCAGGCTTGTGCATGCCCATGACAGCTGGCCATCTCCAGCTTACTGTTTTTGATAAGAGCCTGCATCTCAGCATCACGCTGTGGTAGCGTCACTCTGGCATCATGCCTGTTTGTATCAGATGTTGCTTTTGAGGCAGTCTGCCAAGGCCACATGTGTTAAGAAGCTGCCTGCAAAGGTTTCTCACCTTCGGCTGCTCGGTTTGCCTCCTTGAACAACCACCCTCTTGCAGAGCAAGGCATGGAAGAGGTTGTCCCACCTGCTGTGTCATGGGCCGTTTGATGCCTCGGTCTGGAGTGGGTCCTTATTTCTCTTCTGTATCTCCAATCTTGGTGTGCAATGGATGACTCTTTGCTTCCTGTACCTCTCTCCCAGGCAGTGGGGGACTCTAGATGGCCATGCAGGTCTGAACTGTTGGGTTATGGCCAGGCTTTCTCACCAACTAACCCACAAAAGGGGTTTCTGAAATTTGACTGTAGCTTAAATAGGGCAAAGCACTATTTCTTTCTGTCTTGTATAATAATGCCTTGTTTGTTAGGCTTGGCTTAACCGCAACTGGTCCACCCAAAGCGATCAAAATGATTTTGAGCAGCAGTTTCTATCAATTCAGGTTGCGCTCCCAAGCACTTAGGTGCAGCTCCTGTAATGAAAGATTTCTGGTGTGCCCAAAAGCAGTGAAGAAAGCTATTTAAATGTGGTTTGCTTCTCTGACTTTTCAATGGGGAGTTGGGTTCAGGTCTGCTATGAAGTGATATTAGAGTCCGTGGAGCATGAGAAACTGCATTTGTTTGTGGGTTGCAAATGAAGACCTGTCAAAAAACCTTTTTAAGCAGAGACAGAAGTTTTCTTTTTCATGATACATTTAACTTAAAGGCTTTGCCTCCCAAGGAGGCTTGGCTCTTCCCTTTCTATGAGTTCAGAAAAATATGGTTTGCAAAAGTTACTATTCTCTTTTTTCCACTGTCTCCCCATCCATCAGAGAGTTTTGGTGGGTGTTTGGATCCCCTGGCGTGCTTTTGCTTCTGGAAAACTGTGTCCAGGAATGGAAGGGGGTGAAGAGCACTGGGAGAGAAGGGGAATGGTACGTGGACCCCTCCTTGTGCTTGAAGCAAGTGCTTTACCAGCTTCTTGTGGGAAAAAAGATGCAGCTTATTTCCATCGATTTGGTGTCAAGAGATGTTTTTCAAAGAGTAAATGTGTTTATAGGATTTCTGTCCTTTTGTTGTAAGAAGTAGGACGTCGTTCCTGGACACGGGAGTTTGCTAGAAGAGCGTCACATCAGTTCTTCATCAACGTGTTTCATGTTGCAACCCCATTCCTAGGAGTAGAGGAATGCAGGTGGCGTGTAAAACGTGGTATTGCTCATTGCATCCACTGCGACTGAGCCTTTTACTGAGTGCAGGCTCTGGGCACACGTTGGGAAGCTGCTTTCAGGCACCACGCACCAACTTGGGTGCTCCTGGCCAGGTCTGTGGCTTCCTCTTGAGCAGCTGAAACATCTGCCTGGCTGCAGGTTTAGAAATGGGATGTGACTGGACACGTACAGAATAAAAAAGGGGTTGTTAGAGTTGATGGGATTGGTTTTTGCCCCCGCAGTCTCAGCTCAAGAGTTGTCTTAAAGCATTTGTGGGGAAGGTAAGAAATTGTCACAACCAGTGTTTCCATACAAGCTCAGGAATGTGAAGGCTTCCCTCTCCACCTGCAGATTAAACCCCAGGGGAGGATAGGGGATGCCAGGACGTGGGCTGGTGGGTTTCAGCCTCAATGCAGAGAGGTCTTCTCTAGTTTAGGTCCTTCTGCACCATGGCTGTGGGGAGGATTCACATCTCTGTCGTCTTCCCGTTTGCAGCACTCTTTCATTACCACACTTGGGGAAAACCAGGGTTGTTTGTAGCCTTCCTGGCCTTCCTTGGGCCAATTGGTTGTAGCGATGTCCTACAAATAATGAGCAGAGATGCTTTACAGAAGGAGGTGTTCATCTCCAGCTGTTTAGCTACCCAGAAAAGGTCCTCTTCTTGAAGGAGGGATAAACTAATAGCATTACTCTGTGCTCCAGCCGAGCGGGTCTCGTTGCTAATGAGTAAGGGATCTTTGTTAGGAGAAGTTTCTTGCCATGAACCACCAGCCCTTTGTGGGCCATGCTGCTGTGCTGTGGGATGCTGCTGCTCCTTGGGTCCCAGGTGGGGTCATGGCTTTGGTGGGGCTGGTGGGTGTCAGAAACCCAGAGAGCTGCCAGGTTGTCCCAGCAGGCACCCTGGCAGGGGGTGAGGAGGAAGGAGAGGAGCTGCATGGTCTTCATTGAAAAAATCTGCCTGCAAGAACCAAAGGCTTGCAGGGAAGGAGGAGCAGCGTGCTCTTGAGTGTTTGGGGTTTTTTAGCAATCCAGTGGGAGCCCTTGGAGGGAAATGGTAGTGGTGACCCATGGTGGTGGCCTGCAGCTCCCAGAAGGTCTGAGAGAAGGAGGCTTTAATTAACAAACTTGTTCTTTTGTGGGTGTTGCATGTCTTTAGTTCATTGCAGATCCAGCTGTTTCTGCATTTATTTGCATGAGATGTTTCCTAAGTGAGAGGAGAGGGGTCAGTAGCAGGGGAGCTGGATCCTGCCCAGCCTTCCTGGGAGAGAAATCTCTAGCTTCTCCTGGTCCATGTAGGACAGCAGGCTGGTGTTAGGTGAAACGATAGCCACAGGTTTGATATCCACAGGCTTCTGTGGCCATATATTTCACCACCTGCATAAGGTCTGTCGCAGCCGAGCACCAAGACTTAAAATAACACAGATAAAATAACAGAAGATGGCAGTTCCCTCCAAACCCTTGGGACAGACCCAGAGTCCTGCAGAAAAGTGACTGCAGCCAGATAAGATGGAATCAAACCAGATGAAATAGCAGCAATTTGCATCCCCTTAGTGCATCTGACACTCAAAGTTAAATGGATCCTGCTTTAAAATGGACTTAAGCCCGAGGTGGCAGGAAAAGCCCACCCAGCTATGTGTCAGCCTTCTTTCTTCACGGTCACTGTGTGTGAATCTCTGTGAAGACTGTCAGGGTTGCTGCCCAGGGCACTTAGGATGACTTGGAGAGAAGGTGGTGGTCCTGCGTTTCCTTTCGTGTGCTCCAGGATGAACCAGAATCTCTCCTGAGGAGGCTGCACCACTGTAAAACAAGAGTATTTGTGTTCCTGCAGCTCCTTCTTAAGGAAAGGATTGGACAGAGGGATTGATAGGTGTTCTGGGTTTGCCTGCCTCAGTTTCCTTAGACGTCTTCTTTTTTCCCCTCCTTGTGCAAGAGGTGGGCATCCCTTAGCTCTGGAGCTGCTGCCCACTAACCGTGTGAAATCAGAGCGGAAGGGGTGAGGCACGTCCAGGGCTGGCCGGGGTGCCCGAGGCAGCATTTCTACCTGTCTCCAGTTCATGGAGGTGGTGGAAAGATGGCAAGATGTATTTTGCCCTGGGCACTGGACAGGTAGGACCTACTCCTGCTTTCCGTCCTCCAGCAGCTGTGAGTCCAGCTGCTCACGACCAACGCTGTGGAGCTGCCCATGCTTGAAAAGTTGCCCCTTTCCCTTTATTTTCAAGTCCCTTTGCTCCTGATTCCTGAATTATTAGCAGAACAGATCTTGCTTGCTTCCAGCTTGGCGTACTCCTGCTCTGTGTCTCTTCTCATCCTGGTCACCTGCGCTCCCACCAGATGCTCAGGCTGCTTGAGACTAGGTCCTGGGGTCCACAGGCATGGTTAATTGCTCCAAAGCCTGCTCCTTGTAGGTCATACCACGTTCCCTGCTGTGATGGTGAATGGAGGACCCCAAACGTTTCCTCTCTTCCTCCTTGCTGCCTTTTTCCAGCAGAGATATCTCTCATGAAGCTTGCTTGTTTTGGGCTCTCTGTTTTGGGTTGGCATTGTGGAAGTGCTTTCATTTAACAGATCTCTTATCGGGGTCGATTTTCTATTGCCTTTTCCCTTTGGGTGTGCTTGGGGGAATTTATTCTTTTGAACAGGTTTATTCTGGTGTCAGGTATTGGCTTTAAAAGGCTGGAGAGGGTGACTGGAAAACATATTTGGTTTCTGCTCCCCAACTGGGAGGGAGGGATGGAAAAAAGAGGAGGAAACCGCAACCTCTTCTGCACATCTTGCAACAGCTTTCTCATCCTGTGTGTGTTTCACACTCGCTTTCCTTCCCCTGTCACCACCAGCTGAGCCCTGCTGGTGGTCCTGCAGGAACCCTGGTGCAGATAAGGTGCCAGACGTCTCCTTGGCTATTTTTAAGTGGCGCATCTCTAATCCGTGCAGGTAACCCGTACCGGCGTGGTTAGCCGTTCACGTGTCTGTCGTTCCTGTTTTGGGGGGAGCTGTGCTGGTGTCACCAGCCCGAGCGGTGTCTGTAGAAATAAGCACTTTTTCAGCTTGTGTTGTGAATTCACAGTGATTTCTCTCACAGAAAATGCATGAGCTGCATGACGTCCCTGTATGAGGACTAGAGGAATGGAGGCACAGAGGCAGGATGGGCTTTTTTCCCCTCAGTGCTATTTTGCCTTTATTTCTCCATGATGTTCCTCAAGTCTCGAGTTTCTCATACATAGAACAAGCAGCAGGGTTTTGGTTTGGTGATTTGGTTAAATTGCTAGGAGGGATTAAATTGAGAAATACCCCCATACATCTCCTTTGCAGCTGAGGGCAAATTTAACCACTGATTCCAGAGCTTCCGAAAATGGCTTTGTCTGAAAATGAATTTTGGCCTCTCAAAGTTCAAACATTTATCCTGAGCCAGAAATATACACAGATTTGCTCTCTAATTTAATAAAGTCATCCAAATAATATGATTTCTCCCATAACCATCGTTTATGTTTCACAGCGAAATGATAATGAGAAAGTCATTAGAAGTAATAAACAAAACAAAACCCACACAGCAAATCCTTCACGGAGCCTGACTGATGGGAAGAAGAGGAGCATTTGAGTCTTAGGCCACATAATGTTTGCTGGGTGCAGCTATTTTGAAGTAGATGCGTTCTTGAAACATTATTTTTGCTTGTTGCGTTTTAATGGGATTTTGCTGCTGGAGCAGGTGGGCACCAACAGTGGACGGGAGCAGGTCTGCAGTTGGGTTAAATACTGTACCGGTGGCAAGCTGGCACTTCTTCTTTCACATCTTGGGGGTTGGCTACCACTGGTGATTAACGAGCATCATTCATTCATGACTTTGACAAAGTGCTTTTGTTTTAATTTCCTGGTTAAGACTTGAACCAAGCGTACACTGAATGTGTAGAGAACAAGAACTACATCCAGATATCAAAAGTCCTCTCTCTTTATTTATAACTGTATATGTGCTTTGGGCTGCAACCTGAATATTCGTTTCTGGGTTATCCTCATCCAGGTGATTTTTCCTTTGTGTGCGTGCTTAGCTTTAATAGCTCTTCACCATTAATAACATTTATTGTTGCTGCATCTCCCTTTGTTATGCTTTTGCTACCTGACTGTGGCGCTTAGGGACAGGGTTTTGTGGTGGACTTGGCAGCGTTAGGTTTAAGGTTGGACTCAATGATCAGGTTAGACATTAGGAAGCATTTCTTCTCAGCAAGGGTCATTAGCCATTGGAAGGGGCTGCCCAGGGAGGTGGTGGAGTCACCATCTCTGGAGGGGTTTAAGAAAAGACTGGCCATGGCACTTAGTGCCCTGGTCTGGTTGACATGGTGGTGTCAGGGCAATGGTTGGACTCGATGATCCCAGAGGTCTCTTCCAGCCTGATTGATTCTGGGATTCTGTAAAGGTCTTTTCCAACCTAAGTGATTTTATGATTCTATGACTTTACATCGCTCTCCCTGCCGTGAAGTTGTTCCAGCTGGGACCATGAGAGGTGGCAGGTCCGTATTATCTTCATTTTTGGGTGCTGGGAGAACAAAGCAGAGGTGTCAGAGGGATGGTGTGCTGTTGTAGGGGGTCTGCTCCTGGGGGCTGAAGCCACACTGGGAGGTGAAGTCCTGCCTCTGGTGCAGCGTTACCAGAACAGACATCATTGTGGTTATTCGGCTGATGCTGTTATGCTGTTCCAGCTCTGGTATTCGTTCTTTTTGACCCAAAATAGCCCACATCTGTTGCTGCTGAGCGTTCATTCACTGCCTCTCGTCCAGGCTTTAGGGGAGGGACAGGATCTCGGGAACAGCTGATATCTGGTGGTTTGTTGGGACTGTCGGGCTTCCTTACAGGTCTCATTCATTGGTTTTCTGATTTGGGGACTCCTTTTGTTGATTTTTGTGCTTTCAAAATCTCAGTGAAGGTGTGTGGACCCAACATAAGCCTATTTCCTTCATTCTCCTAATTGTAATTCTAAATACAGCAATGTGAGCTGCTTTTCCATGCAGGGTCAGGTCTGCAAACTGGACATGCTGAGGGCACACGTAGATCCTACAAAATGTGCTTTCTCCAGCTGTGGCCACTGCACCAACTCTTTCTGTTTAGCTCCTGTGCTTAGGAGAGCGTGGTGTCTGCTCGCCGTCAGAGGATGCAGAGTACCACAAGCTGTCAAGGTCTACGTAGGCATGAAATGATCCCTCCTTAAAGCTTGTTTTTCCTGCTCCCACCTGAACTTTCCGTATTTTTAGTGCTCGTTGCTGTTTTATTTTAGTCTGTTGACCCTCCCCAGACACTGGGTAGTTCCTATGTGTGCGTACAGGTTAAATCCCCTGTCTTTTGCGAAACTCAAAAATGGAAGGGTTGAGTCGCCCTTTTCTTCTTTGTTATGTTTTTTTGGGGGGTCATATGAAGAATGGTCATTTGTCTGGAAAGCTTGCAGGGAAGGGATGCTGGAAGCAACGAGGTTTAGCAGTGCAAAAGGTTTGGCTTGGCCAACGTGGGGTTGGATGGAAGAGTTTTCTGCTGCTGTCCCCCTTTCTCAGCTCCTGCTGTCCTCTGTCCCTCATCCCTGGGCTTCACCATCCTCCTAGCTCCCAGAGGAGCTCCAAGGGCTGCTTGTGGCACTGGTGGTGCTGAGCCAAAGCTGCTCCAAGCCGGAGGCTGCACGTGCGGCTCCCTCTCTGCTCCTGTCCAACAGGGTTTATGAGTCCTTAGTTTTTGACCCACCTTCCCTGGGCTGAGCTAAGTGCTAGCAAACAGCTCCTCCAATTTAAAAAAAAAAAACAAAAAAACAACAAAAAAAACCCCCCACAACTTCCCCAAAACCCAGCTCATTTTTCGTTTCACATGTATGTGTTTAATAGAAAATAGATAGTAATAGAAGAAACTCTGCTGGAAGAAGGTTTTGGAGAGCATGTCTTGTGCATTGCTCTTTTACTTCTGTATAGCTCCTGGCCAGGCTGATGAACTACATGGTGTAAACCAGAGATATAACAGCTCTTTTTACCTTCCTTTGAAAAAGAAATAAGTACATCCAAGCTGTCCCTGGACACACTCTTGCCTGCTGACATTTAGAAAATTTCTCTGTTAGGGTCTTCCTCGCTCCCTTCTTGCTTACATTGTGATCTCCCTCCTCTCCCTTCCTAAAAGAAAATCTTATTTATGTTTTCACCTTTGAAAAATGGTTTAAAACAAAACCCCAAAATCAGATGTGCACACACTGGAGCTGCAGGGTTGTCAGAGAGGAAACAGCTGTTCTGGCTTTTACTCATTTTTCCTACCCAGATATGCTGTGAGCAATTGGCTATCCCCTGAGAAAACAAGATTCCTGGGTCTCCTGGCTGCTTTCATCCAGGGGGGAACTTTTGTATTTTGAGTGTACTCAGCGCTAAGTCGAACATGAGTTTCCCCCAAGCCACTGAGAGCAGCTTCCAGGCTGTGTTTTCAGCAGCCTGCTTTTGGCAGAGAGCTTGTGAAACTTGTGCTCCATGAAAAGCTGAACTGCCCAGAGGCAGGCTTGTTAAAAATGAGCTCCCTCTGTGTTCGGAGAGCAGATCTTCGGCTGGAGGTGCATGAACTTGTGTTTTCCAAGAGACTGATCCTAAGGATGCTTTTAGAGGTGTGCACCTGCTGTACTGGGGAAAAGCAAAGCGAGATTGTTGTCCTGTGTTGTTGCCTTTGCTGCTCGGATGCTCAGCTATACCTGGAGGACAGGAGGAGAATGTGGGTTTTGGGAAGAATTTCTTCTCAGCAAGGGTCATTAGATGTTGGAAGGGGCTGCCCAGGGAGGTGGTGGAGTCACCATCTCTGGAGGGGTTTAAGAAAAGACTGGACATGGCACTTAGTGCCATGGTCTAGTTGCCATGATGGTGCCAGGGCAATGGTTGGACTCGATGATCCCAGAGGTCTCTTCCAACCTGATTGAGTCTGTGATTCTGTGGGCTCTGCTGGGGCTGAAAACAGAAGTAATCCTCACTTGGGAGGGCTGGAGGAGATCCCAGTGGCTTCCCGTGGCTTTACGGAGAGATGTAAACCAGATATGCTCATTTTCTGGGGATGTCGAAGGCTCTGTTGGATGTACCTTGCGTGTGGCTACAGCGCGGAGTTGAGCAAAGCATGGAAATTGCTATTTAAAAGATGCTGCTGGAACACGACTGTTTTGTAGGAAATAAGGGGAATTGACAAATCTGATTTGTTAATGACTGCAGGGATGCTTTGGGTACACTGGCAAAAACAAAAGAATTGTAAACGCACGTTTTTCTCCCGCTGCCTCTTTTTGATGCGTTTCTGATAGAAATGCCAGCGCACGAGCCAAAATGCAAGAGCCTGGTTTACCTAAAATCCCTGTTGAGATGTCACCTGGCACCGTGCACCCCCGAAAGAGAAGAGCTCCCTTTTGCAGCAGGGGTCTCGGGCCGTTGCTGGGAAGGTGTGGGGAAGGCAGGGGGTGATGGGGCAGCCGTGTTAGATGTGGCAGCGTTCCCAGGCTAAACGCACGCCCTGGGAAAGGGCCCGGCATCCCTCCAGAGGAGATTCTCATTCAGTGAACGGTCGTTTGGCAATAGTCAGTCATCAGGCACTTATGGATCTTTCAAGCCCCTTTCTCTCCCTAATAATCCCACCTCATGGGAGGTATCGATTCGCCGCTGTTGGCTGCCTCTTGGTATTCTGCGGCCCGTTTCTGTCTGTGCAAATCGCTGCGCTGTCATTTTCACGCAGCAATTACCTACTCTCGATTTCTTTCATCTCGAGTCCTTTGCTAGAGATCTAAAAACTCTGTATTGACAAACCACGCTTGGAAGAAAGAGAGGGGTCGGGGTTTGGGAAGACGTTTTACACAACAAAAACTTTGGGGGGAGTTTCCCCTGAAGTGGGATCATCTCGAAGGTACTCGGTCTGTCTTTTTTTTCTGTTGTCCAACACGAGAGGGATGCTGCGGCTCCCCAGCCTGCAAACATGACTTTATGCCTTGCTTTTTGCTCATGTTGAAACTGTAGGGAATTCTTCGCCCTGCTGCTTGCGAAGGATCAGCCTGGAGAGCTGGGGGCAGCTGTTTCCCAAGTCATCCTCGATCCTCCGCTGGGGAGTGAGCACCCATCTACATGAGCTGTGGCCAGACACAGAGAGGTACCAGACGAGGTTAGACCAAGCACAGGTGTCCAAGCAAGCTCTGCTTTGGGTAGACAAAAGCCCAAGGTGCATCATAATTGGGGTTGTTTAGCCTGGAGAAGAGGAGGCTCAGAGGTGACCTTATTGCAGTCTACAACTACCTCAAGGGAGGTTGTAGTGGAGTGGGGGTCGGCCTCTTCTCCCAGGCAACTAGCGATAGGACAAGAGGACACAGCCTCAAGCTTCGCCAGGGGAGGTTCAGGTTGGACATTAGGAAGCATTTCTTCTCAGCAAGGGTCATTAGCCATTGGAAGGGGCTGCCCAGGGAGGTGGTGGAGTCACCATCTGTGGAGGTGTTTAAGAAAAGCCTGGACATGGCACTTAGTGCCATGGTCTAGTTGCCATGGTGGTGTCAGGGTAATGGTTGGACTCCATGACCCCAGAGGGGTCTTCCAACCTGATTGATTCTGTGTGATTCTGTGATAATGCAGACCAAAATCAGCAGCTATGTCTACCTGAGTTTTTTGGGCAAAACCTTCCCCACGCTGTTGCTCCAAAGAGCTTGGGTCTGCACGTGGTTGCAGCAGGGCTTGGGTGTTAATGCAGAAAGGAAGGTGGAAAGCTTAGGAGACATCTCTTCTCTGACAGAAGCAGTTAGTATCAGTCAGCATGGGTTTTAGGTTGCTCACTCTCGCAGTCTCTTGTGCTATGAAGCCAGCTCTGTGTGCACAGAGGTCACCCTGGCTTGTCACCTGAGATGGTGGCTCAGCTTTGGGCAGCCTCAGAGATCCCACAAGCACCTGGGAGAGATGCTGCCAGCAGCTGCAGGTGGGGACGGGGTTTGTCCAGCATCGGAGGTGTCGGACCATGGCTCTGCAGGGTGTGCTGGTGAGCAGGGATGGGGCTGTGCAGGGGTGCGCCAGAGATTGGATGCTCATGGACCTGTAGCATCACAGACGAAAAGGACAGGCACCTTCCAGTCTTCATGCTCTGTTTGTGTTTCCAGTCTGAATTACAAGGAAAAGGGCTGAAAATGCCTCTAAAACATGAAAATAGAGATTCGTGCTGACATTTCTAGGTCCCAAGGGTCACCAGGGAGAGCAAACGCCTGCAAACACACGTTTTGGAGGCTTTTTGTACCACAACAGATTTTCCTAAAGATACAGGCACAGGGGTAGATAAAAAAAACGCCCACCACCCACATACGGACAAGAAAGGTTCAGTCTCAGGCTTTTGAGCAGAAATTTCATGGCCTTGGGTAGTTTTGGTGGTGATGAAGGTATTGGAGCAGTAGTTGTGAGCTTCCTCTCACTTTCCAGGAGGTGGCCCTTTGATTTGGGGTTATGGTTCAGCCATCTGGGGAGAGGGAAGATTTGGGAATTTATTTTAGTCCCCTGTGACTTTTTTGTGGCTTTCCAGGTGGATGAAAGCTGAAGGAAAGGGTTATTTAGAGCAGCGGGGTTTCCTTCAGCCCCGTCTGCTGCGGGACAGGAGCTGCACCCTCCCAGAAGCGGCAGGTGCTGTACTTTAACCTGGCACAAAGTCGCACCTCCAAACTTGAAGGCATTTTGTTATTAAAACAGCACGCCTGGCTGGTGAGGGCTCTCACTTGAACACAATCCCCATCCTAGCAGAGAATAAATTAAAAAGCCAACTGGCCGCGGCTGCCTGAGGAGCGCCGGGACCAGAGATAGGCCCAGAAGTCAGATAACAAACAGTGTCCAAAATTGCGGTGCCTGGTGCAAGGCGTGAAATTAAAACCTTTTCTGCCTTCCTCCTGCATGCTGTAAGAAAACAGCTCCTGCCACAGTCTGCCAGCACTGGGGGTGAAAGGGAGAATAATTAAATATATGGAGATTTTTGCATCTGAGGGAAATGATTCTCTGCTGTGGACCTTGGTGCTTTGGTCCTGCAGCCGGGCTAAAGCTGGGAGGGTCTGCGGGCTGCCCTGCTACTCTGCCTTTCCACTGCCTCTGCTACGCAGATGTGGGAGGAATCTGCCTTTTTGTTGTTGTTGTTCTTGCCTTTTCCTCGGAGTTTGCTCCCTTCACCTCCCCTTTTGGGCTTAGCAGCAGCCCTGGGATGTGCCGGTGTCGTATCGGCTCTTGTCTCCCCAGCCCCCAGGAAGGACATTTCTCTGGAGGTACCCACCCAGGAGTGATGGAGAGGGCAGTACTTTTTAATCAAAGTTACGTTAGGTGAAGCTTATATTCTTCACTCTGCTTTATTGCAGCTATTTTTACACAGGGGTTAGAAGTTAATACTACCCAGCGAGCCTGGTTTTGCTGAATTCTGGCAAGCGCCAAAATCCATCAGCACATCCAGACAGGGGAGAGAAAAGAGCCCAAGCGAAAAATAAACTCACTAGCTTGAACCGAAAAAGCAGTCAAAAAAAAAAAAACCAAACCCTTTTAGAAAAACCAGACCCTTGATAATAGAGGATCTGGTCTGGAGGGGGCAAAAACCAGCCAGGCCCATCAGCTGCAATCAGCAGAAGGGCGAGCTTTTGCAATCAGCGCAGAAAGGGGAGCGGGAGCCGTAGCAGGAGGGCTCGGGGGGCTGCGGTGCTGCAGGGTTAGGTTTTTTTCCTGCCCTGGCAAAAGAGCCTGGCTCCTCTCCCAGTCCTCAGCCGCAGCCCCGGTCAATACGATACGGCTCGGTCCGATTCTGCCGGAGAGATGTCGGTGCGTGGAGAAATGGCTGTTGACTGCAGGCAGTGTCTCAAAGTGAAGGGTTTCAGCAAAGAAGGCTTTGCAGGGCAGGGCGGGGGTTGGTTTGTGTGGTGGTTGGGGTTCCCCCCCCAGGTAATGACAAAGGTTTAAGCCGTGCTAGGATCTGGCAAGGATGCTGGCAGAGCTGGGATCTCCTCTCCTGTTTGAAAACATGTGATGAACTGAGAGGGGGAAGGAGGGATTTGTCCCCGTGCTTCTAGAAAAGGGCCAAAACGCAGCTTTTTGCTTTCTCCTTTCTGTTTTCTCTCTCTTCGTCCTTTCCCACCTTTTTCCTGTTCTTTAAGGTGGAGATCCTTTGCTGGAACGTGCTTTCCACGCCGGTGCCTTCTAAGCCTTTCACTGGTGTGTTACCCCTGCAGGAGATGCTCTGGTGAGGCTGTAGGACCCAGTTGCCTTGGTTCTTGTGAGATTCCCAGGAGTGCTGAGGGATTGGGGCCCCTTTAAGGAAAAAAAGGAAGAAAACAACCCAATCCTGAGCACTTTTATAATAAAACACCAGGTATTTTTAAAAACCACTTGACACAATTGGTGTCACCAATTGATTGCTTTGATTCCTCTTCTGATGCGACTCCACGGTATGCTCGGTCGGTTCTTCGGGCTGTATTGCGCCAGCTGGTTCCTTTGGCAACGGGATTAGAAAGTAAAGGGAAAAACTGTTTACCTTAACGTTGAGTTACGAGGCCTCAGGCAGATGCACAGAGTTGCAGCAAAAAACACCGTCCTTGCCCCGAAAGCTGATAAGGCAGCAGCGAGAGGCTGCAAGCTGAGAGGGGGGTGAGGAGGCAATTGGAGACCGTTGGTGCTGAGCGAAGAGCCGGGGACTCCTGTGCTGCTTGGGGCTCGGGGCTTGCGAGGGAGACGGGAGGCTTTAGGAGAGGGCTCTCAAGGCTAGATGCAAGCCCTGTGCTGTTCCCCTGGCTGTTAGCGTAGGAGCCTTCAAGGATATCCTCTGGAGCTCTCACGGAGCGTGTTGACAATTTAGGATGATGTTTAATGTAGCGTTACTGAGCTATGGTATTATAATTACTTGCTTGTATTAAAGTTTATCCACAAAGCTTTTCTGGAAGCAGAGAGGCACCAGCGTGCCCCTGACAAAGGTTTGAACCCTGGTTAGTGCAAAGAGTGCGATGAGCATGGGCAAGGGGAAGAGGCAGGTCTAGGAGTGCATAACAAGCATCCCTTTGGAAGGTCTTGGCCCAGTGGTCTTTCCAAAGAGAAGGGAAGAAGGAGGGGAGCCTCGCACGGCGACTGCCTTGTGCTTCTCCGAAGAGTAACGTGCAAGGGATAATGAGCTTGTGGCCACGTGGCTCAGCCCTTCCTCTGCCACCGGTAGATCTGCCCAGCAAGGTCTTTTATGGAAGAGAGGTATGGATGTATCTCAGGCCGAGAGCTCTGGGATGGGACTTTACACCTCCAGCTTCAGGCTGGAAATGAATAGTATGAAAGAAAAATTGCTGTTTTGGCTGACCCACTTGTCACTGCTTGCTCTCCCACGTGGCAGTGGGGGCAGATGGCCATGGCCTGACATGCAGGGTATCGGTAGTGGCACGGGAGAGGCTGGGAGGGAAGTGTCTGGGTAGTGTCTGAAAACCTGTGCAGGAGCCTCAGCTCTTCCTGGTGTTTCTGGGTGTTTTGCGTTGCTCTTGGGGGATGAGAGCTTTAAGGAATAAGAGAGAAAAGGAAAAAGTTGTTATTTTTAATGTGAGGACACATCTATTCATGTCCAACATGATTGCTTTTGTGGGTTCACTTGATAAGCTGAGGTTTTGAAAACCGTCATCAGAAATAGGGTGTTTGTGCTGTGAGTTAACTGATGAGGTGACCAGCCCCGATCGTGTCTCACACTGATGTTCCTGCCATACCCTCTGCGCCTCACTTTGTCTCCGCTGCCTCGTCACAGCCCCAGACTTTGCTGAGGTTTGAAAGATCTCCCCACCTCCAAGTCGGGTTGTTCCTTGGGGATTTAGAGGCAAAACCAGACAGTTTCATTGCTTCAGTAGGAGCAGGTATTTAAAGCAGTGGTGTGCAGGTCCTTTGGGCTATCAACTTGGGACTGGTGCCTCCTCGCTTTGGTGCCACCTCTTCAAAAGCAGCTCCTCCAGCCTTCATTTAAAATCGGGAGAGCAGGTGCCGGAGTGTGAATCAGTGTGCGGTGCTTCGGTGGCAGGGTTTGTAATGTCTCGGCCTTGTAAACAAGGGGGGATAATGTTATTCCCTAAGTACATCCAATGTGGGCATTGTTTAGCTTATCCCCATCTTCAGACTGTATGAGCAGAGGAATGATGAGTTGAGTCTGTGCCGGCTGATGGCATTCTTGGTGTAACAGCATCATGCTGAGAGGGGTACCCTGCCCTTCTACCCTGGGAGCTGCTTTTTTGCCAAAATAAGTGGCTTGAAGATCTTCTAGGTCATGCCTGGAGGTTGAGGTTGACCTATGCCCGTGCTGATGTGCCTCATTCAGAGGTTCAAGGCAGGTGAAGGACAGCTTGGGCACGTCTGGGGTACACAGCAAGCATCTTAGCTTTGGGGCTTTTTGCCTTTGCTTTCCTGGGGCTCGTCTAAGGTGAAGTGGATGGGGAGAGAAACTTTGGTGGGCTTAGAAACTCGAGCTCACCTAAGACTGACAGTCAATGTCTCTGCCAGACATCGGCAATAAGCTTCTGGTCGTTGATGACAAGGAGGTGAGTAAAGGTGAGAAACAGGGAAAGAAGACAGGGGAAACCCTGATTTATTTGTAATTGTTGTGAGTTTTGTTTCAGTTCGTAACCTATAAACTGGTGATGCTAAAGAAACAAAGTTGGGCAAATAATCCATTTTCTCAGCTGTGACTGAGGGCAAAGCCAAGGGAAGAGAACTGAAGTGACCCACGTGAAAAGAAGACACTTAACCCCATTCCTTAGGCAAGGTTCAGGGGGATTAAGCTGGATTTGTGCCTGTTTCCCACTGCACAGATGCTGCCCTGAGCCGAAGGGTTTTGGCCTAGAGTGAATGAAGGGAATTCCAAAGCATTGCTCCTTTAGTTCACCCAGATGTGCCAGTCAATGCAGGCGGTGAGCCGAGTCCTCTGGGAAAATCCTTTTCATTAGGAACGCTGCTAGACGGGGAAACGGTGTGACGTGAACACAACCACCCCAGCTGATGCACCGAGATCCCAGCCCGGATTAAAGAGAAGCAAAGCTGAAACAAAACAACCCAGAAGTCGAATGATTCAAAGAGCTTTATTGCCGCAAACAAGCCCTTTATACTTTAATCACAGTTTGGAGGGCATGTTGCTGACCAGGAGAGGAGAAGAAATGCATGGAAACGCTCAGCCTCGCTGGGAGCAGATCTGTCCATCCTTTCCTTGGGGTAGGATCTAAAACTTTTAATCTAATGCCAAAAAATGACAGCATCAGTAAAGCTACTGGTTCTGTGACACTTTATAGCTTCCCCCACCTGTAGCCACAGTGATGATTACTTGGCTTTCTCTCTGTCCTGGAGAGGCTGATGACTTTATCGGCCCTTTTCATGCTAATATTCCCTTTCCAGTTCACAAGTAACTGCTGTGTGGGTCTGCATGGTTAGCATAGTCTCAGTAAATTCAGAGCATTAGTCCTCAGTCTGTGTTTAGCGTTGAAGGATGCTCTTTTATTGTTCCAGAGCTGAACACCAGTGTCTGGGCCAACACATGGTGCTTCTTCCCTTTGCAAACCTTGCTGTGCTCCCACTTGCCCCTTTTCCTTTCGAGGCAGGTTGGCTCCCGATGCTCCAGGCTCAGGCACCTTTTTTTGCCTTTATTCACCGTGTACCTCGGAGCTCTCGCACAATTTTTGCTGGCTGAGGTCTTTGCCTCTGGTCTTCCCAGGTGGGAACAACCTTACTGTCATAAGAAGGTGTGAAAAAACCCACTGTGCCGTGCAGAGTTAAGAAGAGCATCTTCTGCTTATAGCGGAGGGCATGCTCTGTCCTCAGGGTGCCTCGTCCTCAATGGATGGGTGGCATGGGGTGTAACAGCAAGACAAAGCTGCTCTGCGCGGGGGTTCAGCGTGTAGCACTAAGCAGGGAGTTTTCGGGTCAGGGCAAGTAAAGCTGGGGTGTTGTGTGTTGATAAACCCATCTTTCATAGTATGCATGATAGCAGAGATTGGAGGTGTGGCACATACACCATCGCTCACACTTGTGGCACTGGGATGCTGCGTGAACCAGGAGACTCGATGCTTTTCTTCCCAGTTCTTCCTCCTTTGGGTCACTAGGTTTTCTGTCTTTATTATAGGTCTTAATTAGCTCGGTCTAGCTCCTTTGCTGGGTTTTCCTGCTCTAGCGGTTCAAGGGCAAGTCAGTAAGTCTTCATATATTGTATTTAAAAAAAAATATTCCCCATATGTTCCTTTGTCCCGGGTTTGTAACTGCTCTTTCTGCCTGCGAGCGCCGCAGAGGCAGTGGGAGACAGCAAAATGGGGTGCTAGCTGTCATGGGAGAGGGGTACCCACATTGCTGGAGTCCCTCCAGGGGCTCCATGTCACGACATGGCTCGACAGAAACGCTTCGTTCTGGAGTTTGCTGGTTTAGTCACGAGGGTTTCAGCCAGAGCGAAGCCCGATGAGGAGACCTGAGCTGAACTGTTATTGATCCTTCCTTCGGTAATAAAGCCATCCACGGGAAGATGGGGAAATATGGTTTTGAATCAGCACAGCTGTATGGGTTTGCTTTCACTCATGTTGAGGGATACCTGCTTGCAGGCTGCCGCAGAGGCTCTCGCAGGAGTTTCTTTTTGATGGATCTTTGGGACCTACAAATCCCACACTTCAAAGGGAGAATTTTTTTTCCCCCCCTGCTTTTCCGAGGACAAATTCTTTGCTCCACCTCCGGTCAGAAGCAAGCTGCTTTTAGCTTTTCTACCAGAGCAGGGGATAAACAAGCAGTAGAGTAAATAAAGGAGGTGGTAAAGCAGGCAGGGTTCTGTTTGCCTGGCTAAAATGGTAGTGGAAGAGATGGAGGGAAGAAAGGTGATGCTTTTATAGGAATCCATGTGCTGGATCAGAGGGTCTTTTGAAGACTGGAGGTGGTGGTTGAGAGCGTGTGGGGTAGGAGAGGAGATAGCAAGAAGTCCTGGCCATGAGCTGATGTGAAAGCAAATCCCAGTTTCTCCTTGGCCAGCTCTGCTGGCCACTGGGTCCTCCTCCAAGGTGGCTCAGAACGGCTCGAGAGCCAGGGAGGAACAGATGCCAGGCTGGCATGGAGAGGGAAGTGTGAATAGAAAAGCATCCACAGATTGCATGTATATTTTTGCAGTATGATGTATAAATGAATGCGATACCTAATGATTCGTGGCTATTATTTGAAGGGCCCCACTGTTACAGATTTATTTGTCGTTTCTTGTAATAACACCGATGATAATGAATTCATTTGTATTAATGTGGGTGTCGTGGACTTCCGTTGGTGTTCCGCATTAATTAATGTACCATTAAAAGAAAGTGTCACCCAATTAATATCAAGTCGAAGCAGTGCTGCCGGTGTCCTGTCATTAGGGTTTCATTTGTAATGCATTGTATTAACGCTCTGCCTTAATGGAAGTCATTTGCAATCCGGAGCGTCACCCGATGGGCTGCCATGGGGGTGCCAGTTTGCACCTCGTTGTGGCAAGGGTTACCCAGACGAATCGATGGGGGACGTGTGTTAAGAGTAACCCTCGTTACTGCCTGGGCTCGGGCATGGCAGCCTGTAGTGCTCCCGTCCTGCCCGGCTCTGGCACAGATAGAGGTCGGTTTAGGAAGTAAAAGTTAGTGGCGGCCACAAACAAAATAGGATATAAAAAATAGGGTCTGTTCAGTTTGTGGTATCACCCCAGAGCAGAAATCAGAAAAGGGATTTCTTCTCTCACCCCACAATGTGTGTTGGCTGGTAGCAGTAAATCACGCCGGCGATTGGACTTTGCTGCTGAATTTTAATAGTGAGGGGAGGCATAGTGGAAAATTCTGCGGGTCAGGGCTGCCTCTGCTTCCATGGACAAAAGCTGCCAGCGCAGGGAGCAGAGGCAGGAGTGGAGACCTTGACTGTGGCCACCTGGACCCACCCGGTCCATGCCCACTGTCTCCAGCAAGGTTACAGCCCAAGGGGTGCCGGGCCATCTGCGGTGCGTGCCCTTGCAAAGGGGGGGATCGCTCCGTGTGCCCTCTTCCAGCAGGGAAGCCCAGCAGGAGCAAAGCCAAGAGCTCTCTGACTGACAGGCTGTCACATTCTCGGCGTCTGCCTTTCAAACGTCTTGTTAGACCATCTTGGGTTCCCATCTGCCGTCTCCGAAATCGGGGCTGACATAATAGCAGTCCAGGAGGGCAGCACGGGCTGCCTCCCAGCCCTGCCCAGCTCCTTGAAGGCTGGAGACGGATAATGGGCAGAAATGGGAGAGAAACGAGGCTTCTCCAGTGGGATTTGGCACTGAGTTAGTGAAGTGGTCGCTACTTCACTGTCCTTTTCTTCTGACCCCTCCCAGGGCAGTGGGAAACAGGCTGCTTTACACGGTGATGCCCCTTTCCAGGAGAGCTGATATAGGACTCTGCATTCACACGTTAAAAAAACAGATTTTGGTTCAAACCAGTCGCCTGCAATTTCCTCGATGTCGGTGGTCTGTGCCCTTTGTTGTTTACCCCTCTCCCAACCTCTGTGCTTTTACTCTCCCAGATGATTGGTAAAAATGTCAAATAATGGGCAAAGACCTGCAGGTTCCCAGCAGGAATCCATTAAAAATACACTTGCCTGGTAACATTCCTTGTTTACAATTGTATTTTGAGGGCTACACGCTAGCTGACCGGGTGGATTTTGAATTATTCTGTGTGTTAATCAATGTTGCAGCGCACCACGTCATATGGCTTAGAGAAGATGATATATGTGGCTTTAATTCTGTCGCCCTTTTTGACCAAGATTGTTGTCTGGTAGAAAGCTGAGAGAGAGAACAGAATCACAGAGTCAATCAGGCTGGATGAGCCCTCTGGCACCATCGAGTCCAACCATTGCCCTGACACCACCATGGCAACTAGACCATGGCACTAAGTGCCATGTCCAGGCTTTTCTTAAACACCTCCAGAGATGGTGACTCCACCACCTCCCTGGGCAGCCCCTTCCAATGGCTAATGACCCTTTTTGAGAAGAAATGCTTCCTAATGTCCAACCTGAACCTCCCCTGCCTAGAGCAGGATCTATTGCATGTCGGTCTTGTGGGAGGTGTTAATGGTGCTACTTCCTTTAATTCCCTATTAGCCATGAGCTATGCTGAGGGTTTCGTTATTTCACCTGGAGCTGGTGTAGCTGAGAGGTCTGAAGTCACTCCCGTTGAAGAAATCCCGACAGCATGTTGGTTGCTTCGCCAGCTCTGCTGCCGCTCCTCGTGTTTGCAGGGCTGCTGAAAGCCATCAGGAATGGTCCAGCGAGCACCTTGGCCATCACCTTTAATGCTCTTTGGCAGGAGTTATCAGACCTGCTGACCAGGATGTGTCTCGCTGGAGGAGGCTGAAAACGTAAAGGTAGACTGCTTTGTCCCTGCCAGAGCTCTCCCCACCTCTTTTCTGAAGACACAATGATCAACCCCACCTGGGTTTTTCTGATCTCTCAGACTGAGCTTCTGTGCTCACGACTTTATGGTCTGTAGCTGTATGTTCGTAGCAGTCCATCTTTTTGGTTGCTGGAGAGGTTCTCACAAAGGTTCCCCTGCACCTTAGCTTTGCTCCTCTTCGTTACTTCTCACAGAGCTGTGAGAAGATACTTATGGTCTCCTGAGATCTGGGGCAGCGAACACAAACCCAGGGTGCAGTGTAATATCTTGAAGTACCTCGAAATAGGGGCTGTCAAGGGAAATGAGCTTCGAGGGACAAAGCTGGCTGCCTGCTTAAATAACCAGTGACAGCGTGGGCAGGATGGCTCCTGAAAAGACAGTGTGGAGCTTGCTTTCTTCTCTTTGCTCTCTGTCTTGACCCACCTGTCTGCTCTCGGCTTGTTGGCACACGCGGTGGGTGGTTGGGTAGGGCAGGGCTGGCTGGGGATGGGGAGGGACTGAGCAGCAAGGTGAAGGCAAGGTTTGGTGGGAGGGAGAAGAAGCAATGCCCTGGGTCTGGTGGTTTGGCTGGGGATGGAGGTTGTGGCACAGCCCCTGTGCAAGCCCAAGCCCAAACTGGAGAAAGCGAGCAGCTTTATCCTGTGGGGTACCAGAGCATCCTCTCCCGTTTGGGGCTGCTTGCCCTCTGCCTGCTGAGCACCCTCATCCTGCCAGCGTGGCAAATTCCCCCAGGGACTTGCTGCTTGCGATGTCCCTTTCTTCAGCGCTGTGCGTTGGGTCGGGATGTGTCCACCGTGAATAAGGGCTCTCAGCTCTACGTGCCGTTATCCAGCCGCTAATTCAGCCTCTAGCTCCAACAACGCCTCTATTCCAGCTGTGTTTATGGTGTTTTCAAAAGCCCCTCAATTGAATTATAGCTCTGCGGTGGCCGCTTGCCAGTGTCAGCCGATAATGAGGGAGGTCACTTAATAGAGATAGCAACAAGAGATACATATTAACGAGAGCTGATTGAAAGGTGGGGGGAATTTCAACCAGAAAAATTTTAAAAAAAAAAAAAAAGGAAATTATCAGGTTTTAAAATCAAACTTTGAAATTGGAAATTGCTTGGCTCAGACTAGCGGTAATGCAATTAATAAATGTAATTAAAAGTGTAATAAAGAATACAGGAATTGGAAGTCTGTGCACATCCGTGCGAGCATTTAGAGCTGGCACGCGAGCAAGGGACCCAGTCTGGCAGTCGGGCTGCTTCTGAGCTGGAGCCTGGGGAGGGAAACCAGAACCTGGGGCTGGTTTTTCCTCTCGGCAGAGTCCGGATCAGGGGCTGGCACTCGTTCCAGCTCTGCCTTTGCAGCCTTCTCCTGCAGCAAATGAGACTCAGATGGGAATAGGTGACTTAAATCCATCCTGGGCAGCCCAGGGAGGAGAGAGCTGGGGTTTCAGCTGTTGGATTCGGTGTGAGCTCTGTTGTGCAGCACCCCTGAGATGCCTTGCCTTGGGCACGAGGCACCGAACCCCCCTTCTGCCCTGCAACGAGATGGGATCGGCAGGAGCGCCTTTGACTCGAGCAGAGGGATGTCTGAGCTGGCTTTTAGCAGAGCGCAAAGCTCCTTTCATCTGCCCCGCTGCACGGTGGCGAGGGACAAGAGCTGCCGGGAACAGCAGCAGGGAATTATTTAAGAGTAATAGGTTGACCTGAGATATAACAGGAGCACGAAGCAGCGAAGCATCTCCTGATGGGAGCAGTCAGCTCCTGCCTTGATGCAGGGGCAGCGTGGGGAGGGGGGAAAAGCAGGACCTGCAATAGGGCTGGCGAGGCTGTTTCGGTGCTGCCTGCCTGCTGCTCCAGCCCTCGTGCCCGTCGCTGCGTGCCTCCCGGTCCGTTGGCGTCGCCGCCTTTCATCTCCTCGACCTTCAGACAGCTGTTCGGCCAGATTGCCTGCCGTTTTTCCCCATTATTTGCGTCGGTGCAGCACGCGCGCGTCCGCATCCTAATCATTTCTGCCAGCTTCTGCTGGGGTGCTGCTGGGTGACTTTGCCCTGGGAGGTCGGATGGAGGTCCTCTACGTGGCCAGTCACTGGAGATGGGGAGAGGGCTGGGACGGACCATCGCCAAATCAACCTGGGCTCCTCCCAGACATTGCCCCGGTCCTGGAAATCCCTTCTCTGGGATTTGAGTCTGGTCCTTGCTGGCTGCAGGAGAAGGACAGAGCCCATTGCTGTCGGTGTAGTGGAGTGAGCTGCTGGGTTAGAGAACAACTTTTTTGTGAACAACTTTTAGGGTGAGGGCTGTGGTGCATGCACAAAGTGGATGTGAGCCTGCAAAACTGCAGCTGGGGCAATGAACCTGTTTCTCCCTCTCTCAAAGCCTGCTGCTCATTTAATTAAGGAATTGATGGAGTGCTTGTGTGCAAGAGAAGGGGAGAGAGAGGAGAAGGTACTTTCAGGATGTCAAAGCACTCCTGACACCCAACTAGTGCCCAACCAAAGCTTGTAACAGCCTGTCTGTAGTTTGGAAAGGTGGATGCATTTAAGAGAAGAGAGTATCTGACAAACTAACTCCCAAATCTCCTCCGCTTCATCTCCCATCTTTACTTCTATCTGACTCTGACCCTGCTGTAAAAAAGTCAGCACCGCATATTCCCCCTCTCAGCCCTTTGCCCGTGGGGTGCCTGATGTCAGGCCAGTTGGATGAGACTGATGGATCAAGGCACGTTCGAGGTGTTGGCGGCCCGTGGCCCGTGAAATGGGTTTGCTATGGTGGAGAGCTCTCGGAGGCGCCGTGCAAATCTGCTCCGTTAGCAGGGTGAGCGGCTGGCTGACAGCCGCAGGGGTTTATACGCGCTCGGAGCAGGCGCCGTGGGCACGGTCACACGGCACGGATGGTGGCTTCTCTGCAAACAGCCTTTTCATTTAGCTCTGTGGGAAAGAAGAGCGCGTTCACATAGGTTTACGTATGCCTTAAAAGTTGTTGCCTCTAAAGTTTTCCTTGATTTCAGAGGTTTTTCTTCGGGAGATCCTCACCCAGCCCATCTCCTGGCATGGTCCTGCCCCTGCTTTGCTCCAGCGCCAGCCCTCACCCCTGCAGAGCTGACTCTGCAGCCCTCGGGGAGCATTTGGTGGCAGACAAGAGGAGATTGTGCTCTGATGTTTTTAGGGAGTCCTGCCCTGTGCCCCTTGTATTCAGCTGTGGCCGTGTAACGTGGCACATTGTGCCTCCACAGGCTGCATCTCCTCCGGGTCGTAATCTGCCTTGTACAGCCACATTTTGTCAGAGTAGCATCCGTCAGAAATTGTATTACTAATGCATTTTATAGCAGGATTCATAAAAAGATATTAAAGACTATAGGTGCATCCAGAAAGAGAGATGTAAATATTTCAAAAAGGCCCTTTTCTGATAACTTCTTCTTCGGTGTTAGCTGCCTTTTTACAGAGAATATTGTGTAGGGCTTTGGTGTCCCAGCTGTCAGCATGCCAGGACACGTCCATGTCTGGTCACTTGTGCTGGAGGGTTGTGTTGAAGCGAGTCCAGAGGAGGGCAACCAAACTGGTGAAGGGTCTGGAGGGTCTGAACTACGAGGAACGGCTGAGGGAGCTGGGGTTGTTTAGCCTGGAGAAGAGGAGGCTCAGAGGTGACCTTAGTGCAGTCTACAACTACCTGAAGGGAGGTTGTAGTGGAGTGGGAGTCGGCCTCTTCTCCCAGGCAACTAGCGACAGGACAAGAGGACACAGCCTCAAGCTTCAGCAGGGGAGGTTCAGGTTGGACATTAGGAAGCATTTCTTCTCAGCAAGGGTCATTAGCCATTGGAATGGGCTGCCCAGGGAGGTGGTGGAGTCACCATCTCTGGAGGGGTTTAAGAAAAGACTGGCCATGGCACTTAGTGCCCTGGTCTAGTTGCCATGGTGGTGTCAGGGCAATGGTTGGACTCGATGATCCCAGAGGGCTCTTCCAACCTGACTGATCCCGTGATTCTGTTGCACGGGACATGACAGGCTCCGGGAGGTGTTGGCTGCAGTGGACCACACTTGGGCTGTACCCAGGAGAGCTTTTGGATGGAAACCAAACTTCTTTCTGGTCACTCAAACATGCGTATTGCCTTGTCATACCGCTGTGTTGGTGTAGGAGAGGTAAGGTCTTGGTCTCTCCCACCTTCTTGTGCAGCAACATCCTTTTGTGTTTGGACAGGGGTTTTAGGGTTGTTCATTCCTTATTTTAATCCAAGTCTGTCCTTGCTGTTGGTGATACACTGAAATGGAGTAGTCTCCTCTTGCACCTCGCTGCGCTTGCTTTGGTCTTCCTGGCGCTTTGGATAGCCACGTGTAACGCACACTCTTACCATTCAGTATTTCTTTCTGGCAAACAACACCCCAGAGCTTCTTCTTATAAGATTTTTACAAGTTTGAGCCTTTCTTATTAGTTTATTGCAAAACAAGGGAGGCACGAGCGGCCTCGCTGCCTCGCACCCCGGCATCCCGAGCCCAGCGCTGTTGCAGCTGGCTCACCGGAGCCCTTTACCTCCCGGAGATGCTCAGGGGGGACCCGGGTGCTGGATCCACTCCTGCTGAGCTGTCGGATGAAGGATGGGGTGCTGGAGACAGGTCGGGAGCGGGTCCTGCTCCCCTTAGCCCTCCTCCTCGGCAGGAGGCATCTGTCTGCGTGTTTATTTTTATCTCGCATCTGCTGGCATCCTAACAAAGATTTAATGATATGACACAGTTTTGTCACCAGTTCTTTTTTTCTGTAGCGAGTTAAACTTCATCGCTGGCTGCTGGGGAGAGTCGAAAGCTTTAAAAATGATAAAACTTGGCGACTCGTGTAGAAAACTCACCTGTTTGCCGCGAGTGCCTGTAGCTGGCATCTGGCTGCATTTGCTTTTTTCTGGACAGAAAAGAGAGAATTTGTCGTTTTTGCCTGTTGGTGGCCTAAGCATAAGCACAAATAATCTTTGCTAAGGAGGAAGAGCCACGAGAGACATGCAGAAGAGCCTTATAAATGGGTCAAAATGCTCAAAAGGCAGAAACCCGGTCGGTCTTGGGCAGGCCTGGTGCAGGGCTTACCAGTGGCATCTCCCAGGGACGTGCCCTCCGCCTGTTATTTACCCTCAAACACAAACCTGGGCCAATTCTGCTTCTACAGACGTTTTGCTCCATTGTTTAGATGATGGGCCGCATCTTTTGAGATATAAAGACGTCAGCCTCCCGCTGGGGAATATCTTGAGCCTGATTGACCCGAAAAACGGCAAGAGGATTTTAAAGACATACTTCTTATGCTTTTTAAGGTCTGCAATTCCTCCGAGTCCTGCCTGTGTCTGGGCAGAACCCTACCTGAGGGTTGGGTTTTTTTTGGCTTGAATTTGAGCTGGGGAGAAAAAAATACATTACCCAGAGCACATTTTACAGGTCTGTATCCTTTGACCCGCCTGCCATCGGGAATAAGGGCACACGTTCAGTAGCGAAATTTTCCCATTGACCTGTGCGCTCTGGGCAGGTATCAGAGGTTTCCCCCTCTGCACCCCAAATGGATGGTGTAGATCTCCTGGGTTATTTTGCTGTAACTCCCTCCATGCTGCCTCTGCCCAGCCTGTCTGCCCTGGTCTTGCAAAACTTGAGTGCAGACATTGCCTTTTGGGCTGCTCCTAAATTCTCCAGTGCCGTGTTTTGCTTGTGCACCCACCCATGGGCTTGCTGGTGCCCACTGACCCCGCTGAGGTCCTGCCCTGGGGTCCCTCCCAGCCCCTCGGATGCTTTGCTGTACATGCTGGTGCTTGTTTTCCAGGGCCAGCCAGATCTTTGTCCAGGGCTGATACCTTGCTTGTACGGATTTTGCTACCCTGGCCAACGACGGGACCTGGTCAGCAAAGCTGTAAAATAAGAATAAAAATACAGTAATCGCCAAGTCAGAGCTCCGGGGGTGTCTGTGAGGGCTGGAGCTGACAGCACCAAAGCTGGTGACCTCCGTGTCCCTTCAGGCAGCTTCTCCTTTGGAAGGACAAGGAGATGAACACTCTTCAAAGCCTGCTTTTGGGCTATTGTATGAAATACAATGCCGGGGAAATCAAGCTCTCCTCTTTCAGAGCCGCCTCACAGCCCCATAATCACGGGTGACCAGAGCGGATTTGCATGTTAAAAGGAGTGGCTAGGGGCACTTAAAAAGAAGAGGAAACATATTCATCAAGTCCAGATTTATCCTTATGAATATCATTATTCCTGGGGACAACATACCCCAGACCTCTTCAGTGCAACCCCACATCTCCTCTTTTGCTGCCTCTCCCCTCCTCCTGCTGTTACTGGTTAATTTGTAATGCTCTTCGTCTTGACATTGATACCTTGGTGGCTCGCGGGGAGGAATTTGAGAAGGCAGTTGTTGGAGCATGTGGGCCACGGCGGTTGAAGCAGTGCCCTGGCAGCAGCGAGGGGAGGGCTGCGGGATGCTCCGGGGCTGCTCCCTGCTGCTGATGGCTTGGGGGAGGCAGGTAGCCCAAAGAGGGTTGGGGAGATGCTCTAGTCCTGTCTGAGGAGGTGGTTTTGGGAGCGTATGGAAAGCAAACACCCACCCGCAGCCCCCCATGAAGGGTTTCTCCACCCCAATGTGCCTCCCGAGCTGACCGAGTCCCGGTTCCTGAGCTCTCCAGATGCACGAGCCAGGATTAATGTGCTGTGTGCATGGCACAAAGTCAAGGGCTTACATGGCAGCAGGGCAGATCTGGGCTCAGTGTGCCAGAAAATAAGCAGTGGTAAGGCAAAGGGTAGCAAACTGCTGGGACAAATGGGCTGAGGAGGCTGTGGGGTCTCCATCACTGGGAGGCTTTAAGGATGGGAATGATTTAGGTGTAGCACAGGGACAGGTTTCTCTTTTGAGGTCTATATCTATTATGCTTTTATGATTGCTGACCACAAAAAAAAACCTTGAAGGGGCTTTAAAAAATAATCCTTGGGCAATGCCCTGCGAAGCTTTCTTTAGCAGCTTGATTTAGAGGGGCAGGGGGAAAGAAAGCAAATGAAAAATGTAGGTGGGAACTGCAACCTCTCACACCTCGGCAGAAGTGACAGTGGAGTTTTGCTCGAGCCCGAGGCGAGCTTGGATGTCAGAGCATCCCCGTGATGCCATGTGGCTGGGCGCAAGGACGGGGAGGCGTGCGGGACGTGTGCGAGCACACCACGCGTGCTCGGGGCTCCTGTCGGGACCCCAAATGGGAGCTGTAGGACGTGCCCTGTGTTCCCTGATCTGTCTGAGCAAGCTCACAGCGAATCCTGCCACGCTGCCTTGAAGGCAGGTTTCTGCTGGGCTGAGCCTCACTGGGGAAATTCAGATGCTTTGGTTCTTTTCTGGTGCCATCACCAAATATTAAACCAGTTAAATTGGATCTCTGAGCGTGGAGCCCTGATTTTTCATGCTTTCTAGTGGAGGTGCTGGGCTGGGACAGCCTTGCTGTTGCTCACCACGAGCTTTGTGGTTCCCAAAAAACCCCAAAATGGCTCAGTTTGTTGCTCAAGGATTTGCAGGAGGATCTCTACTTGGAAGCAGTGCTTCATCTTCTAAGCTCTGCCTCTCCTCAAGTCTCCTTTCCAACTTCTCAGTGCTTCACGATGCTGAGCTGAGGAGGAATAACTTAATACGAATGAAGTTAACAATAAAACGCGGAGAGGCTTGGCGAGAAGTTTGCAGAAATAATCCGTATTATCCCGACTGGCCATAACCAGCCGCTGTCACATCTCGCTTCTGACCTTTGCTGTCTCCCTTTCAAGTTTTAGCTCCTTGTCAACGCTTAACGTGGCTGTGAACGTGTCCCAAACGCCCGGACTTGCCCGAGGGGTTGTGATCTGTGTGTACCTCCAGCCCGGCTCCCCAGCGAAGCCTTTTTTTACTTGCGGTCTGTGCTTCTGCCTTGAGAGAGACAAGAATATGCGTCGAAGATTTGCATAGGAACATGCAGCTGTTCCACCAAAAATGGATAATTGTTCTCCCTGCTGGGAAGTTAAACAATAAGAAGTGCCAAACTGCATTTGCCGTCGCTGATTTTGTGCACTCAGCTGCATATTTTATGCATGTAGATTAGTTCCAGATTTATGACGATTTAACTGTTAATGCCTGCGTTAATCGGGCCAGGTTCTAGTTGCTGTGGAAACTATAACTTTGAATTTTACGTAAAGTTCTGTGTTGCATTGAATGCTTTCTTTTTTATTTTTTTGAGGCTCTTTTATATTTAATGTCTCATGGTGAAAACGGGGAGGGAATCGGCGCTGAAAATAAAAGTGCCTTTGGGCAGAAAACAAGTTTGAGCAAAGAGAGTAATTTTTCTGGGAAGTTGTGATGTCTGGGGAAAATAAGGGTTTGTGATAGAGTGCTGTCTTGACCACAGCTGTATAACTATTATTGTAAGTGTGTGACAACTAGCAGAGCTGCTGCAATACTGTCATAAAGAAAACAGCTGTATAACTTATAGATGTCCTGAAAATACAGGACTGAAGTTCTTGGGTCTTTAGATATTCCTTCTGGTGGGCAAAGCAAATTGCTGGTGTGTGTTTGATGAGAAAATAGGCTGGTGCACAATTTTACCTATAGATTTTGTTTAAATTTCTTTCCAGAATACGCCGGTGGGCACTCCGATTTTCATAGTGAATGCCACGGATCCGGACCAGGGAGCCGGAGGCAGCGTCCTTTACTCCTTCCAACCTCCTTCCAACTTCTTTGCCATCGACAGCGGCCGTGGCATCGTGTCGGTGATACGGGAGCTGGACTATGAAGTGACACAGGCGTACCAGCTCCAGGTCAACGCGACGGTGAGTCTTCTCCTGCCTGCTGTGGGAGAGGAGGTGTTTTCTGGAGGGAATGCAATGGGGAGGGAGTTGCTGCTTGCTTATTTTGTTGCTCCCCTCTGGCATCTTTTTGGGTACATCCAGCATTTTCCACTTAGAAAGGGTATTGCAGTGATAAGGTGCCTGGGGAGTTTCAAATCGCTGCTTCACCTCTCCAACAGCATCATACATGGGTCAGGGGGCTTCTGCATAAAGGCGAGCAGCTCCTTGTGTGAAAAAAGCCAGCACAGGGCATACAGACCATCAAATCATCTGAGTTCATTCCTTGTGCATCATGGCTTATTATCACCTCTATTAAACCCCTCGAGGCTCACTCAGCAAAAGCTGAGTTTGGATCTCAAGAGTTAAAATTTTGGTGGACAGAGGAGGAGAAACCAAGGTCTTAATTACAGTCATTACCACTATATAGGGAGGGAACCCCTGGGAGAGGTACCTCCAGGTGGTCACCATGGCAAGTTCATGCCTCACATGAATGGGAAACTTCTTTCCTGGTGTCAAATCTAGGAGAGCTCGATAGGGAGCATGTGAATGAGGAGCACTTTGCCAGCAGGCGCCCTGGGTGATGGCTCCTTTCCCATCTCAGATGCAACAGAGGAAGGTGAGATTCAGCCCTACAATATATCTGACCAGCTCTGCATTCAGGAGAGGGGGGGAAAACCCTTCTCAACCCCTTCAGGCAGCCGGCTAGAGCTCTTGAAGCATGTGATTTAATCAAGATCATTGTCTTGATGCAGAGCCACAAATGTCATGAGGACATGGAGGGCTGTGCAGGCACAGCCATGGAGCCTGGGCATTCACAGTCTGCAGGGCCATGGGCGAACAGCTCAACCTTTCAGCTCTTTCCCTGCATATTCAAGGCTGTGTAATTTTCCCCAGGAGCTTATTTTTTTCTGAAACATACCTTATTTTATTTTAAATACTCCAGTGATAAGAGGTCCTGCCCGTTGTTTGGTTCCTGATCAGTCTCTGTCACCAACATGCTTTCCCAGGACATGATGTTGAACTGTCTAGTGGATAACAAAACATGGGAGCAAACACAAGCCTTGATGGAAAGAAATGTGCCTTTCTTTCTGTCCTGGTTTCACTGGGATTTGGTTTCAGTTTGTGGCCAGCCATGGTGATCAAGGCCCTCAGCAGTTAAACCCAGGGCAGCTGCCCCAGGCTGGCCCACAGGTGTATTCTATAGCATTGACACCAAGCTCACTATAAAAGAGAGGGTTTGCTGGGGAGAGGGGGGGCTTTTCCTGCTCTCCCTGCCTCTCTTCTCCCTGTTTGTTGTTGGGATTCCTGGAGCAACTCGCCAGTGATCTGTGGATGAGTATACTTTTATCTGTTTTGTGTTGTCATTTATATTGATTTCTTCATTTCATTAAATCTGGTTAACTTCAATCCACGAGTCTCCCTCTCCTTTCCCCAATTCCCTTCCTCATTTGGAGAAGGGACATTGGGTGAGAGAAAAACTGCTATTGTTTAGCCCTGGGTGCGGGCTAAACGAAGACACTTTCCCATGTCTGATTCTGGTTTCCTCAAGGATGCCATCTTGGTCCACCCAGCTCCATCTAGCCCCGTACCCTGAGTGCAGTTACCAGCAAAGATAAAATGGGGACGTAGCTGGTACTTGCTGCCTAATACACTCCTGGCTTCTAGCGATTTCCAGCTCAGGGTGTTCAAAGACTTAAATATTAAGTCTCTGAACTGGGCTTGATTGCAGCTGTGGGAATATCTCCTCTGCTCGGTCACAGGGCGCTGGTAATTTCTAGCAGAAAGGCAATGAGAAACCCCAGGGTGAAGCTCAGCCTGGGAAGGACGATGAGAGTTGCAGCAGCATAGCAGGAGCTGGAAGAGCAAATGCATTCTCTTGCCTGCCTGATGAAGAGCTTTCACGGTCCGGAGTGGGGACTGGGGTGATGGTGAATGCGGGGTGGTTGAAGAAGAGCTGTGGGGCCTTGGTTTGAGGCAGGAGCTGTTTCATCCCAGGGATGTAAGCAGCAAGGGCAGAAAGAGGCTGGAAAGGGCAGCGTGAGAGGCGGTGGGTGAGGAAACTTGAAATGTGCTTACTTTTTCGGGGCTGTCTGTAATACTTTAACCAAAATTCAAGAGACGAAGGGGAGGGGGGAAAAAAAACACAATATCTGAAGAAACAAAAGACTTCAACCTGATAACACTAACAGCGGAGCGCGAGTCAGAAATAAGCATCCATCCAGGCCACAAACGCTGAGGCCTGCAGGTTAAGAGGATAATGTACAAGCTGTGTTGTTGAATACGGTTTAAATTAACATTAATCTTCTGGCAATCAGTCCTTGCTGCTGTTCAGAGCCATTTTGCAGAAGCGTGCGGTAACCTCTAATGGTCGCCTTTCACCGCAGTGCTTGATTAGGGGGTGAGGAGAGATTTATTTCCTTCCCTTTGTGTGTTATCTGCTTTGCTCCTGCCCTTCTAGAAAAGGGCTGCGGGCACTGGGTTTGCTTTTGAGCACCCACGGGACAAGGCTCCAGCAAGAGAACCAGTGGCAGCAGGGCATTGGCAGGACAAGTTGGTGGCAGCGCGTACTGCTGTTGCGTTGGCTGCTGGAGAAGGGTCTTGCTCTGGGAAAGCACTTGTGGCTCCATCCTGATGGGTTGTGATGGGATGCAAGGGAGGTGATGCTCCTGCTCGGAGCATGAAGTGTTTGAGGGCCACTGCTGCTCATCCGAAGGTCGCTGCGTGCTTGGTGTGACCTGCTTCACAGAGCAGGGAGGATGCTCTGAGCCTCCATCCTGAGGAGGATGATCGGATCCAAAACCATTAGCCCAGTAGAAAGGAGGTTGCTATTGAGAGGACGTATCCTGCGGTTCAGGTTTCCACTCTGCCTTCTGTGAGAAAGCTGAGGCATCCTACAAAACCAGGAGCAGCACTTGGTGTACGTACCCTCTGCCAAAGCTCGACACGAAAGAATAAAGCTGCGACTCCAAGGCAGCCCGCAGGGTTATAAAGAGCGGTGGAAATGCGAGGGAGCTGGTGAGCTTTGTCGTGTTCCAGCCGACGGAGCCCAAGCTGTGCAGAAGCATCTGCCCTGGGGGGTATGAGATGCTCTGCTGTGATGTGCTGGTATGAGAGGCTGCTGGCAACCACATCTGGGTCTCTAGGTGCCCTAGGGTGTATCTGCATTAGGAGGGAATTTATATTTTAAAGTATATGTTGAACAATGTTGCTTCTTTTCCACCCTGAACGTGATGAAAAACTAAATTGGTACTTGCTTTATTTCAAAGGGCTAATGTTGGAATGAAATGTGTATTGTATTTCAGCTTAGAGGGGGGTACAGAGGACAATAATTCCAGCAGGTAGCTTGAAAAAGAGGTGATTGCCTGGACTAGTCAGAAATTTTGACCCCACTACAACTGCAAGAAACTTAATACTGTTGAATAATTCTATTTTTCTGATAGAAAGCCTTTCTCTCTCCCCCACCTCCTTGTTTTTTCAAGGACCAAGATAAAAACAAGCCGCTGTCCACTCTGGCCAACCTGGCAATCACCATTACAGACGTGCAGGACATGGACCCCATCTTCATCAACCTGCCCTACAGCACGAACATCTACGAGAACTCACCTCCGGTAAGGGCTGCTGCTTCGCTCCGATGTCCGCGACCGCGGGGTTGTGCCGGGAGCTGAGGGAGGATGGAGCAGGGTATCGGACAGAGAAAGCACAAGGAATCCCAAAAAAGCTGGAGGAAAACCCCTTCTTTGCAGAGATGTTCGTCCGTCCTTCCTTCCATCACAGGTTTGCGCTGCTCTGCCCCAACATTTGCAGATCGGGTGCAATGAGGGGCCTTTTTTCCATGCTAAAGTGCAAATGCTCTGAATCATGAGATTCAAATGGCATCCAAAGAGAGGCAAACCTTTCTCTTTCTGAAACGACATGTTTCAAGCCAGCCCCAAAATATTTTGCCCTTTTTTAAAAAAAAGGGGAGCATTAGCAAGGAGGTTTAGGAAGCCTGAAAGCCAAATAAAATATTTTCCTAAAGTTTTTTTCTTAAATTTTAAAAAGGTTTTCTGTTGTTCTTAGCCCACAGTCACCCCATTTCCTCCCCACAGTGTATGTGCACGCCATTTCTGATAGAAAACTTGAAGGAAAATTTAAACGTTCCTGAAATGAGGCAGTTTTGCAAATGCCAGAGTCGTCAGCCATTTCAGCACTTTGAGTATTTTTCCCCCAGGTTTTGCCAAATTGATCCAATCATTTCAGTTCTTCTGAAACTCAGTTTGTCAGCAAACTGGCTGTTTGTGGAAAACATCTCCTGGTCTCTAAATACAGCAGGGCTTTTTTATCCCTCCTGTAGCAGACAACGGGGAGCGTGGCGGGCAGCTTCAGCTTTGGGAGCTGTTTGCTCTGCTCCCAACAAGGGTGCCCAGGACCTTCATCCCCAGCACCAGCCCTACTCAGTATCATCCACCTTCCCTAAGGCACAGCTGTGCATCCCGTCGCTTTGGCTATAGGGCAAATATTTTTGTATATGGATGGAAAAAAGTTGTATGTATAAGTTGGTCTCTTCTCCTAGGTAACAAGCGATAGGATGAGAGGAAACGGCCTCAAGCTGTGCCAGGGGAGGTTTAGATTGGAGATCAGGGACAATTTCTTCACTGAAAGGGTTATTAAACATTGGAACAGGCTGCCCAGGGCAGTAGTGGAGTCACCATCCCTGGAGGGATTTAAAAGACACATAGATGTGGTGCTGAGGGACATGGGTTGGTGGTGGCCTTGGTAGTGCTGGGTTAATGGTTGGACTTGGTGATCTTAAAGGTCCTTTCCAACCAAAACAATTCTATGATTCTATGATAAAATCCTCCTGCCCTAAAATTGTGGCGTGGTAGGCATCCATACCACATGTGTGTCCTGTAACGTCTCTGGTGCACTGGATCTGAGATGCCTGATGGCTCTGTTCGTGCAGTGGTAGGGGGAACTCCAGCTCACTTCAGCTTATGTCTTTTTATTCACTTCGGAGCAAAGCGCTGGCTCTGATGGCACGGAGAGTGCTGGATCAATAGGGCTGAGTCCTACTGTCACAAATCCTGCTGTCAGACAGCACATTGCCTGTCTGCTGGCCCGAAGATGGCCAAAAAATGGCTTCATGCATTACTTTCATGAAGTGAAAGTTTCAATGAGTTTCAGTGCTGTTGAGATTAAGGACTGCTTCTGTGGTGGGCAGCATGAGCTGCAGGGAAGAAAAAATGCTACTTAGATCACTCTTAACTGGGGGTAAAAAAGCCTTCGATGAAATTATAGAAATGGAAGTCGCACAAGTATCAAAAATTATAGACTGCATCACCTTCATGATGTGACCTGGTATCTAGGAAAGGGGATCTCTCTCAAATTAATGATATATATTAAGGCTGGAGCTCAATGATCTCTTTGTGTTGATACACTGACGTGCACCGTGGTTGTTCCCAGAACGTACACTGTTTGCAGTGGGCAAAGAGGCAATTAATCACTGTGTAAACTGAAATAGGAAATGAATGGAGTGCTCACCAAACTGTTAGCAGTTTTCCGATGGGTTTAGAGATTTTAATTTCTCTTGGCCCCATGTAACATCTCCAAAGGCATTGAGATATCCAAGATGGATAGGTGTCACCAGAGACAGGGTGAAGAGGAAGACTGCTGAACGTGGGAGGTACTTTGAGTGGTATCGCTATCTGGTTTGGACCCAAAGTCCCATCCTTCCCGGGAGAAATCTCCGCTGCTGAAACAAGGACGTGGTTTGCTATGGCAAGCCTGGGGTTTAACATGTGCATTTTCATCTCTCCATGGAAAGTCTTCTCATTAGCTCTGCCCTACCACCCGAGGGAGCCAGTCACATGCATAGAGTGGCAACTGTCACCTTGCAGAATGGCTTGGTGACCAAAAGGATAGCAGTAAATTTGGGTAAGGAGTCTGGACTTGGCCAACTTCTGTCCAAAACCAGGCTTCCATGTCAAGCCAACAGGCTGCAGCACATTTGCGGGTGACGTTTGCCCTACCACCTGGCTCAGCAGGCCAAAGCATGCTGAAGATGTCTCACCCCAGCCCCAAACCTACAGAGCAGAGACTTGCTGCTGCTCTGCAAGCCCGTTCTCCGTCTCTCTTGCCTCTCCTTTTATCTGTGGTGCACAGCATGTCTGTGTTCCTCTATCAATGTATCAGGCGAGAATACCTCATCTAAAGTGTATACATTACCTAATAAAATCCTTCTTATTTGGGATTATTGCATCAAATTTTAATTTCCTCACTCGAGTAACAGCATGTCAGCCAGCCCGTCAGTGAAGAGCTGATAGAAGGTGAAAAGAGTGGATAAACTGCAGCAAATTACCGCAAACAGATCTCTATCAGCCCTTTGACTGGAATTGACTGGAATTAAGAAGTGAGAAATAGGATTTTTTTTGCCGTGGCAGCTTTCTGAAGGCGCTCCCCCCTCCTCCTCCTGCTGCAACGCTGGGCTGCGCTTTGCCTTTCAAGTCCCTAATCCTGTAAGAGAAGAAGAAGAAAAAGGCGGGGTGGAGGGGCGTAAGAGGTGGGAGAGAAGTGCCATTGTTGCTTTTATTTTTCTCAGGCCGGGATCTGGTAGCGTAATTTAGAAGCATTTTGGGCACATGCTAACTCAGACAATGAGAAGAAAGAAATTTCTTGTCGGGCAAAGGAAGAGGACACAGCGGGGAGAGACTTTGCTATCCGTGGAGGTGTAGTATGTTCTTTCTCGACGCTGTTTGTCATCCCAGCATGCCTCAGGCGTATCTCCCAGGGCACCTGAGTGCACCAAAGCTGCCTGCAGCTGTGGCAAAGCTTGGTGACGTTGTATTTTTTACCTTCGGTGTCTTTTTGGGTGTCTGTCCTCATGGTGTCTGTAGACTGGGTAGCATCATTGATGTTCTCCAGATGAGCTGATAGGGGCTGGAGGAGAGAGGCTCTTTCCCCTTGCAGAGATGCTGATGATCTGATCAGCCCGTGCTTTCAGACCTCAGCTGGTGCATGGTCCAGGCAGCATCACAGCTTCACGTTGGGGTTGAAAGAAGAGGAATCCACTCGCTAAGAGACAAGCTGAGGCCTATGAAAGTGTTCTTTATCCCACAGGGAGCCACGCGAACACAAGAGCAGGGACAAACCCCACTGGTGCTTGGTGGCCAGCAGTTGTATTCCCTTGCAATAGTGTGGTACAGATGTGTCAAATATCATTGAAACAGGTTTAATTCTTCAGCATCATCCCCCTCCTCTTCAAAAACTCCTTGGGTTAAAGAAATAATGTAGAATCCGTGCTATTTTTGCCCTAGAGTCTCAATAGCTCCGAGTTAATTCTTTCTTACAATATTTCCAGCCCATCAGTGTGAACACTTTATTAAAAGCTCAGGATTTTATTAAAAAAGGATTGATTTACCCCTGCCCCTCTTCAGAAAACCCTCAGATTTTGTTTGGATAATGTCCCATTCTTTATTTTCTTTGCCTTTTTTTTAAGCATAGGCTTTTCCAGATTATTACTTTTCTAAACCTTCTTCCTCCTTCCCTAGAGGGAGTGAGTTATTCTGTTCTGGTTCTTCAGTCTATACCCACCACCCGCGTCCTTTCCTTGCAGCTACCGCTGTGTGCAGTAGGCAGGCGAGCTGTCACTTGCTTTAAGAAACGTCAAGTTTCCAAGAGCCACAGGTTGACACCACAAATATGTGGGGTGAGCCCTGGGCAGAGCTGTTGGCACTGGAAGTCAGCTTGGGATTCCCATGGGTAAGTGGAAGCCTTGCCAGATGTGTTTGGCTAGTGATGGTGGGAGGGTCCCCTCCGATTTAGGGGTGCAGTTGGCTGCCTCAGGGAGCCAGGGCACAGTATCTCCTGCACTTGCCGTGCCAAGACCTAGATAGTGAAAGGAATAGCATTGTGGTTCAGTAGGATTTTGGAAGAGAAACTAGAAATCATTGAGATGTGGTTGGTGAGAGGTCAACCTTTGCCATCATGGTATGGCCATGGTCAAGGTTTTGGTTTGGTTTCGTGTGTTTTCCCATTTCTAGTCTCTCTGGTTAGTTATCTCAGCTGGTATGGTGGGCAAGATGCTTCATGATCTTCACAGGTACTAAAAGAAGGGTATAGCCTGTGTGTAGCATCACATATTGCATCACATCATCTCCCCATCTCACTCAGACATGTGCCGAATGGGAATACTTCTTCCTGTTGACCATGATAAGCAATCATGCCCCGAGGCCATGTGCACCAGTTGTTACTACAAAACCAATAATTGCCACCAGCTATGCGGATAACCATCCTGTGGCACTTGTTCAGCCTTTTCCCCAGAAGCATGAAGATTGATCTTAAACACTGTGGATGTTTGGGGAGGGAACATCCATTCCCAGGATCTGGGATCTGCAAGTCTTGTGGATATCGGAAGCCTCTTGTGATGGAGTGGGCAGGAAGGATGGAAACCAGATGTGATGCGAAGAAGTGCCCAGGTGCCTGCCCTTGTCATGATTCCAGGAGATGGCATCCATGAATGGTAGGGAGCTCAACTCCACTCTGGTACATGTCGAATACTGTGTCCAGTTCTGGGCCCCGCACTTCAAGAAAGATGTTGAGGTGTTGGAGCGAGTCCAGAGGAGGGCGACCAAGCTGGTGAAGGGTCTGGAGGGTCTGACCTACGAGGAACGGCTGAGGGAGCTGGGGTTGTTTAGCCTAGAGAAGAGGAGGCTCAGAGGTGACCTTATTGCAGTCTACAACTACCTGAAGGGAGGTTGTAGTGAAGTGGGAGTCGGCTTCTTCTCCCGGGCCACTAGCGATAGGACAAGAGGACACAGCCTCAAGCTTCGCCAGGGGAGGTTCAGGTCGGACATTAGGAAGCATTTCTTCTCAGCAAGGGTCATTAGGCATTGGAAGGGGCTGCCCAGGGAGGTGGTGGAGTCACCATCTCTGGAGGTGTTTAAGACAAGACTGGACATGGCACTTAGTGCCATGGTCTAGTTGCCATGGTGGTGTCAGGGCAATGGTTGGACTCGATGATCCCAGAGGTCTCTTCCAACCTGACTGATTCTGTGTTTCTCGGTCACTGGTGAAGTGTGGCTTATCCCACGAGGGGCTGGTGAAGGGGCTTGTGGAGAAGGAGGAGACACACAGGGCTGCAAGGAGAACGGGGGAGATCCAGTCTCAAAAACCAGCAGCATGGAAGCTGTTATTACAGGCTTGCCAAGGACCAGGTGAACCTTAGCATGCTTTCTCGGAGCCATCATTCTTGTGATCAGATGTCTGGATAATTTCTTTCCTATGGACGTCTCTCTGGCACGTGCCGTTGAGTTATCTGAATGAGATTCCCCCTCGTCCCCTGCCAAACTTGCCCTGCTGCATGCAGGATTGTATGGCTCTCCTTTTTTTCCCCTCTGTTTTGCCTTGCCCTCCTTTCCCCATCCTTTGTTCTGCTTTCCCACCTGCTACTTTCCCACTTCTCTTGGGCTTTTTATCCATCCTTGCTCCTTTGGAAAGCCCAGTTATTGTCGGTGATTTAGAGGCTCTCTGGCGGCTGCTGAGCCTCAGCAGCCGAGTGCTGCTCAAAGGCCAGTGACCTGGGATTTATGGCTAATGTTCTCGGTTAATAACGTGGATTTACTTAAGGAGTCTATTGAAATGTCCTCGGAGATCAGGGAAGGGGCAGATCTGCCTGGCCCTGGGAGCCTTCTTTATGGCAGAGCATCTCCATGGACCCGCAGGGACATGGCTCTGAAAGCCAGGAGACGACAAGTCCCCTCTTCCCACCAGCAATGGCTCTGCAGCAGCTTTCCCTTTGGCCTTCAGCTGATGGATTGCAGGGCAAACATAACGCCGCCATCCCACTGCGCTCCCTCGTTAGATATGCAAACGCCTCTGGTGACATTTCCTTTGAGGGCAAAAAAAAAAAAAGATGAAAATTGCTTCTTTTCCCACTGTTAATAACCCAATGAAAACAAGAACAGCTGAGTTGTAAATTTTTTCACACTACATTAATTATGTGCATGTGCGTGTGTTTGTACTCACATGGGCTCGCTGCAGTGCGGCGGGGGAAGCACAGCTTCTGGAGTTGACACAAGCGCATGATGTTTTTATTTAAAGAACTAAACAAGAACGTTGGGGTCACTTGTATGTTCTGCTTTGGTTTTTGGGGACTCTTGGCCTCGTGGACCTTTCTGCTGGGCTATAAGAAGCAGGTCTGTCCTGCAGGATGGAGGCTGAGGTGGGTGAGCTGGCAGATGCAGAAGCTCCTGCCTTTGGGCAATCCCCTCGTCTCAGCATCTGTCCAACCCTCCTCTTCCTTCAAGGGTTCAATTAAAATCTCTGCAGCTCGCTTAGTTATGCAGCTGGATGCAGATGGCCAGTGTGAGCATCCCTCCTTCCCCTTCCTCCTTCAGTGCTTACCACACTGACTTTGCTTCAAATCTTCCTCTTGTGGGCAGGGGATGAGCAGCATGGGGAGTGAGCCTGGTGGTGCTCTCTCCAAGTCCCTACGGACACTCGCCCTGGTACAAACCTACTGCATGGCCAAGCTCAGCCTGCTCGGGGGTTCAGTTAGAGGATGGGCCCATGCTGCCCTCAGCATCTCCAGCTACACCCTGGGCTGGGTTAGTAGAGCTCAGCAGCTCGCACAAGCGATGTGTGGTGAGCCCCAACTGCCCTGAGAAGCAAGGTTGGGACTTTTCCATGACTTGCCTTGTGCTGGGATGGGTTTTCCTAAGCACATGGCCCACGGTAAGAGGTGCAGTGCCTTGGCAGGGTGCTAGGCAAGCTCTGCTCTCGCTGCCCTGCCCCGGGAGCCCCAGCAGCACTCAGCCAGGGTGCCTGTAACTTGTGTCTCCTCTCCCTCCCCAGGGTACCACCGTGAGGATGATAACGGCCATCGACCAGGACAAGGGCCGGCCCCGGGGCATTGGCTACACCATCGTGGCGGGTAAGTCATGGGGGACCGTGGTGGGGAGCCCAGCGGGGCCAGAGCAGCTAGCCCTGTGATAAGGCTTTGTACCTCCTGTGCCTGGGAAATCAGATTTGGCGAAGTTTCTTCTTGACTGTACTGTTTGCTCTTCTGATTCAGCATCGCTAATTACTGTAGCCTACTGCTACGACTGCAAAGCTTGCTTTGCCTTTGGCACTATCAGAGCGCGTTGTTGGTGGCATCTCCCCGTCCTCGAGCAGCAGACGTTATTTCTAACAAATTTGATGATATCCCATAGCGAAACCTTTCAGTCCGAATGATGAGCCACAAACAGCTCGGCTTCACACAACACCACGGAGGAGACCTGCAAAGAGAGGGGTGTAAAACTCTTGTTGGTGATGGGATGGTTATTGTTTAGGGAGAGAATGGGACTGAGGAGGGACTGAAGGGCTCCTGGTGATTTCTGAGCAGTAGAGACGTGTTCTGCCTTCTGACAGGCATGTGGATTAATCCTGCCTTGCAGACCAGCCCTGAAGCCCCAGGAACCTTTCCCAGAGTGCATGGGTAGCTTGCTGAAATGGCTGTCACTGGGTAATGCTTGGCTCCTTTGGGAGTGTAGCTTGGGGACCTCCCTTTGGGGGATGGTCTACCAGGTCGGTTTGACCAGCTGTGAGAAAAAATTACTATTTCAGGTTACATGAGAATTAATTTTCAAAGAAAGGTCTGTCTGAAGTGTCTGGTGCTGAACCCTACTGGCCATGCTGTTGGTTTTGGGGAGACCTTCCTTTGCAGCCCCACAAGCCCAAATCTCTTTTGTCAACCTCTTCCAATGGCAAAAGAGCTGCTGGGGGCAGTCTGGGCAAGCGTTGCCAGATGAAGCATAGCTGCTTTTTGGAAAGGCCAGTTTTTGGGGGTGGACCCGTCTCGTTTAGGATGCCTTGAGGTCAGTGAGCCTCTGCCATATCCACAGCGGACTGTGATGCTCGCTGGGCTGCACTTGGACACTGCTTTTGTGGGGCTGTGCCTTGGGGACAGACACACTGCTCGGGTTAGCCCAGGAGCGAGGGAGCAGCTTGCGGGGGTCTGGGCTGTAACCCTATTTCTGGCATGACTTTTGGGGGGATCTTCATGGCAAGAAATGGCAACAGTGCCTCCTCTCCTTGCTCTGCCACGTGCTTCAGGTGCTGGCTGGCAGCTCCTTCAAGCCACACATGTGGAAATAATTTCCCAGTTTTGGTTCCTTAAAGCCCAACCATTTCAAATGCTCTTTTAATCAACCTCTAGGGTCAAGGTGATTTCACCCTGACTTTCAAGTCCATTGATCCTGACTGCAAGTTACCAGGTCAGTCTGCCTTTGAAGATGCAAGGATTATTTATTCCTCTAATTCCCTCTGCAATTTGCACTAATGTCCCCCCAGAACGAATTAAATGAGAGATTCCCCCAGATCGCATGTATCCATCTGGGCAAAGTGCACCAGGGACTTTCTTTTGACTGAAGTGAGCTCATTTTCACTGGAGACTGGATTGAAACCTCAACCTAATTTTGCAGCTGCCACTGAACTCCTGTGAGGATGGTAAAAGCTTTCAGCTTACAGAGACCTCACCCTGAAGGAGCTCAAAGCCTGAAGGTGCTCAGCAGCTGGGAAATCACCCTTGTCATGGTCATACACCCTCCTTTGGCATCTGCTGATGGCCACAGACCCTTTTTCTGACCCAGTATGCTGTAGGTATCTAATTTTCCCTTGTCAGCGCCAGCGCAATATCAACAGCTCTGGGTTTCCAAGAGCCTTTATTTGATCGCTCAACCCTACAGAAAACAACCGTGCAGTCTATAGGGGATTAATTTGCTAAATGCACCCATCCGCTCACGGTCACATCATTGCATGGTCATGGCGGCTCTACCGAATCAAGGAAACCACACCTTGGAGCCTGGGTTTTACCTGGAGTGTTCACACACGCTCTTATTTTCACGTCTGTCTTTGGTCAGAGGTGACTTTATTGCAGTCTACAACTACCTGAAGGGAGGTTGTAGTGAAGTGGGAGTCGGCCTCTTCTCCTGGGCAACTAGCGACAGGACAAGAGGACACAACCTCAAGCTTCGCCAGGGGAGGTTCAGGTTGGATATTAGGAAGAATTTCTTCTCAGCAAGGGTCATTAGCCATTGGAAGGGGCTGCCCAGGGAGGTGGTGGAGTCACCATCTGTGGAGGTGTTTAAGAAAAGCCTGGACATGGCACTTAGTGCCATGGTCTAGTTGCCATGGTGGTGTCAGGGCAATGGTTGAACTCGATGATCCCAGAGGTCTCTTCCAACCTGGTTGACTCTGTGATTCTGTGGTTTTCCTACGAAATAGCCACGGTGTCCCTTTGCGAGTGTCCCTAGCCCAGTGCCAGGGCAGCCATCAGCCTGGCTGTTCCGGCCGGGCGCAGGGATGGAGGAAGGGAGGCAGGCACGCTCCGGGAGCCCGGTGGCAGCGGGGAGCAGAGTGACAGGCAGCTCAGTGCAAACATTCTCGCGTCTGCTTGCGTACGCCAAGAGCTTAATCCCTGCCCCCGGTCCTGCCTGGCGGGGGGCAGCTCTCCTATCGGAGAATCAGGCAGAGCACATCAAAGAGTGATTAAACTGCTTTGCATTACTTTATTTTATTTTTATTGCCCAAACATGAGAATTGCAGAGTGTTTTCATAACTGGCCAGGAGTCCTTCTCTTGTCGGCACCAGAGCGGTGGTGCTGGGAAGGATCAGCCCGTGGATGGACCAAGGGATGACTGTAGACACTCCTTATTTCCTCTTGCCTCCTCCTCATCCTCACTCTGCCTTCAGCTTAAGGTAGAGGTTTCCAAAATCCCAATCCTTTTAATTGAGTTTGTTGCCAGAGCCAGGGTTTGCCAGCTCTGTTCAGCTGCTGGCTTGCAGTTGAGGTGCATGGCTGAGGGTGAATTTTAAAGAAAACGTGGTTATGGGGCAAGCAATCTTTTTTTCTGAAGTCAGTAAGAGCAAGTGCCTCCCCCACTTTGCTCAAGGCATTCTCTTATACTTTCCATGATTTGCTTCTTGCTTTTCACAGAATCACAGAATCAACCAGGTTGGAAGAGCCCTCTGGGATCATTGAGTCCAACCATTGCCCCTACACCACCCTGTCAACTAGACCATGGCACTAAGTGCCATGTCCAGGCTTTTCTTAAACCCCTCCAGAGATGGTGACTCCACCACCTCCCTGGGCAGCCCCTTCCAATGCCTAATGACCCTTGCTGAGAAGAAATGCTTCCTAATGTCTAACCTGAACCTCCCCTGGTGAAGCTTGAGGCTGTGTCCTCTTGTCCTTTTTTGAAAGAAGTTACCTTCTGATGTCTGAGAGTCCGGACATGGGAACCGGCAGCTAGCGTGCCCCCAAAATCCTGCTCACCCAGGGCAAGCCAGTTTTTTGGAAGGCAGGTAAAGCCTAATTAACTTGTCATTATCCTCAATCACGATGGTAAAGGTCAGCGAGCAGATTTTGTGCCTGAGCTGGTAAATTTTTATGGCAATTTTGAAAAAAAAATAAGTCTAACATACGGGAACGGGAAGCAAATTAAATTAGAAACCGACCGTAAGCAAAAGTGAAAATGGCTGGTGGAGGTAGTAATTATACCTGATTCTTCAGCTCACTTGCACGAGGGGAGGTGGCGGTGATGCTGTTCCCGTTTCACGGCAGGGATGGGTGATGCCTCTCCCAGGCTTGTAAGCACAGTGGCTGGGCTGATTTTACCAACTGGGATTGAATATACAACAGTGAGAGAGCTGAAAAGCAACTGAGATGTTTCTCATTCCTTCGGTATATAGTATCTAAAGCACTGGTATGATTTGGAGGTGGGGTATAAAAGTTAATTTGGAATTGCCAGTGTGCTATTCAGCTCCAGCCCTCGGGATATACTGCAGCAGCTCTTATTTATACGACTATCTCCAGCACAAGGTCCTCCCATGACGGGAAAACAATAAAACTAAAAGATTAACCATATCCACATAAAATAAGACTTAAGATCTAACTTTATGCCGCCAGCTTACAAAGCTGTTAAGCCTGAGATGACGGAGGAGCGCTGACGTGGCTGTGTCACGGCTTTGGCTAGTTGTCCCGTTGGGACACTGGAAAACATTTCCATAGCTTACGGGGAAAGGCTCTTTAGTTGTTTCCCCCGCTTCTTTCCAGCCTGAGTGTTTCAACCCCCTGAAAACAGACATTATTTTGCTCCATGCTTCGCAAGGAGTGGGGTCACCACCGTGCAAAAGGCCACCTGAAAAAGAAAACCAAATCAAGACCTCGCAATTCAAGCCGCTTGTGGTGACAGGCTGGTCGGTGCTGGGGCTCCCATCGCACCGACGGGTGTTTCTGCTGCTTTTCCCAGGTGAAAAGGAGGGTGCGGGCAGCCTGCGGCCGGTGCCCTGCAAAAGCCCTCCCTCCCTGGCTGCTCTGACGGGTTGGAGATGCTCAGCCGCTGAGGTCAGGACTGTTTGAAGGACAGATAATTAATCCAGCAAAGTAATCCACGGTTCCTTTTTGGCAGATTTATGGAGATAGCCTCTGTACTGGGGACTTTGCCTCATCATCTTTCATTTCCCAGGCAAAGCGAGTGACTTGTTGTATAACACGACCTGTTCTAGATAAGGCTTTTCATTTAGGGGAACTCTCGGGTCTAACAGAGATTGATTTTTTCCCGGTGGAAACCGGAGAGCCCCGGTGCTCCCGGCAGGATCAGGCCTGCAGACGGCAGTGTGTTTTCACGTTTGCTGCTGCTGCACATCGCCTGAGGTGTTGGGGAATCCTTTGGCTCTTTAAGAGAAAGATTTTTATTGGGAATTAAATGGTTATTTAATTAATAGGCAGGAGGGGACTTTGGCCTGCGAGCTCTTGTTAGGAAAACGTATTGTACGGTCGCAGCCTCGCGCTTTGGGTTTCATTTATTTCCAGGACAGTCAGGAGGCTTCGCACCTCCTGACACAAAGATATGAAGGTGACCTGTGCTGCTTGGGCAGGCAGCGAAGGGTTAAACCAGGGGAAAAGGGTCCGGGGGCTCTGCAAGATGCCGGAGCGTCAGTCTCTGCCTGCTGACACGTCTCAGGTGCGGTGATGGATGGGCAGTGGGAGATTGCACAAGGGCAATCCATACGTCCTTCCCGGGGCTTGGGAAGTCCTGCAGGAGAGAGGGGAAGGAGCGCAGGGCTTTCTGTCGGGTGAGCTGGTGCTTAGGGCTCTGCTTTTTTTTTTTCACCCCCCCAAAGTTGATTCTTTTAGGAGTCTGATGTGGTTTCTGGCAAAGCGCTCTCTTCCTAAAGCTGGGGCATCCCAGGGGAAGCATGAATTAAAAATCGTTATTTGCACAATGTAATAGAAGTGTGAGTTACAAAAGCAAGAGGGAAGCGTGTCTGAAAAGAATTATTCTCCATCTTCTGGTTTTCCTACCAAAGGATAAAATTTCATATATATATATATATATGTGTGTGTAAAAATCAGCACAGCAGCTCTCAGAACATATTTGACATGGTCTTAACAGCTCTGGAGTCCCTCACTGCCTCCCTTTTGAAAGTGCAGCATGAACCCTTGAGGCAAGGTTAAGTGGCCAAAGAGATCTCAGCTGCAGACATCTCCCTTTGTATTTTGACCTGATGTGATAAAGAAGGGAGGGCAAAGCAAACCAAACCATTTCTCGGTGTCCCTTAAACCAGACATCAGGGAGGATCCTTGGAAATAGGACCTTGCTAATTTTAATATTCCTGTTGCCAGTTGGCTACATCGCGCTGGCTTTTCCCCACATTTGGACCGCTCTGTGAACTACTCTGGTGTTAAAGTCCTCACAAATTGTACCTGCCGGGAGGGTCTTCCAGCGTGATTTAAAGGCAGTCATCAGAGCAGAACATTTCTGTAGGAGGACACGCTGATGGGTGGGAAAGTGCCTCATGCCGAGTTATTCATCAAAGGCTGTTTTTCCACCCTGCCAATGCAAGGGGGTGAGACAGGACAAAGAAGAGATGGTGGCTGCGGCCACAGCCCCTCTTTTCTTGGCTCGGTTGCTCCCCATCTTCTTCCCCACTGTTAATGGTGCTTTGTCGTCACATTGGCATCTTGCTTTGGCTCCCTGGTAATCCAGAAATCACTAGAAACAGATAGGGTTGGGATAATGGTCTGCATGGCAGGTGGTCCCCCAGCAAACGGCCTTCAGTAATTAAAACTATACATTCCCGTTTATGTGTAAATATGAAACAAAAGCATATTTTTTTGTTTAATTTCTGGGACTATTTAGGTTCCTGGCATTTAACGTGTATTCAAGATGTTGGCAACCAGTGGGAAAGGATGAACCTGCGCTGTCTCTGTTCATGTTGGGGCTACAGAGAGCAGCCGGTTCCGAGATGGTTTTTAATATGTCTCTGAATGGAAGATTTCTGAAAGGTGTTGAGCCTGGAGATGTGGGGTTTATGTTAAAAGCTGATTCAGGCTTGTTACCAGGCGTATTACAGTGTACTTCTTGCATGTTCTCCTGATGAGCCTGCTTACTGCTGTGGAAGAGGCGGGAGAGGTGCTTTGTGTGTCCCTAAATCCGGCTGGTAGGAAAGTACCAATTT